>NW_011889029.1:888764-902220 GCF_000151845.1 Pteropus vampyrus | reverse complement strand
GTAGATAGCATTATATTTTATGGTGACAACTCTAAAGACATAAATTTTTACTTTACCAACAATCTTCGAACTAGCTTTATTTACCAAAGCTTATCCCAGATCACATAAGCTTAAAAAAAGGTTAGGTCAGTGTCTGTGTTTCTGAGCATTCTAGGAACACTTCATTGATATAAGCACGTGTTAATCTCTAAGGCATTTGAATAGAACCCCTTTAAGGATTTTATAAATTAATTTGGTAATAATCTTGCAGAGAGAGAAAAATATCATCGATACCTAAGACACGCATAGACACGCACATATATACAAACACAAACAAAGATTGTATAGTTTTCATTCTAAAGTTTCAGCCACGTGTCAGTAAAACATAGTACAACCAAGTCCCTGGTTTTCACCCACTTTGTATTGTCACCTCAACTGTGTTTCTGGCCAATGGGACAAGTCGAGGTCACCTCCTCAACGTGAGGGCTACTGCTTTTTACCAATATTTGTAGAGAAGACTTAAAAGGTTTCCATTTGCCCCAATATGTAAACTTATGGACGCTGTAACTACATTTTAGATGAGTGACGGAGGAGACATCCGCCACCTGCTCAGTGTCTCCCCCGTGCCTCCGAGTGGATAAAATAGTCCATCAATTTCCAGTGAGCTTTCTTCCTAAACCCTGTCATCACCCTTCAAGCGGTCTATTTCTTACGACTCTCAGTGAAAGCGTTTTGCCAGTTACTGGCAACGGGCACGTGAGAAAGAAGGACATGGAAAAGTCCACCGCCCGCTTCCCAGGGTCACTGCAAAACCCGCCGAGCGAGCGCAGTGACAACGTGGACTTCTGTCTCCGGCGATGCAGACGTGATGGCTAGACAGAGGTCACCTAAAAACACTGGTAAAATATTTTCAAGTTCCTTTTTAAAATGGATGGCAGAGCTAGCGATAAAGCAAGGGAGACGATGAGAAAGCACCAATCGAAAGAGGTGACTTGGTTCTGAAGGCGCCAAGTGTCCCAGGAGCCTCTGCGTGTCCTGCTGGCATGAACTTGATGCGGGGGGAAGGGAAGCCATAGGAAACGGGGTAACGGGCCCTACGCAAGGTGGGGAACCAGAGTAAAGCCCCACATAAAGCCCCACGGCGGTGGGGGGAGGAATAAATTAAAAAACAATTCACCTTACAGCTGATATGCATGAAGAAATGCTCAGAAGGAAAGAAAAAAGGACAAATGCAGATGGGTCCATTGAAACATTTTGTGACTTCAGAGGTTAAAAGATCAAGTCCCAGAATTCTAATATCTCATGGAAACAGTCCATTTCGAGAACGGGTCGATCCTGCTGTTCAGAGAAGAGCAAAGATATCGTCTCCGTTTAGACTTCGCTAAGAAACACGTCTGAGGGCGACCACTCAGAGAAAAGCAGCAGAATGGAAAATACGGGATCACAAGACAGTCCGGAAGGAGACAGAATGCACGTGACATGACAGAATGAAGTCAGGCCTTGGAGTCAGATATTCCTGGGTTCGAATCCTTGCTAGGCATGTATTTGTTCTAGCCACAGACAAGTCATCTACTGTTTACATTTCGGTTGCTTCATCTTTAAGAAGAAGAGAAGACAAACGTTTTAGCCTAGGATTTGAGTTAACGTGCAAGCACCTAACACAGTGCCTGGCACACGATGAGCAAATCCCTTTGTCTTTCTTCTTCCCGTGACCCTGGAGTGCATTCAGGAATAAGCAGATCTTTGGTTCAGGCTGCCGAACCACACCATTCTCCTCACGAGTACCACAACCATTACACAGAATTCCGTCATACTCGCCTCTTTGGTTTCCTGTATGTTCCTTCATCTTATTCGGGACTAAAAAGCTTCTATATAAAATGGCATCGTGTGTAGTACCTCAAGCGCATGACTGTTCTAACGCTGTGCTTAGGTTTTCAGAAGAAAGATTAAGAACAATCCAAAGCGAATGTCCTTCTACGGCAAAACGCGAAGGTCAACACTTCGTACAGGACAAAGAAAACGCAGCTGCTGCTCTGTCAGATGGCTGCCCACCCCTCCCGCCCCGAACTTTCCAGAACTAAAAGAAAGGCTATTAAGTATCTCACCTCAAAGACGTGTAACTCGCTTCACTTAATCCAATTTAGTCAAAATTAGGGATCGGTGTAGAATCCTGAAACACAATAAAATAACATATTGTGTATGAAGATTTTTTCATGAATTTAGAAACTGTGCTCCAAAAATTAAAGCGTTCCGTAAAAGTTTACTACGTGAAGTATTTCTCAGTAATAGTGTTATAAAGATTAACTCTAAGGTCGAAAAATGTGAAAAACTTCTAATTCGACAACTCACATATGGATTATCCACGCCCTCACTCCCTTTTTTAAATTCTCATGGCCAATTGTGAATTCTGAGATATTTTTCTCTTCTACACAGGACGCTTCCAGAAGTTCCCAATCAGTACATTTTACAGAATAAAAGTTAACTTCCGTACGTGTCTAAAATAAAGTCCAAATGACAATCTGCCCCAAAAATGATGATAACAACCCCAAATAAAGAAGAACTGCTTGAACTGCTCATTTCTACCAGTACGAAGGTTCGACTACCCCAGCTTTAAAGGACGTATGCCAAAGAGTCAGCAAGTCGACACGATCCTCTCACCGGAATAAAAATCTAAAAGCTGAAAATGCTTTGCGAGAAACCACTCTGTAGCCACTGAAGCTAAAGACGAAAAAGTTTTGTTAGAACGGAAACGGAAAATCCTGCATGTGTGCACAGACTCTAACGGGAAACGAAATGGGGGGTTTCCATGACGAAGCCTTCACCAGAGCTGTATTATGCAGAAAACAGACGGCGCCAGCTTCAGGTGAGGCAGAGCAGGTGAGGCTACGTGCGTACAGCCCAAAAGTCAGGTCGCCCGGATTCAGATCCAGCTCCCACTGCCGTTAATCTGGGCAAGCTATTTCGCCTCCAAATACCTCAGTGTCTGTATCTGTGAAGCTGGCATAATAATGGCCTTTAAAAGGATTGCAGCGAGGATGAAATTAGATATAACGGATGTAGAGCATTTAGCACAGTCATTGGGACACGGTAAATATCTAATGATTGTTAGCTAGCCGTATAATTATTGTCCTCTTTCTAAAACTGTTTCACAGCACTGCAGCCACAGGAGTGTCAACAAGCGCCTTAAGCAGCAGTTAAATAAAGAAATCATATTTCAGTCCCCCAGTCCCTGACAGGAGTGGATAAGCCTGATGCCCATCACAGAACAATCAGCAAACACAGTGATCTGGATCCAACAGCAAACGACCATAAGTGAAATCATTAAAAAGTACTAAAAGCATAAAGGTGACCACTAATCTGCTCGCTTGAGCCCAGAGATCTTATTACCAATAATCAGGTTACAGTATTAAGGGACTAATGACATTTTCCTATTATATCCTGCTGCTGAAGAGATCTTGAGAGTCAACCATTAAAAAACAATAATAAAGTCCAAAAGAATCAAGAACCGTCAACCAGAACAGAAACTCAGCATGCCCCCTCTCCAGCCTTGGGCAGGGATGGGGTGGGGGTGGGGGGGCTGGAATCAGAGACACAGGGTATTCGAAACAGCTTCGCCCTCTCACGTTCCAATGTGTAAGAGCATCTACTGCAGAGCGTTCTCAAAGTGTGGTTCGCATTTGACCTTGACAGCCGAAGAAAACCTATGCAGTCTCAGGGAAGGCGACACCTCTATCTAAAACCAACAAATTGGGGATGAAAAGGAAGACTCCCAAGCATGCCTGAATTCTTATGTCACCTCCCCACCGCCACCCCGGGGAGAAACCGCTTGGGACTCAGCTGCTGTTCACTGGAGCTACCGCCGTCAGAATCGTCTGAACATCTTCCTGAGCCGGACTCTAATGACCACGTATTTGGTAGCCAGCAATTTACTCTTCCCTTCAAAGCAGCCTTTTTATCCAGGTTTAAAAAAGAATGAAACTGTCTAAAAAATTTTTTTGCAGCAGATGGAAATGCATTCATCGGTCTCTCCATCATCCTTTCAGCTGGCAATAACTGGCGGTTGTAAAGAGAAAAAACGGGGAGGCTGGGTGATTTTAATCAAAGCTTGGACTCCAGCCCTGCCCCGCAGCATGCTGGAATATGAGGAAAGTTCGTGGCTGACATTCCACAGGAACGGAGCTCTCACGTGACCGGCTCCTACGTTAACCGCCACCTCTCTGTTACTGGTTTTGTGTCTGCAGCAAATATCATTAGCATCCTCTGCTTTAGATGCTCCACTAATTATGGTCCCGTCCTTGGAAAAAAACACTGATCAATAACAAAACGACTGCATCTCACAAAAGTCTAATGTGGAACAAGTGGATCATAAAACGCTTCTCAGAGTGCGTGGGTATACAAAAAACACAAAAACAAACTGCGGAATCGACACGCGGCTCACTCTCTCTAAACAGCACCTTAGGAATGCGCAGTGAAAACATTTACGGCGCTTCTGAAATGCAGAGGAAATCCGTGTATAATCGAAAGCAGGAGGGCTTTCAAATGAGCTACGCCCTAGCAGTGTCAAAGCTGACAAATTATTTAATCTCTCCAGACGTCCGCCTCCTCACCTACGAAGGGGAACTACGAGCATCTTCCTTGCACGACGGCCACCGCTGCCAGGAGGAGCGATCACGCCCACTGCCGTGGCTGGCACAGGACACGCGATCGACAGGGGCCAGTATCACGAGGGCCATTTTCAACCGGGGAGTCACAGCGAGTGTGACTTTTATTCCTTGGTGGGAAAAACTGGTGTCAATAGAATTTATTTGTTCTGAAAAGCAAAGCTTAAAACCTTAAGTCGCATGGAAGGATACGTACCCCGACGCCATATAAATAGGAGTGTTTACCCAATGCGAGCCGGGAGACAGGAAGCTGCAGCTAAGGTGAGGTGTACTTCATAAGAAGAATGTGTAAACAAGCAAACAAACAAACAAGCAACATGTAACGCGACGACAGACGAAGGGCCAGGAGAGGGACAAGCGACACCTGTCTGTCAAGCTGGAAGAGGTCCTGTCTCCTCCCATTCTTCTTTCTTGTCATCTCCTCTGGGGAAGAAACGCATTCCCTCAGAACCTGGGAGTCCAAACTGAGGAAGTCTGAAGCAATGAAGTAAGTGAGCAACTCGTCTACACGCAACCACCTGCTAAGCCTCTGGGTTAACAGGTTTTTGTAGTGTTACAAGTTTCACTTTAAAACATAATTGACATAAAGTATGTGAGCATGAGGTCTATCGGTTTTCCCACGCCTTACTCTCGATTAACTCAAATAATTATAGATTAGCTATTGGTAATGAGAGAAATGGAGATTTCATCTGAGGGAGAGGTTAAAAACAAAAGACAGAGGGATGGGTATTTTAATGCACGGGGCGCTTGTGAAATGAGGACACGTCATCATCCGAGAGAGGAAATGACAGAGCAGGCAAAGGACGAGACTGCAGGCGAGTGTGCCGGGGACTATGCGACAAGCACTAATGATCCACTTACCAACACTCTGACGCAGGCTTCTGAGAGACAATAACCGTCCGCGTGTCTCAATGAACAGCAAATGCTACTGTAGATCGCCCGTGCTTATCAACTGCAGGGCTGCGCAACGGGGCAGCATGCGGTCTGAAACGTTAGGGTCTAAAAATGCAAAGTTGTTCTACCTTACATACTCGAACTCTAGGAAAATCATCACCACTCAAAAATTAATGTAGACTCTGCAGTATTTTACTTTGTGATATTTGCAGAAGCCATCTGAGAATCCTCCAGCTGTAGGTTTTACTGCTGATCCATGAACAGGTTAGTCCTCGGTGCTAAAATGCCATAGAAAAGGATCTTAGAATCACTACAGGCAGAAAACTTCTAAGGATATAAGAATCCCACACCTAAGAACGTAAGTTCACACTCTGGTTCCATTCAAAAAGCGTTACTGAAACCAGGTATCTGTCTACCTTTTCTGTAAGGGGCCAGAAGTATGCAGGCTGGGCAGACCAGAAGGTCTCCAGGGCAACTACTTAACTGTCACTGTAGCCTTAAAGTTGCCAATAGTACATAAAGGAAGAGCGCAGCTGTGTACCAATAAAACTTTATTGACTAACACAGGCCAGATTTGGCCCGGGGGCCATGGCCTGCTGACTGCTGACTTTCGCTCATGAAATCACGGAGCTGGAAGAGACCCTGGATATCACATGGTACAATAACGCACTCAATGCAAAGATACCTATAAAACGATCTGACTAGCAGACATCTGGTCTCTGTTTAAGTCCCAGAGACCATCCGCTCGGAACCAGGTTCCATAACCGGACTCTTCTCCAAGCTAGACGATATTTCTAAACCAGGGACAGCGAGCTTCTGAACGGGCTGTTTGCCCGCCATATGGGGCTGTCGGGGGCACCGCGGTTCATTCAGCATCTCGGTTCCCAAACCCTAAATGCTAACTACAAAAAACACGCATCCCATCGCTGCGACAGCCCCAAACTTCCCCACATACTTCCAAATCCCCCGGCGTGGGGCGCTGGTGCCCAGTGGGTCAGATCCCCCGAGCTACGTCAGAGATGGAGCACGTGGCAGGCGACCCCTTCCACCTATGGCAGATATGACGACTCGGTCACAAGAGTCCTCCCTACTGAGGGTGGTCTTTGTCTCAGAATTCTTAACATGCCGTTCAAGACAATTACCACTGATGAAATCGGAATTGCGACATTAAAACATATTTGTTATCTACATGCACACTCTGAAAAGAAATGAGCTGCTTTTAAGTTGATAAAGCTGAAAAATAATATGGTTTAATTTAAAATGTAAGAGGTGTTTTCAAAGTGAGTGAAAACATTTCTTGGTTGTGAGAATGACTGAGGTGACAATGCCAGATGTCCTGTGACGCTAGGGACAGTTCCCTACCACAACGGATGACCCTGCACCCCCCACGGTGTTCAGTGTCCCACCGGAAACACAGGTAGATGAAAACCCGTTTTAATGATCTCAGCCCAGACCGTAATTCCGCACTGGTGACTACTCGGGACAGCAAAGCTCTAGCCCATCAGAGCTGAAAAGGGTCCCGAAGGCCGTAACTCAGCCATCCTTGACGTGGGGAAGGCTGACCACGAGGGCTCCGAAGCAGTTGCCGAAGAGAGTGACCGGCCAGGCTTGCCGGAACAATGAGCGAACCAGAACCCTGACGGAACCCGGCCTCTGCTCACGCGACGCTGCAGAGGCAAAGGGGCCGAGCACCTCACGCAATCACACGGCCCACTGGCAGCACAGAACCAGAAACCCCGAACTCCCGTTCAGGGCTCCTCCTATTCCTCTACTATTATGCTGCTGACTGAAGGAAAATCCGAGTATTATTGCATGTCTAACTTCCCACTAGCTACCTAATAAGCACAGAATTCATCTCACCAACCGACAGACTCTTTCTTCAAAGCGAGACATAGCTATCCGACAACTTTAAAAATATGGAAATAAAGAACTAAGATTTGAACCAAAGCTTTAAAAATGTGTCTACATAAGAGATTATTAGTTTGCAATATAACAGCTGAATATAAATGGTTGGATATGGATGGAAAGAATCTCTACAAACTGTCTATATAATCTATATATATATATGTATACACATACATATGTATATATATATACACAGATATATATAATTACACATCTATATAATAATAATGGCCTAAGGCCGTTGGCAAGACTAGTTTACAAGAATATTAACTCTTGTTTCCATGTCTTTTTTAAAAACTTTTTTATAGCTCGTGGCACTTTGTTAAAATCTTTGGTATGGATAAGAGTTCATACATAGTTCAAAGACTAAACTCCAAAGCAAAATCATAAACATAAGAAATGGCAGGTCCCAGATACTGTCTTTAAATCAAGTTTTCAACTATTCTAGATTAAAGCGGTAACATTTTGTTTTGAGGGCTTGGAGAGAGGCAGGTATGTTGGAACACAATTCTAACGATTTGTTTTTTTCTGTTCTTCAGAGATAGTCATGTAAAAGTGAGTGAGCGGCAGCAGAAAATCCAGCAAGAGTTCTGGAATGGCCTATAAGGAAGTCTTGGGTCTCCCAGGAAGTAAGGGCACCAGGTCTGGCCAACTATGACTTGCCACACTTTTCTGCAGAAAACTTTGTCTAAAGTATCTGTAGATGACCCGCCTGTAAGCCCTACAGGGGGCATTAGCTACTTAGCTATACTCAGTGCAAAGCCAGCCCTAACTCAACACAAGCTTTAAAAGGTAAGTATCACAAACGTAGACGACAACGCCGGAAGGGATGGCTGATCAGCAAGTTGAAACCTGAGACCCAAATCTCTCTGCAGGCTGCAATGCCTGACTGCTAAAACGCAGGCGGGATGCAATTTAGCAGCAAGAAGCGTGAAGTCCTGCACTTCAGTGTAAACATCAGTTACACAAGTACAGACTGAGTTCCTATGACAGTTTTGGGCGCTCTGGCTTAGCAAATGTTTAATATAAGGGTAAGCTGTGTCTGCTTAAATGTCCATGTCTTTTTGGACTTCAAGAATATTGAATATGCAATAACAGTATGGTGTCCACCTTACAGAAAGTAAGAGTCCCACTACTTGCCGCCTCGCTCAGACATCTAAAATAGGGTAGACAATTCCAGAATCCCGCCTTTTCAGGATGCTGACAACCCGGCTCATCCAGAATAAGATGATCAGGATGGTGAGAGATCTAGGCACTGGTAATATTTAACCTGGAGAAGAGACAGTCGTCTGTAAATACGTGACAAAATGTTAAGTAGCAAAGACAAAATACATCCGAGTTGCTCTGGACGGTGTAACTAAAACCAACAGGTAGAAAATATAACAGGTAGTTTGGCTGTTATAAATAAAAGAAGAGCCTCATAACTAGAGCCACTCGACAATGAACCAGGCTGCATAAAAAGTGAGTGAAGAGTTTGGTGCCCTAAGCATTCCCCGAAAGGTCCCTAAATCCTCTGGGAGGGGTCGGAAGGGCGTTGAAATTAGGCGGAAGATTAGATTAAGTGGCTGCTACAGACTCACTTTACTTCTGCAATATTATTTTAAGTGCAGAAGAAAAGGAATAAGTTGGGTCAGCACTTTATTTCCTTAACAGTAGGTGGGGCTGGCGAAGGCGGAGAATGAGAAAGTTAGTGATTCTAAGGTTCATTCGAAAACACATGATACGCTAAGGACCTGAAATGCAGTAGAAATAAGCAAATCTGGACAAAGGATACACGGAATTAGGGTCAGAAGACCTGGGACTGCATCCTGTTTCCAACGGAGCCTAGTTCTACAGGGCACTGAGCAAGTCACTTACACCTTGTCGCTCAGGTTTCTTCATCACTGAAATAGGGTTATTGCCTGTCCTGCTCTAAGGATCAAATGACGACATGGGAAAAGCATTTTGTAAATAATCTATACATAAATCATCCCTGCTGTTATTCTACATTCATCAGACTCTTCTAAGCTTTGCTCAACACACTTTGAAAAGGGTATGAAACACTCAGAATCTTGAAAGATCAACCAAGATGAGGCTTTGTGAATCATCTAAAGAGACAGAAAGTATTAGGTAGAAATCCTAAAGGTATAAAATAGAATTACCCAAGGGAAGCTAACAAGGTATATATCACAGAATATCTGGACAGAGAAATGATAACTCCTACATGTCAGGATAATAAGACTCTAGAAGATGCTACAGATGTTTAGAAATCAGAACCCACCCGTCCAGGACCTGTCGGCGTGTACCCCGCTCAAGGAAGTACGATCAGACCGTCTCCCAAGGTCCTTTCCAGTACTAGCTGGAACTGCAGCCAAAAAATAACTGTTTATTAGGAAAAGAAATAAAGTTAACAGTTCAACTTGGGAATACAGTTTATAGGAGCATTCTACTTTAATTACAAGTGTTCTTGTTGTTAACTGACAAAGCAAATCGGGTAAAACATTAACAACGGGTGGACCTAAATAAAGGATGTTTCAATTACCACGAGACAGTCATCACTTAGGTTGAAACTATCAGGAGTTGACTGTGATGCCTTTTATCTGCCGAGTCACGGGTTCCTGGGGGACAGTCTGGCCCTGGCTTAGCACCATTCCCCAGGGCACGCCCTCCCGACTCCGCTTTACTTAAGTTCACTGTTCTCATCAGTACTCGCGCCGAAAACAAATGTCAGTGCTAAAACAAACCTCGATACTTGTTTTATTCACATTGCAACCTGTCCCTTAAACCTCTCCATGACACTAATTACCATATGAACCTGGACTTCAAGAGCCTCCGCCAGGTGCCAGGTCATTCGCGAGTTCTCTCCCGGCCCCCTGCAGACAATAAGAGAATGCACTGTCCGTCCGGGTATTTTAAAACAATGATAAAACCAACTAAAAGTCCTGCTTTCACTCTCACCAAGCACTAGCGATTCTGAACAACCTCAGTGCTAAGATACGCCTTCCAAGCACTGCAGACAGCTCCCACCATCACCCATTAACCACGCTGGTAACGGTCTGCCTCCCCCATTTCCGCCCAAGTCTCTTATCCAATAGTTTTTCTTTTCTTTAAAACTGCAAATAAGAAAAACTAATAATAAAGACGAAGGGCAATCTGTGTATTTTCTACAGAATTTGCAATTGTGAAGTATATCACATCGCTTTACCGTGATGCCTTCGTCTAAGCAAAACTAAGTAGAGGCCACTTACATAATCCGATCAATTACAATTTAGTATTAAAACTCTTTTTCCAGCAACAATAATGTAAACAGTGGTTCAAAGCCACAACCACACGCCTGGAGGCTGGAAATTTCACCGATTTATGGGGCCAGACTCAGTAGAACGGACAAGGCTCAAACAGGACTGCAGTCCTTTGTGGCTGCTCTGGTCTCTTTGGGTCTCTCGGAGGTCCAGGGCATCCTAGTCACTGCGAGAGAAAGGTCTCACTCAGAGACGAGAAAGGCCAGAGAGCAATACTGAAGAAGGGGGGTTGACTACGCGTCACCACGCTCACGTCACAGGCGGCGCAGCAGCTGCATGGTGACTCAGCAGAAGGTCGACACTCTGCTTGGTATGTCCTCGTCCAAAAGCTGTATTCCTCGGCTGTTACCGAATTCTACCAATTCTACCAAATGGCAGGTCATGGCGTTCTAACTAGGGTTCGCAGACAACCGGGAACGGAGTATGCACTACAAAACTGATCATCGGAGTGCAGAACCAAAAAACCCAACATAGCAATTACTTCGTGATTACAAACTGGTGATTAAGGACAAGAACCTGTGGAAGTATATGTGGACGAAGAGTTTGGGTAATCACTGTCTTAATGGTTCTCCCAACGCAGATAGATATTTTACTGTAGCAGAAAAAATAAATAAATCTATAAGAATAACTAGTAATTTGCTGCACCCTGATAAAAAAAAAACTGCCATAACTGCTTAAAGTGTAAAGTACATTTAATCCTACAGAATAACACACGGAATTTAACTGGAGAAAGCTCAAAACTTTACAATTAGAACAAAGAACAGAAATTTCGGATTATCTAGAACACAGGGCACTCAAATTTCAAACATACCATCCAGATATGTATCTAGAAACTGACTACAGAAGGCAGGGCTCCTGTGTTTCAAAGAGGAGGACCTCCTCTTCCCAGTTCAAGACTGTCGCAAGCGCTTTATCTCTCAAAACCAAGGGAAAGGGTGGCGGGGGGAGGGGAGAGAGACTACATCTTTTAAACCAAGATTGTATGGAAAACTCAGAACAAGCCTTACTAGAAAAACAGCATTGTCCGATTTAAAGAAATCAGATTAAATTAAGACATATAGAAATCTACACAGCAGTTAATTCAATCATCATAAAGACTGGTGTCATCTTTCCATTTTCTAACTTGAAAAGTATCCAATATGCTCACTCACGTGTTAAAGCATTGTTTACGTTTAGGCACTGCTTTCTACCGGTAAATATCAGCTGTGCCCATAAACATAAGGAAATTATAACGATCTATCTAACTCAAGCACGGATTTTCAAGAGTTTATATGCTATAGCTAATAATATTGTGTGTTTGAAATTTGAAAGAGAGTAGATCTTCAGTGTTATCACTGCAAAAACAAAGAAAGGAAAATGCTAACTTAGGCGATGCGTGCGTTAATGAGCTTGACTGCTGATCGTTTCCCAATGTACACGCATATCAAATCAGCACATTGTACGCCTCAAATGTAAACAGTTTTTATTTGTCAAGTATACATCGACAAGCTGGAGAAAAAAGGATTTTTTAGGTTGGCAGGTGGCCAGGGCCCCATTTTTAATTTTTTTGGTTCCCTTGATTTGTTGCAGTTGGGGGCCCCCATTCGATTTTGAAATTTACTTTTCCCATTCTATTCTTTTTAAAATTAAAAAAATTTAACACTTAAAACATGAAACAATCATCAGACATCACCCTCCACCAATAACAATGTTACGGTTCTCCTTAGCTATCTTGTCCAGTTGGTGGCAAAAATCCAATTCACTTACCATCTACATGAAGCTAGGAGAATCTTTGTAATTACACTGAAGTGAGACATTACATGATGTAGATGAAGTACGTATTAATTGCAGCCAATAAAACATAAATACAATGTAGACAACTAATTACGATTATCTCTGGAAATGATAAAAACAAGCCGCATTACTATACGGCTGGCCATTAAGTGAAACTAAGTGTGCGAATGTGTATATAACAAACAGATCTCGGGTTGTTAATATTTCTAAAATACTGCCAATGGAAAACATATTTATTTCCTTGTAGCAGAAATAAAAAATTACAGTAAGTTCTTAGTTGTTGCTCATAACTGGATGCACCCTAATCTAAAATTGTCCTTTCTGGTTAAACTGAAAAACTAAACCCAACAGGGTAACTTTGAGTAAAAATGTGTTAGAAAGTTTGGCAGAAAAACAGTGAATTGCAACTGCAAACGTTGACAGCGCTGTCTTGCTATGCGACGATCACCGTAATTCTAAAGGCATTTAGAAGTTCATTCCATGACAAAGGGAGTAAGACAACCCTACAGGGCGAGAGAAGGCTCCAGAAGGAAACTTTGAAGTTTGATGAATAAAGACAACTTCAAAGAACTATCGGTATGAGGAAGGTAAAGCAGCAGAAGTTGGGACCTGGATGAAGAGTTCAAGCTTTCTGAGGAATGTAAAACATTCTGCCGAAATCCACATGACACACGCACACACACACGCGCACACACACGCACGCACATACACACGCACGCACACGCGCGCGCACACACAGCAGCATTAACCGAACACGAAGCTCTACGATGCCGCAGCCCAGAGGTGCACGATCGTCCTCACCGGTCCGGTCAGGACCCTCGGAGCAACGACCCCTGGATGCCACCTCTGCCATCTCGCGCCACCCGCACAATCGGCCAGGTCCCGGGACACGGCCCCGCGCGGGACGACCTCCCCGCGAGACGCACCCCTGCCCGATGCCCGCGACTCCCCGCCCCGGGCCCCTGT
>NW_011889029.1:885018-887778 GCF_000151845.1 Pteropus vampyrus | reverse complement strand
GAGTGCTGAGCCAAATGATTCATACTTATACCCACAGCAAACTGGAGCAGATGTAGACACAGCTCCAATAGGTTAAGAGGGTCTCTCATACATGGATTTTGGAGTCACATACAGAGCTCGGGCTGGTCCTTCCTCCATGTTGATATAGAAATCTCATAGAAACCTAGGATGGGGTTAGACAGGAGCGAGATGTCCAAAGCTGGTGGATTAAATGGGGGGAGGAATTCGAGGGAAGAGGAGGAAGAAGGGATAAGGAGGCGAGAAGGAAGGGGAACAGGGAGACAGTCAGCCGAGAGGTGGTCGCCTTAGTTCCCACGGTCCCAGTTTTTGATCTGCAGTCCCCTGTGAGGTCCGGCTAAACATCCCGTCATTAAATTCTATGAAAAGTCTATGTCTTTTTAGTAAATTTCCATTTCACTTGGGTTAATTTTGGTAGGTTTCTTTCTAACAATGAAACACCAAGACATCGATGCCAGTTCGCACTATAGCGTTAACCTCTTCTAACCAGAGTCCTGGGGCCAGCTTCTCTCCGCAAGCCAGTGACGGGAGAAAGATTTGCACATGTGCACTGCTGCCTGGTCCCTCCAGAAGAACTCCCAGTTACAACGGGGTTCGGCGGGTGGGGTAAATCATACAATCCGTAGGTATCTAAGTCTGGAGGGAGACTTTAGAAAACATGTATTGCAAATTTCTCACTACACAGAGCAGGGAACTAAAGTCCAACTAGACAAACTGGTTTTCCTGAGCTCAAACAGTTCAGCAGTCCTGGAAACAGGACGGGTTCAAAAATCTCCTCTCTCCCAGTCCAGTCACCTGATTGCCAGGTGTGGAGAGTGCGCAATACCCCCAGGAGGCTACTGTGAAATCCTTAAAACTGTGCTCCCAGCCTCCTCCCACTTACCCCTGCTCCGTGGAGTTTACCCCTATCTATGTAACGGCACCAACCTGGCTGCAGAATCGTGACGACTGTTCAGAAGACACTTGTGTGTGATGGTGGATGACACGTGTTACTATGAGCCCGGAGAGAACATTTTAAGGAAAATTTTCCTACTTTTTTTTCCAGTCCTCACCAACTGGCTCAGACAGGCAGATGATGGGTTTATTAACAAGAGCTAATCGGATTAATTGTTCACCAAGTTTTTGACACATTCTATGTCCCCTTTAGGCCACACGTGGGTGTTTTCTCTATTCTTTTCACCATCGGCATAAACGTTAACATCATCAGCAGTTATTTCTAACACTATATCCCTTCCCTTGGCATGCACTGTAATTTAGTAACGTGTGGCAAAATAAACTCGTTGAGTAGGAGGCGATCACGACAGCACGTTCCCCCAAATAGTAATAGTTTTCTGGAAAATTATATTAAAGATTATGACTTAAGTGATAATTAAGATCGACCAGTGCTCTCCAATTAGTCACCCTGACTCTACGGCAGAGTTCCAGAGGCACGGTTTTTTCCATGAGGATCTCAGTCTCCTGTGGTCCAATAACACCCCTCAGGCTAAAATGAAAGGTGACTCTACATCTAGGCTGCTAGTTCCTAAAGTGCAGGCGCCCCAGAAATGTTTCGATGTGATTGAAATATCTGAGAACATCACTTCTGATACTTGGGTCTAATTTTTTATTGCGGTAAAATATATAAAACATAAAATTTACCTTTTAAGCCACGTTTAAATGCACACCTAAGTGCCATTAAGGGCATTCACGACGTTGTGTAGCCATCGCCACCATCCATCTCCAGAACTTCTGCATCTTCCCCAACTGAAACTTTGTGCCCATTAAACGATAACTCCCCATTGCCCACCCCCTCCTCCCCTAACTCTAATTTTGGTCTAATTTTATAGGTTTATATATCCCATAAAAATATTTTCAACACGGATTCAAAACAAACCCTCTTGAAGTAAACATTTATAAATAGAAATAAAACAATACCTTATTCACCTCTTTTCTCCTGTGGAGACACATGAAATGTGAACCCCACAGGGACACGCTGTATCGTAACCAGATTATTCCTACTTCACCCTCTTTACGGCCTATGCGAATGGAAATTCCCTACAGAGACGAGAAACAGCAGGGAGACTCAGCGTGATACTCATGCACCAGAAGTCTGGGTAGGTATGTACCCAACGACTTTCATACGAGTTAATAATTTTAAACTCCAATCCTCGTTTGTCTTTCTGCAAAAGCAATGGGCGTGCCATCTGTCTGATTGATGCAAAATCTTCCTGACAGAATCAAAACTGAGCAGAAACACTCTGCCGGAGAAAGCATCACCTGTTAAATTCCAACAGGACTAGCAAAACGAGCCCTTCTCTTCAATACAAAATTTCACTCCATCATTTGGCAACTGAAATAGACACGTGGCTCTACTTCTAACTTGAAAATCTCACCACGCCCTCTTTAACAGTCATCCCAACAGAGACAAACTGCACAGAGTTTCTGAGACATCACAGCTGCCCCGGCCCAGGACTCTATCTATATGTGTCATCTAAGCTTCCAGTCCTTGAGACCTCAATGGACAGGTATGTCCTCTCCCCACCCCAGGTCTTGCTTTATCACCTGAGCACAAAGGAGCACTGCCAGAGCTCATCTTACAAATATTGTTTGTAAAACACCTTCTTCATTTCCTCCCTGCGGCTCCTCTACCTACGTGGAAGAGAGATCACTAACATCTGAAACATACACCAGACTGTCCTCGCTGGTCTTTTTAATAGCCTTATTAGCCTTGTGCCCCCAAACACCTTTCTTATTCTTCCTCAG
>NW_011889029.1:880471-884968 GCF_000151845.1 Pteropus vampyrus | reverse complement strand
TCTGATTGATGCAAAATCTTCCTGACAGAATCAAAACTGAGCAGAAACACTCTGCCGGAGAAAGCATCACCTGTTAAATTCCAACAGGACTAGCAAAACGAGCCCTTCTCTTCAATACAAAATTTCACTCCATCATTTGGCAACTGAAATAGACACGTGGCTCTACTTCTAACTTGAAAATCTCACCACGCCCCCTTTAACAGTCATCCCAACAGAGACAAACTGCACAGAGTTTCTGAGACATCACAGCTGCCCCGGCCCAGGACTCTATCTATATGTGTCATCTAAGCTTCCAGTCCTTGAGACCTCAATGGACAGGTATGTCCTCTCCCCACCCCAGGTCTTGCTTTATCACCTGAGCACAAAGGAGCACTGCCAGAGCTCATCTTACAAATATTGTTTGTAAAACACCTTCTTCATTTCCTCCCTGCGGCTCCTCTACCTACGTGGAAGAGAGATCACTAACATCTGAAACATACACCAGACTGTCCTCGCTGGTCTTTTTAATAGCCTTATTAGCCTTGTGCCCCCAAACACCTTTCTTATTCTTCCTCAGGTAAACGCACCCTCATTCATCTGTTCATTCAACAAATATCCAGAGAACGAAAGAGACAGTAATTCCTACCTTTGCTGAGTTTGCATTCTAATGGCCGGGGACGGAGCTGGAAAATAAACAATAAAACGGTAAACAGATATGTTAACGATGTTAGGATTTAACATGTTTATTTAACATGACGATACATGTTTATTCTACTTTAACATGTTTATTTAACATGGTGACAAATGCTTTAGGAAAAAATAGGGCGTGATAGAAGGGCATGGGACAGGGGCAATTGGGATCATCAAGAAATGACACCGGGGCAGAGGTTTGAAAGAAAGTGAAGTAACGGCATGTCTGGGGAAAAGTGTTCCAAGACAGATGGAACAGCCAGGGCTAAGGCCCCGAGGCAGGAGTCCGCACGTCAAATCCTGGCTAACTAGCTCTCGAGCTGGTCACGTGCTCAAAGCCTCTCTATTGCAGCCAAGGCTCAGACTGGACTCCCTGCTAGAATGTTTGGTTCGCTTGCATTTCTGTCTCCACCTGTCAGTCCTGCAGACATTTTTGCCAGTTGCTCCCCGATAGATGGGAGGCCTGGAGGCAGAGAAGGACCTGCTCCTTACTGCGTACTTCCTGTTTCCTGTCAGCATCACCTACAGATGGTCCTTCATCCCGGAAAGGGCCGTTAGGACCAGCTACCAGCCTTCACCCAGCTCCCAGAGCCAGCCTCTTCGGGCCCCTTAGAGTGTCTGCTGGGGAAACGCAGCCTCGGCTCAGAGCCCCAGGCCCACGCTGCTCTTTCTTTCCATGGCTCCAAAGGCACCTGCCTTCCTGCAGCGACTGTCTGTCTGTGACCTCGGTGCGCCTCTTGGCCTTTCCAGCTGTCCATCATCCACTTACCCAATTCCCAATACGGAATTCTCTCTATCAAGAGAACTAGCGTGGTTTCTTTTTCCCCGACGGGGTCCTGACTGATAAGGGAGCGGGAATGTAACTCTCGCAGTCACAAACCATGTTTTATTCCTTTCTGACTCTGAGGACTTAGCATGAAATCTGGCATATTCACCGCGCTCAATCAAGATTTGCTGGATGAACAGATATTATCAATCCATTCACTGGCAAAGCAGATCGAGACCAATGCCTCGGGACGTGACAGGCAAGCCCGACTTTCTCATTAGGTACTCAGAAAGTGGCCTCAGAGCAGACCAAATGCAGGGCCTTCCTGAGACCAGCGGCTCCCACCCCCGGCTCCCATCCAGCACTCAGGGGGAGTCTGTGCAGAATGATGAGGACCCACACGGAGACCACTCAGGAACAACGAGTCCTCAGGCAGGATGCCATTACCCCAGGGGGGTTTCCAAACAACAAGAGAGTGTTCGGATTAAAATTATTTACTAAGATCATTAGCGTCTGGCCCACTGCCCACCCAAACTCTGCCAAAACATTGGCCACTTACTGACAGGGATGCAGAACAAGACACTGAGCGGCTTATTTCAGTGGGGTCAGAAAACGTAAAAGAACATCTCTCTGGGGATTCTCATGCGCATTTGAAAGACTGGACCATATTCCTGCCAGGGAGCTTCATTGTCATAAAAATGCGCCAAGTGATTTCTGGAAGTTGAGCAGCGTTGCAGGGGCCGTGCGGTAGTGAGCATGAAATCAATAGTTCTTTAAACTCTTCCATTGACGCTCGATCCAAGTTCTCATCTATGACGAAATCCTCATGGAGAACTCAGACCGCCTAGGACCCCACAACAAGCACAGGAGAAATAGCGTTTGCCGTCACATTCTTTTGATGCGCTTCTCCATCCTGGCCCCTGTCTAAGGATAATCTCTCTTTTTTTGGATTGATATAATAGCCTCCAGACCGAACTTCTTTCCACTAGCTCTGAACCATGCTCCACGTTGCTCTGAGTTATTTTTGCAAAGCTCCCTTATTTAGTTCAAATCTCAGCTTTGTCGCTTATTAACTCTGTGGCCTTAAGTCACTTAATTAACTTCTCTGTGCTTCGGCTTCATCATCTTAAAATGAGGATCATAACAGTATCTACCTCACAGGACCGGCACACGGTCGAAATAAGTCAGCGTATCTAAAGTACTTAGGACGATGCCTAGCACATTGGAAGTGCAATGTGAGTGCTAGCTATTATTACTACGGCTGAAAATGCTGTCTGGCTTCATGTTGCTTGTGGGATCAAATCTAATTTCTAAGGCGGTAAGGTAAGGGTTTTCCCACTCAAAACCTCCAGCTACCTTTCCAGACTCACCCTCCACATATTCCCTCTCGACTTCTCTTCATAATAACCTGTCTCCGCACTCGCTCTGACAAAACCTACTTTCCCAAGGATCTTCCACGAGGTGGACTGCGAACCGTCACTGTCACCGTCCCCGCCAGCACTGGCTTCTCAGTCTTTTCTTATTGGTGTATTTTTTTTCTCAGTACCTGAAACGCCCTCCTTCTGCCTGCCCTTCAACTGCTACACCCCGACCCCAACCTGCAGACCGTCCGAGATGCGACTCCACGAAGCTTCTCTCTGTCCTCTACACCGATAATGACTCCTGTCCTCCAGACCAATAAAAAAACTCCGTTTTTCTTTAGTGCTAACGACCACACTATACGCCATCTCGCGCATTTACCTGTTCGCCTCTCCTCACAGAAAGGCAGACTTCTTGGAGGGCAGGAAATACACCAAAAGAGATGACTACCTGTTTCACACCGGCGCCTTAACACAGTGATTGACATGCTATGTGTTCAATAGATGAACAAATGAATCGATGAAATAAAAGCTCAAAACAGGCAGAAGGCGTTGTCCATTACCTGAAGCCTTCAAGCAGATGCTGAGTGACCGTCTGCCACCATTGCTTTAATGAGAAGTGGGTGAGAGTTTGGACCAGATTATGTAACTTCTAACTGTAAGATTCTGGGAGAAATCCAGGGGGAAAAAAAAAGTGTGTGTGCGTGTGTGTGTGTGTGTGTGTGAGATGCGTGAGAATATATTTTGCTTGATGCAAATGAACTCAAATTGGACCCCAACGTTATTTTATCTAATCACTCAATTTTTAAACGGAAAAGATGTGTACATATATAATATATGACATACGAAAAACTGGTTCTCGAGCTAACGGATTTTGCAAAAAGTCCCATAAGGAAGAGCTCGACTTGTCTTGTATTGCACACAAGGTCTTTCTTTCGCCTGGAATATCTAAAAAATGCTAATGTAACCTATTCCTATTACTAAAGAAAGTTAAATACAGAGAAAGAAGAACGAGAGAATGGTAGGTGAAGAGAGGTAGGAGCCATGAGCAGAGGTAAGGAACTGATGGTGGAACCAGGAAGAAAAAAAAAATAGATGTCAACAGGTGAACAGAGAGTGGCTCCGGATGACGCAGAAAAGCTGACTGTCTAAGCAGTCCCAATCTAAAACTAAGGTGTCTATTTACATCATACATAAAATGGAAACAGCCAAGCAGTAAAAACACTAGCAGTTTCCTTGACAAATATACGGCAGCCATAGCTTGAAAAATACCCCTTTTCAACTGAAGAACTTTTTCCGTTTCTCAGACTTGAGTACTTTACATGCGAGTGTCACACGAACCATTCGGCAGAAGCAGATGTGAATGAATAAGCGTGAAAATAAAGTTCTTCTTCGTTACTTTAACAGAACAAGCACATACATGTTTAAAATATTAAAACTGTTCATTCGTGATATGAAAGGTAGTTTTTTTTAAGGAGCAAAAATTATTAACCGTTTTGGCCAAATCGGCCTAAAACACTTAACACCCTGGGTTACCCAGCTAACTTGGTTTTTACCATCCTCTTCCTGTTTATTCACACACTAAAGAAAAAGATAAACTTTCTTGCTTTTAAGGTTCTAAAGAGATCTTAGTAGACAGAGATAGACAGCATCCGTTCTATACCCTGGAAGGCGTGCATTCTCTCTTAAAAGCTGGACGCCCCT
>NW_011889029.1:873451-879573 GCF_000151845.1 Pteropus vampyrus | reverse complement strand
AGGCAGAAAGAACAACGGTCTTCAGAAGCAGAGGCCATAATTTTCGAGGATGGGAGAAAAGGAAGAGTTAAAGCCCTAGGTAAGAGTTCTGCTTTTCTAGAAGGTAAACTTCCAAGTTAACGCTTTAATTCCGCCTGGTTTTCAGGCCTTAGAGATCACACTCGGAGCAGTACGCCAAAACCGACTCTGAATACGTCTGCTTAACCCGAACGTTACCTAGCTTTAGATAAACCGACATTGGAAGACCTAGAGATTTGGATAGCCAGCTTCTCCAGATGCTCCCCTTCAAATCAAAGGCCACGCACTTTAAAAGTCTTACGACTTTGACCGCCACGGTGTGGCTCTGAAGAATTTTGCCAAGTATGTCCTTCGTCAGTCTCATCAGGAGAGGGACCATGGTAAGAAACTGACGAAGCTTCAGAAGTTACGAGAAGCCCGAAACCTCCTTCGAGATATCGAGAGAACAGAAAAGAACCCAGTAGTTTTTTTTTTAACAGGGGGGAAAAAACCCAAATCATATATTCTCATTAAAATTTCAAGCAAAAATACAATGGCCTTTATTCCAGCAGAATGTCCCCTTGTTCAAATCAACTATTGATTGAACATCCCTGTTCCTCTGGCGCCTATGGTAATATAATCACTATAGATGCCACAGGAATATAAAAATAAGTGACAGGCATTTCCTTCCATCGTGGCACTTATAATTGAGAAGAATAGATAAGTCAAATATATAAAGATTTTTAAATAAATCTGTGGAAGATAAGGACTATCAGAAAGGTACCCCCCGAATGGCGTGGAAGTCAAAAACAAAGACAAATCAGATCAGGTTGGGAACAGAGGAGAGACTCTGTGGAGAAGCTGTGGCCATGGCATTGGCCTTGAAGCACAGGTAGGATTTTGACAGCAGAAGTAGGGTGGGGAGGAGAGTGTACCAAGCGAGGAAAAGAGCAGAAGCAAAGCCACGGACACTAGACAGACCAGAACGACAAAGAAGACACCAAATAATAGTGTACCACGGGGTTCACAAAAGGATGAGTTAACCACCCCTCCCCGGGGGCCCAGTACGCAGGCAGGCATCCTTTCTCCAAAACAAGTTTGTGTGCATATTTCTTGTCTTGGTTTGCTAGGGCTGCCATAATAAAATGCCAGGCTGGGGGTGGCATAAACAACAGCGATTTACTTTCCGACAGCTCTGGACACTAGAAGCCCAAGATCAAGGTGTGGGCTGGTTTCTCCCGAGGTCTCGCTCCTTGGCTTACAGACAGCAGGCTTCTTGCTGCATCTTCACGTGGGCTTTTCTCTGGGTGAGCAACTCCCTGGTGTCGCTCCAGTCACACAGGATCAGGACCCACCCATAGGACCTCATTTAACCTTAATTACCTCTTTGAAAGGCCCATGTCCAAATACAGTGATGTTCTAGGGTACCAGGGGTTAGGGCTTTGACATGAGAATTTGAGAGCACGAGGCACAATTCAGTCCATAACACTTATTTAATGACCTCCTTCTGCTTATCATGAGAGAAGGGGTCTAGTTACGCCTTGCATGGAAGTATTTCTTGATCTACTTTTTGTCAATTCAGAGGTAGAGTGCAGATTGTGGAGGTTGGAGCAGATGATGAGAAGAGGTTTAGATGCTAAGGACAGGTTCGACTATTTCAGAATAATGAATGGAGGCGGGGTCACGTGATGAAAAGCACTCTTCAAGAGAATCGATCCATCGACAGTGCAGAGGGCTTGTTAGAAGTGAGAGAAAAGGGGGCCAGGAAAGCCGATTAGGGGTCTCTCACCATGGCCCAGGCGCGGGGAACTGAAATGTGAATGCTAGGGTGGCTTTGGGGAAGGGGATGAAGGGGACACCTGCTCCAGAGCTCGGCTAAGACAATCCACTGGGAGTGGGAGGAGGGGGAGACAGAGAGGTCCGAGGCAAGCGAGGTTCCTGAGCTCGGTGACATGAGCGTGAGTGACGATCCCACTCAAGTCAAGACATGGCGCTCGAGGTGTATACGACCGGTGAGTGTGAAATGCAGGCGACCTACGTGGATGCTCCCTTGGGAGGTGTTCAATGTGAGAAACAGAAAGTCGAGGGAGTTGGAAATGGGGGTCTGTCGTCCAAGAAAGAGCTATCAGAGCCAGCTGTACAACGGATGGCACTTTGCTTCATTCACTCCCGTACCTGCAGCTCCGAGCCCAATGCCTGGCCCACCTCCCATGCTCAATAAAACACTTGCTGAGTGGAAGACAGAGAGATGGAAGAGTGATCTGCAGGGCAGGCCCTGGAGCGCGATGGACGATGGCTGAAATCAAGGGCGTGAGAGAAGGGGAGAGAGAAGTCAAGTCCAAGGACGTTTCGTTTCTCTTACTTGACTTGGAAATTCTCTGACTGTAAATCACGGCAAACGCAATGGGCTATTCTCCAAATCAAGTACAGGAAAATAATCTCAGGACCTCTACAAAAAATACAGGCATTTTGGAGCCAGGGGGAAAAGGTTAATAATTTGTTGTCTTAACAAATAGCTACACCTAGCGACCAGTTCCAAAAACAACATGGGAGCTTTTCAACGCGTTTCTTAGGGTTTTCACAGCGCTCGGACAGACACCTGGGGAAGGAGAGTTACAGACACTGACCGATTCCGCCGGTGGCAGCGACAACGATAACTCATATTTGCGCAGCGCGTAATGACCTACAAGACGCTCTCCTGAACCGTATCGCGTTTGGTGACCGAGATAGATACTGTCGAAAACAATCGAGGCCGGTGCACAGATGGGGGTCTGGGCTGCTTCGTGGGGTCGAATGCCCGTTGCTCTCTGTCACGGACACGTGCGTGCACCACAAGAAGTGGCTCTCTTCTTCCCACGTCTTCCCGTTCCACTGAATTCGTACCTGTGCACTGCTCCCCCTGTGTCACCGTGACCACAGTCACTGTGTCTGTGTGTTCGGGGTGTGCCCGCCACAGGCGTCCAGCCGAGGGGCGTGGGGAAGCGCAGCCTGACCTCCTCACACAGGCCGAGCGCCCGTGGGTGGCATCTTCCCCCGGGGTGCATGTCTCTCATCCACATGACGGCACTGCCAGTTCCGGTGAGAAGGCCCTGGCTGTGGCCGCTCCTCCTTACGGAGCTTCAGCTCTTCGTGGCATCAGAGTCTCCTAGGCCGCTCATATCAGGAGCCCCCTGGACCGTCTCGATTAAAACCTCCGAGTGCAGAGACCAGGGGTCGGTGCTTTGGGCAAGTTTTCTGGGTGAAGCGGACGCACCATCGGACCTGGGAAGCACATGTCGGCCGTTTCTCACGCAGTTCTCTTGGATGACTGCGTGGTCTCTGGTGCCTGTGAGACTTGCTCCCTGTGTGGGCGCAGGACCCTGAGGACGCGGAGTCTGTGTATAACACTCACTGTCACACCCAGCATGAAACAGGCTGTGAAGGAAGGCGCGGACGACAGGGGCCTAATTCCTCCACAAGGCGCATCACTCGGCATGTAATAAATCCACTTATCAAACGCAACTGGAGCACGTGCTGTGGGCTGGGCCCACTAGGGGCTGAGGGGGCACCCTGCCCACGTGCTGCAGACAATGGGGGCGGGGAGCGGGGTGGGGGGGGAGGATAGAGAAGTAAACAGGCCATTGCTACAGAGCGAGGTGGGGCGGGAGGGGAGGGAGGAAAAGTTGGAGGGAGAAACAGAAGCCAGCTCATGAAGGGCCTTGTACACCACAGTAAGGAGGGTGGACTTGGCCTTGGTTCAGGTGTAAACACCTCCCAGACCTGTCAGATCCTTTGGAAAGAAAACGCCATCCCTGGCTCACCCTCTCCGGGTTACAGGAAGAACACAGTCCTCCAGGAGGCCCTCCAGACCAGCGGTCACCCCTGTCCATTATGCCCGCCATGCTCCTGCGACCCCTCAGCGCTGGTGGGGACCTGGGGACATATATGGATGTACAGTCCTAGCTGTGGGGCTTGGTCCCTCGCATGAGGTAAGGAAGATGCACTTCGGATTTAAGCGAAACGCTTATTCTGGGAATGGGAAAAGCTAAGAAATCAACTCAGCACAGGATCAAGAACACCGGATGCCACGATGCTTGGGGGAATTCAGATTATGCTCTGTATTAGGGAGCTATGACTGACTCGATGTTAACTATTACAGTTATACGGGAGAATACCCTCTTCCTTAGGAGGCCGAAGTACTTTGGAGTAAATTGTCATGATGTCTACAACTTAATTAGTCTAGATAGATAAATACATAGATAGATAGATAGATAGATAGATAGATAGATAGATAGATAGATGGATGGATGGATGGATGATAGAGATTCGAGAGACAAAGCAAATACATGGCAAAATGTTAACAGCTGGTGAACTAAGCTGGATGAAAGCTGTAGAGATGATGCTTGTGCCATTCTTTCGGTTTTTCTGTACGTTTGATATATTTTGTAATTAAGAGTTGGGAGAATAAGAGAGAAAAAGGCCCTCAGGTACCTGGCCCAAGTCGCTTCTCAGACCTCGGGTTTCAGTTTCTCCGAGATGATGTGGGCGTGACACCTTGCTCTCGCTCCACTGACAGCCTGTTCGTATCAGCATCTCAGAGCTCCCAGCATAAGATCTTGAAAACCTGTTTTGAAACGGCTAAAGCACCGCTGTTCAAAATCAAAAGGCACGCGCCAAAAGGTTAAGAAACTATTTGGCAGGCTCCAGGACCTCCTGTTGCTTTCCCGTGTTGGCAAATGATTTATACAAACAACCTGGTCAGCACTGTGTTCGAAAACACACATATGGGAATTGTACCATTCTTTACGGTTTACCTTTCTTGGGATTTTGAACTACCGTTCAAAAACCTGAGTTCTCATTTCAGGCACCCCTCGTGTTTGCTGCCTTAACTAACTCAGAACACAAGTCAATCATCTGTTACCACTGGCATCCTCGTCCCAGAGATTTACAAACTGTGTTTTCGGGTGATTGCGTGTGGGCTTAAGAGATATAGCGAGGGTGTCCTTTGAGAGAAGAGGAAGAAAATGATTTATAACTAGTGAGCGTAATAAACAACATGAGGATGGACATTAATGACACAGTGAAATTGCCTGAACAACCAGTTGACTCGGCTTTGACAACGGACACGAGATGTGCACTGTTCAGGGACGTGATCGCTCAGGAAAGCTCCGGCCGATCAGAAACCTTTCAGTCTACTTATCCTGTGCCATCTTCTTGTTCTGTGGGCATGTTTGACAATCTCCCTAAAGAAATAGAGCAGACGATTCCTTCTCCTAACGAGATTTTATCACACACAACTCGCTTTTGATACGGCCACGTACATTTCCGTGCAACGAAATGGACGAGTGTTCTTCAAACTTTCTAACCTTGACCTAGAGAAAGAAATACACTTCCACGGAGCTCTAGAATACATACTCATCTATAAAACCGAAACGACTTCGTGAAACTACCTGTCTCTGCTACCTGTTCTCTGATATTTTCCTTTCCACTCCACTTCATCGTTTTAAAAATGGGTGTTTGAGACTCTTGATCAATGTCAGAGCTTACTGGGTCCTGCCCTTGGTGCTGAGGAATCTGAAATGGATGACCGCCACCTCGGCTGCGTCTTCCTCATGCAGAAACAAACCCCTGAGGTGGAAGGGAGCAGGACACTGTGCGCTGTCCGCTCCGCAGAGCCTGCGATGAGGGTCATAGTGTGGCAGCGTGACCGTACGACAGGGAAGGCCCCGAGCACTGCGCATGCTCCCTGCACATAGTAGGCACTTAACGACAGCTAGTTGATCGACCAGCGCCCGCAGCGACGCCGCGTCCTGCATGACAATCAGAGCACACGTCCTGACAGTTCGCCTTCCCCTGAAACGGCGTTTCAGTCTCGTCTCCCTGTCGTCGTTAGGTGCCGCTGCCGGCAGTGGTTTTGTCCTAGCTCTGAGGATTGTAGAATTACGATTTAAAAAAATATATATTTTTTCATCTGGTGCTTTATAAACCAAGAGACAAAGTCTTCCCTTGCTTGTCAAGAGGAGGAAGGCGTTCTCATCTGCTAGTCCCAACTCTATTCTACATAAATCTGAAAATGATAGCCAGTAGCAGTCAAATGCGCTGCCTTCTGTCCCTCTGTTCTGAAGACTCCTGGGGAACTGCTCACC
>NW_011889029.1:871567-873276 GCF_000151845.1 Pteropus vampyrus | reverse complement strand
CAAGGGTCCAGATCGCTCAGCCCGCCTCTGCCAGCTTGTCTTCGGCTCCCAAGGTTTCCCCGTCTCTCTCCTCTGCCACCTGTCTCGAGCACTAGGGGCCCCAGTGAAAGAGAAAGGACTGTGGCCGGAGGCTCCTAACCCATCCTCCTGCCGCCAGCCCCACTTCCCGGGGACCGGAAGGAAGCTCACTGCTGGTCCCCGCCTTCAGCTGGCTCGGCTTCTGCTCCCTGCCTGGCATCTTCACCATCTCTACTCCCTGCCCCAAAGCTCTGACAGTCCAGCCATCCAGGTCAGAACGAGCTTACGTCTCTTTCTGGAGAAAAACCTGTGGGACCGAATCATTTTCAGGCGCTGCATTATTTAGATATATTTCCCCCATCGGCGTTCCTTATTATTTCTCAAATGGCCCATTATACATGTAAACGTTGCGTGATAAAAAATACAAAATAATTTAAAGCTATATAATTTAGGTCAAAGGCTCCCCGACCACCCGTGTTTGGCCACGTGATAGCTGACGCTGAGTCAGAGCTCTCGCCCGAGTGCCACTTGCCACCTGCACGTGGTCCAGCGACTGTGCTTAAAGGCGCCCGAGCTAGTCACAGCGACAACAAACGAGAAGCCACACGACTTCTCGGATGTGCACAGTGGCAAAGAGGTTCCACGTGTCATTATTTACTTAGTTAAAGACAAAGACTCTGGAGCCGAAAGGGACCTTAGTCCAAAGGTCGCGCACGCTGGCCGCCTTGGGGGACAAACCCAGCCCGAGTCCTCGGCAGGCACGATGTCATTTAAAGATGGAATGGGCCTGACTCTAACCAGGTTTCGCTGTCTGTAGGGTGCCACATCATCGTTACACTGTCCGATTTACAGACTTATGTTACAAACTGTAGACATTCGAACTCACATTCATGATAGTTCTGGAAATCGAGACGCAGAGGTGAAGAGACTCATCCAAGGGCACGGTCTTGAGTCCCTGGGTGCCCCTTACCCATGGGTGCCCTCCTGACCTACACGGATGACTGCATGCTGCTTGCACAGTATCATGGAGCTCTCTCAACAGGGATGGTATTGGCCCCAAAGAAGCCAAAACCGGTTCGGGGTGGGGGAAGGGCAGGAATCTTGATCGTTTTATATATAAAGCACAGATATACATCGAGTACACAAATATATATTCAAGTATATCTGTGGTATTAAAATGTCATGGCGTGATTAGGAAAAAATGTCTAAAAAGCCTCCTTTGAAGGGCAACAATGTGAAAACGCTGAGAAATAACCGAGTCACACGTTCAGAAGATGTGTACGAATGTTTTTTCCTTGTGCAAGCGTTGCCCAGGCAGAACTCGGGCGAGAGAGAGACTCAGAGCTCACGTGCTGGGTTTGGTCCTTAGATGCGCCACTTAGATGTGGTCACGTTCTACGCCTTGACAGAGGTTTAGGTTACACGGTTTTGATGACATTGGGCGACCCGGGACTTCTCTCCCCGTGCATCCTATTTTAATAATTCTATCATGGCTGTAACCACATTTTAATAGAGCTAACTTTTTAGGTACTTGCTTTGGAAGCTCTTTGGTGGCAGAGTCTCACCCTTGGGTATCCCCAGCACACAGCACAGAACCTGACACACTGTAGGTATTTTGTAAATATTCCATGAATGGATGAGTGCGTGAATGAAAAAAAGCATGCACGGGATGACTTCCTCGCCTAACTTCC
>NW_011889029.1:869353-870762 GCF_000151845.1 Pteropus vampyrus | reverse complement strand
GTTACGGGAAATAATACTCCAGTAAGTGCACTAAGACTTGTGAAGTACCTAGTGCAGGCTTGTTCTAGAGCCTTAATAAGATGAATCTGAAAATGAGGCTTTGGAGGTTTGATCAAAGGGCAGGTGTTTTTTAATGGGTTTTAAGGAATATTAAGGAACTCAGATGAGAGCGAATGAAAACGTACTTATTACCTGGGCCAAACAAACAATCACAGCAGCAGCATCTGGGACCTGCACAGCGCACTCCAGAAAAAGAAACTAGTTTGACTCCTAGCGGCGAATCACGGGGCCCCTGCCTCCGTGAAGAAGGCAGCTAGCTGCGAGAATTAACGTGAATTGCAGGACCCGTCGGTCCTCGACGCTTCGAATGCACTAGTGGCCCTGGGTGTGTAGTTAGTTTGATTTTGCTGTCGGTATAAAAACAATCATATCTCGTGGTTGGAGGTGGTGCAATTTGGCAGAGGACAGAAACGTTTACAGGAATAACTGAAGGGCATCATCCCGAACAAGCCCGCACAGATGAAAAGACTCAAAGAATTCTTGGCAGGCTGCTCGTTCAGAGAAAGACATTCAAATGATTTATAAATGGAGACGAAGTGTGTGGGTTCCTGGGTGTGTTTGCCGAAGAGATTCTCCGATCCCTTCAGACTTCCTGCATCTCCACTCTGAAGGTTCACTTTTAGGTGACTTCATCATTAGAAAGAAAAATACTAAGATTAACTTCAATTTACCTCCATTACACACAACGAAGTGTGGCGATAACCTGAAACATCGAGAATCAGAAAACCATTTCAATTTACCTCATTGATTCAAAACTTTCTGCTACGTAATTTGTTTCATTGCGGGGGATGTTTGGGGTTTGGCAAGGACGTAGGGCTTCGACATCTGGAAGTGGAGGTTAGGCAGCCCTTTCCCAAAATATCACTGCATCTTAGGAGCTCCCGTCCACTGTTCAGCTTCCATAAACTCACACAAAGGCAGAGATGCCTTCCGGACTAGGACCGGAAGGCCTTCTCCAAGTTCAAAGATACAAAACCGGGGGAGGATGGACCGCGATGATGCTGATCAGGGCTAGGGGACATGGAAGGGCAATAAGGCCCGAGACGGAACCCACTAAATAAGCCCAGGAGTCAGGACTGGTGGTGAGAACTAGACCACTGTCTAGCTTGTTGCTTGGCAGTGTTGGCTCCGGTTACAGAGTCTGGCTAATGGCAGAATCCCTTTCTACTGAGTCAATTTGATATTACGATCACACTTTGGGGAGAATGGCTATGGATATCTGAGTAAGAGAGTTCTGTCACTAAAGGGTTGTACTTACTGGAAGCCTAATATTTTTTTCGCTAAAACGCTCATGACTAGTATTACAGAGAAGTCTTCCCCGGCACGTTGCAGACCCAGGGGGAATCGGC
>NW_011889029.1:866465-867663 GCF_000151845.1 Pteropus vampyrus | reverse complement strand
CTCGCTCTCCCCAGGCCTGCTGAGGGGTGCATAGCGGGCACTGGGGTACCGAGGGCCTGCCGAGGGGTGCATACTGTGCGCTGGGGGCACCGGGGGTTCTGTAGCATTCACGGGTCCTGAGCGGCGGGATCCCTGGCACGCTCTTGGGGCGCCTGAGGCATCTGAACAATTCCAAGCCCTAACCCACCCTACGGGCAAGGTTCCCACTGAGCGCAGATCTCAAGGGCAGGGCTGGAGGCTGGCTGACGAATGCTCCGGGGGACAGCTGGGAGCCTTGATGGCTGGAGAAGCCCCAGCCTCCTCTGTGTGGCCTCTTACCATTCAGAAGTCTAGCTCAAGCTCCTTTACAACATGGAACTTCTGAGAGGACGAGCTGCCACGTGTAAGTGCTAATCAAGTCTCCACTTGCATCCTATTTGCGACTATTTCATTGGCCAAAGCAAGTCACGTGGCCAAGCCCATGTGGGTCTCTGCAGGGCCGTGAATTCCAGAAGGCGTGGTACTTTGGGGACCTTCAATGTAACAGCCTATAACGGCCATTGATCAAGTATTATCAACTAACGTTCACAGCTTTAAAAGCGTTTCCATTTATTACCTCATTCTGTTTAACAATTATCCTCGAGGAATAAATAAATGTCACCCCTGTTTACAAAGAAAGAACCTGGAGCTCAGAAATCTGGACACCTAAAATCCCACAATTAGGAAATGGTAGAATTGACACTTGCGCTTAGATTTTATTACTGTGTTTTTCTGTTATATCACAGCTATCTTTTTTTTTTTTTTTTTTTTGGCCAGCGCAGTCTGTGTTTGTGTAATATTTCCAAGTTTTGAAATTTTGTTGACAAATAAATAAGAAAATCATCCATTTTTCCCCAAAATACTTTCTCCAAAGCTTAGATTGTTTATTTTTAATTCTTTGGGAGAAACGCACCCAGTTCTCAAAAACTTTGATATATCACAAGAGTCATTAGCGACGTTTGCTTATTGTAAAGTAAGCCCCAAGAAAGCCAGGATGGCTCTTTGGAAGAACATACCCCACATCAAATCCGAAAGGGGATTTATTTAGACTTCGTGATGCCCAGAGTTTCTTCTGAGGAACAGAGCTTTTCTGCACTGCAGCCCCATGACAAAGAGTTTCAGCCACAAACTCCCAGACCCAAGTCCCTTGAGGCATTTATACTACTGTGCAAAACGTCAC
>NW_011889029.1:859241-862855 GCF_000151845.1 Pteropus vampyrus | reverse complement strand
TTAAAATGGCTACCTTTAATATTTTTCTCATTACATTTACACTCTCAGCTCATCCTAAGTCCTTCACTGAAATATACCATTACAATCTGGATCAACAAAATGACACGCTAGTTCTAATCTTGGCTCTTAACTTCAGGACGGTTACAATACCTGAAATTTCCTCGAGTTCTTTCAGTGACATGTTTGCAAGTGAACCAGGTTAAAATGCAGCAAAGAACCAGCACTGGGCTCTACTTAGCGTTGTTTCCGGGGCCGCTGCTGGTCCTTCCTGCTTCCCCTACAGGTCAAGGCCCTGGTGAACGGCCGGATGGGACGTCCAGAACCCCATGGAGCGGTATTCGCCACCATATTTTTTTAATACGCACATATTAAAAAAAGATAAGGAATGTGGTATTTTCTAGAGCACGATTCCTTTGGACAATAGAGTATTTCTGAATGTGCTTTTGTTTCTTCGTACGTTTATGTAGCACTGAAAATGCCACCTCAAGCTGCTGAAGTACAAAGTCTCCCACAGATGGTTGGACGGTGATAACGATAAGCTCTCTAGCTTAGCTTGTCACAGTACATGACACACATCATACCGGATAAATACTGTGACTAAGGTAGGTACGATACATGAGCCAATGGAAATGCTCCTTTGAGATCAAGAGGTAACAGGGACTAACAAACAGAAACCAAACAGGTCAAGGCATGTCGAACATTTAATAAACTCGCAGCATCAAACAACTGATGAAAATGTGTCATTTAAAAATATTACTGGGAAGAATTATGATTTTCATGTTAACTTACTGTCTTAATAAACGTAAAAATATTTATTGAAAAGCATATAAAGTCCAATGAAACTAAGTAAAATTACTTTTATTTTTATAAATAGATAATTCATCATACAAACAACTTTTAGCAGAATGTTAGCTGTTCATTATCTGCTTTAAGTATGAAATGTATGCAACAGTTAAGTTACATCTCTCTATAACCTTCATGCAACTACTTTTGTTAACTTCCCCGTATTTCCAACACTACTTCAAAGACAGGATAAATAATAGGGTATTTCAGTCACAAAGTGTCACCTTTGCTGCGTCAATAGAATATGATCTGCTTATGTCACGGCTGCCAGTTATGGATTATAATACCAGGATTTACTGGACTTTACAGAAGCAGCTAGCGTATTCCATGTTTTCATTCCCTATGCAGTAGTATGATCCACAACGATGTCACTGTGAAAACTAGTAACTAGGTTCTCAAACACTAGGATCTAAGAGAAATAGACCCTCTAGACGGAGAGCAACAAGCTGGCATCAAGTACTGCTGAACGTTTTGTCAGTAAATGGCATATAACAGATAGATGAATGATTCTGTAATCAAAATACAGTGAAATTTAATTATTTTTTTCTATAGACAGCCAAGTAAAATTAATGTTGTTATTACTCCACTTATTCTGGAAATTGAAGCTTCAAATGTTAAATGTTTTACAGCAACGAATATTTCCATAGATTATTTTTAGTAGCATGGCCATATATTAAAAAAATGCTCTGATTCTATGTAGTTTTCAAGAGTGTAAACTATGATTTAAGTAATCATTTATTTGAATACAATATTGATTCAGAAAAGCATAATCTATTCATTCTTCATAATGAAATGTTCAGTCCAATTTTGATGCTTTATGCAGATGTCACTTATTTCTCACGAAGCTGCGGTGTGGATTCAGGTTTATCTGTGTAAGTACTCAGCACAGAGCCTGGCATGTGATAAGCTCTCAGTATACATTACTATTATTATTTCTATGAAGTGAATCAATCCATTTATAATAGGAAAATTAGCTAACGCCCCAAGAGAACAATCAGAAAATAAACCTACAGAGGTATGACTTCTTTTAATGATTATGCAGCCACTACATCCCAAGTTTTGTGTATGTGCTAAACGGTTTCGAATATTACAAACTATTTTTAAGATCATACTATACCTGTCTGCTCTGTTAAGTTTTTGCTATGGCCTCTGGCCTAAAGCAATACAATTCTGACAGAATATGTACATTAGAAAACCATATAAAAACAGTGCACACGGAGATCGGGTCAGGCATTGTACCGTCACCTCCCAAAGAAGTAGTGACCAGCGTCATTCAGGACGCCCCAGCTCCTTTGGGTTTAAAGTTTTTTCTTTTTCTTTTTCAATTATAGTAGATATTCAATATTACTTTATGCTGGTTTCAGGTGTACAGCCTAGTGTTTTTTTTCTTTACGTCGCATCTTATTTGACTTCTGCAAAACCTGTCGCCCTGTCTTCTCTCATACAGAAACATTACGAGCTGTGACAAAGTTCTGTCCTCTAAGGAAAAAACTCCTTAGAAAGGTTCTTGTAAAAGCCACTGTAGGTTTATGGAGACTGGAACGAGGTGCTGGGCCACCACGGTAAGAGTGAGTTCTCGAATGGTCTCAACAAACTAAAAACACTGATCTTTTGAGTAAATTATAGATACGTACGTATGTAAAGGATTTGATGAAGATTTTCTGATGTTTAACTATAAATAACTTTTTTTCCCCACTAGAAAAGTTAACTGACTCAACGTAACAAGTCTGTCCTACGATGAACAAAATCATGAAAGAAAAAGTCTGTCAAAAACAGACTCCTGCCATTCTTTCAGTATCAAATAAGAAGGAAAACAAATTTTTTTTGTTAAGATACAACAGTACACCTGACACCACATGATTCTGGCCTACAATGTTATTCTGTGACTATTACCACCCAGAATTTGGGGCGGGGGGGAACCCAACCCTCAAACACGCCCTTCAGAGGCACAATAAAATCCTCCCCATGTTGTCCTGGTTAAAAGGAGTGTGGAAACGAAGCGCGACACCTCTCCGCTACACCAAAAATCGAGAACGAATAACCGGAAGGCAGATTCCCTCTGAATGCATTATCATTCTACAGGCTTCGGGGAGATCACGTCCGCGGTTTCATCCCGTGTGCCCCGTCACTGTGTTTTAGGAGATGCAGCAGCCCGTGTCCTTCTGGGGCTTGATATCGGGTTCTTTCACAGGTTTCACCACCTCTTCTGGCTTGGGTTTGGTCTAGAAAGGAAGAAAGAACGACAGAGCGTAAGAACGTAAGCTAAGGTTTGGAACAGGGACACTGTTTTTCCGCTTCAGATTTTAAAAGACGCACTAAGAAATCACACTGAGACGAAGGGAGCTTTTCCAGGAGCTACACGTCGTGTCCACTCAAGACGCAGTCAGAAGCGACATTTCAGTGAGGATGGACACCCGACGGGTAGGCGAAAATCAAGCGAACGGTGCTCTTCCTCCTTCTGAGGAAGACAGTGAGGGGGAACCACGCGCGGGGACCCTCAGGGAGACAGTGAGGGGGAACCACGCGCGGGGACCCTCACGTCTGGAGATCGCTCGTGAGGGTACAGGCTACGTGCGCAGGCCCATCTTAGAGGCTGAACAGGACACAGAGATACTTGTTCTCAGGAATAGCGGTTCTAGTGTGGGTAGGACATTGTATAAAAACCATCCGATTTCAAGGAAGGAGCCGCGGCTGCGAAGTAATTCCCGCGGCCTTCTCCCAGACCCCTCCTTCGTGGAAGTCAGACCTCGACACTGCCACCCGCCCCCATG
>NW_011889029.1:852042-858101 GCF_000151845.1 Pteropus vampyrus | reverse complement strand
GGGACCCTCACGTCTGGAGATCGCTCGTGAGGGTACAGGCTACGTGCGCAGGCCCATCTTAGAGGCTGAACAGGACACAGAGATACTTGTTCTCAGGAATAGCGGTTCTAGTGTGGGTAGGACATTGTATAGAAACCATCCGATTTCAAGGAAGGAGCCGCGGCTGCGAAGTAATTCCCGCGGCCTTCTCCCAGACCCCTCCTTCGTGGAAGTCAGACCTCGACACTGCCACCCGCCCCCATGTGATTCAGCACACCGAGATGTACTTGGAGAAAAGTGAACGAAAGCGGTCTCGTTTTAGCCCGGGGTGATGTACTTCGTGGACTGCTGAAATCAGGCCAAATCTTCAAACGCCCCGCACTACGCTAAATCGGAAAGAGCACCGCTGTCGCGACAGAAAGCCGGGCGAGCCGCCCTTCTCGAAGCAGGCTCTGCCAAGCCGGCGAAAGGGCGAGACGGTGCGCTGAAGCGGCGTCAGTCAGTCGGGCAGAAAGTCAGAAGACGATGCAGGCCTCCAGGTTCACGCTTAGACACAGCTATCTACTCATCTGGAGGAAAGCAGCAGGGCTAACTCTGCACCCCTGTGACGCGAGCGCGAGTGAGTGGCAGGCGCGCGCTCGTACACCGTCGTCCTTGGGTCTGCCGCTGAGGTCGAACGCGGCCAGCGCTTCTGGGGTCCACTGCGCGCTCACAGGCGGAAACTCGAAAGGCACCGGCTCCACGAGACCGTAGTTGGCTTTGAGCTCCAGCTGCGGGGCTTCGGTTGGGACTTTTTGAAAGTAACTGCAAAATAATTTAAACAGCAATTCACTCATCTGTCCATCAGCTATTTGGCTGTCTTACTGCGTTCGAGGGCCTGTGCGCGGGACAACAGACAGCTCAGTGACGCGGTGAGGATTTTTCGCGCCTCACGTCGCTTACGGAGGCGGGACGCGTCACGACGCCTTGTGAACTACAAGGCAAATGGAACCGAAGCCCCGACGGGTGCGGCGTCGTGGGCATGCACGAGGAGGGCCGTGAACCCAGATTTTGGGGGTTCGAGGAGGCTTTCCAAAGGAAGCGATGGGGGTTAAACTGGCCACGTGCAAGGGCGTGCAAGAGCTCGGCACGACCAGACGACATCCCCGGTGGAACAATGCAGAGAGGGAAGGGGGACAAATAAGATTCTAGCAACCCACGCGGGTGGTGATCGGCAGTCTACGCAATGCTGACTTAACGACAAAGTGCTTGCCCGATGGACAATGAATTTCCCTGCTTTGCAGGTAGCTGAAGGCACGGCGCGAGGGACACGCAGGAGGAGCTGAGACCGGATACATACTGTGCAGAGGAAGGGCTGGGAAACGAGAAAAATCGGGGCGGTCTAAGCCGGCTACAGGCTACGAATGCAGGCTCCAGTTTAACGGCTGCTTCTGTATATCATCGCCAGAGGCAGCATAGAAGTTAGGTCCAACACAGGTGAACTTTATATTATCAACTTAAAGAGCGGATTAACCGCAGTTCACCATGAAATCTTTGGGAGCAGATCAGTCAGCCCGCCTTGGCCACAGACCCCCAACCGCGGACCAAAAACAGGGCAGACATTTCCCGGAAACGGTCTGCGTGGACGTGAACCTGGGCGGCTCAAACCTGGGTTGTTCGAGGGTCAGTGTGTACGATTATCGCTATTGCTACGGCAGTACTGGGCGGGACTCACATAAACCCATTTTCCCGCTGACACTTCTCCAGGGTGTTCTTCACCAGGCTTCCGAGCTTCCTGAAGAACAAGTGCCCCGAGGGTTTGACCGTCGGCCCCGGCCCCTTGGTTTCTCCATATTCTCTGCACAATGCTTCCGCCTTTGCGTAAACTGCACGTGAAGGGACACAGAGCGGTCTGGCTGTAATTCGTTTTTGAGCATTTATACTAAAAAGGCTGTAAGCTGCAGATGGTGGGCAATTTCGCTGCTCTTTACCTAGTGTGACAGCAACACGCAGACCAGTGCGAGGGGAAGGAGGGTATTTTCTACAGATTTCAGGTTTTTGAAACGTTTTTTTTCTCCAATTACCTCATTCCCATTCGCTTTCATGAACTGAGCCAGAATTTCTTTTAAACGCCTCACCCCTTTATGATAAAACACATTTTTAAAAAAGGAGTTCATACTCCGGCAGAAACACTCACGTTTCTCGGCTTCTTGGAGGGACCTGATCGCTTCGCCACATTTGTCACTAGCCAGCAGCGTCTGACCGTGGTAACAGTACGCCTGGTGGAGGAAACGCACTTTTATTCACTCTCCCCCCGAACGATGCTCCCCGCCAGCTCTGCTTCGTTATACACGTGGCAGGTGAATCGATGCCTCTGCCCACGGTTTGAAGTTTCAGGGCGATCCTTACGTTAATTTGAGTAAGTGGAATTATGTCACGGCTTTGAGCCAAACCGGCCTTCCGAGCATGGGCTGACAGCAACAAGGATTTACTGAAACCCGTTTTTAAAACCAGGGCGCAGTGGACGAAGGGGGGAAGTTTCTGTGACAATGGGGACGGAAAGGGGGGGGACCGAGGTCGCGGCCTGAACGGGCTTTAGGAGAAAGAAAGGCAAGAGGCGGAAGGTGGCCGCCTCGGCTCTTCAAGCATGTCCACTGGGGGAGGACAGCGCGTGGTCACGCAGTATGCTTGAAGACAGAGAAGGCAAAAGAAATAAAAACGCTCGTCCAGATCTGAAAGAGGTTTCTGATTCTCGCTCATGTAATATTCTACCCAACAAAGTCATAAACTTGTGTGGTGGGCGAGAGAGACTGAGCAGTGACTCCCAAAGCAGTGCCTATGACTGCTTTGTCACCACTCGAGGTGACACTCGCTGGGGTCAGTAAATGTCTTCCTCCATGTACAGGATGAAAGGAGACACTGTTATTAAGTGTGCAGAAGGTTCCAGCTTAAGAGCGGGTTTAAGACAATCGGTAACTCCACGGCTGGACTCCGTGCGCAGCCCCCGGCACCTCCTACTCCAGTTCGCAGTGGCTGCGCCGGCGGCCAGTGACCGTGTACTGACAGCTGTCCACTGTCTGTAAAACTAAGCCTGGCGAGATGACAGACCTGGCACTCGGCGGTCAGAATGACAGTAATTTACACCGTTTCGGGGTTATAGATACTTACATAAGCTGTGTAGAAACACATTTTCAAGAGAAGATATTTTCTCCATTTAGCAGAGTAGGCAGGCTCCAAACTGGATAAAGTATGATCTAAAGTTACATTTTAAAAAGCAGAATATAATTTCACCCTGATTCACTAGAAGCCTTTTAGTTCATGTGTTCAGATGCTAAAAGCAGAATGCCATTCAAGTCTAAAACCCAAGGATTTACACATTTTTTAAAAACCTCACTTTATTTAAAGTGATTTGTTTTCCCCATAGCTCTATTTTAACTCCATGAGACTAAATACCACGACCCCTCTTCGATATGATGAGTCATGCAACTTAAGTTTAACGTAACGATCAAAACAGGTATGACTAAGAAGTTCAAGGTAAGTACAAATTACACTATTATATTATCAAATTTTTAAAACTGGTCTGACACAGCAATGCACAGAAGAGCCTAGTCTCCTCTGGCATGCCCAGGTCACTGCCATCACGTTGTGGCTACGTGCCCGTCTCTTTCTCCGGACTGTGACTCTGTTCTACTGATCTCTCGTTTACCAACAACTAAAACAGTAACCATCCCGTAAACTGAAACATATGCATGTTTTCTAAATAAGTGAATGAAAAGAAAAATAGACTAATGAGAAAATCTGAGTTTTAGTCCCAGCTTCCCACCTGCTAGCAGTTAAATTACGAGTCAGTTATGTTAATTCTCTGGATTTCGGTTTCTTGTCTAAATAAAGATAGCGACTATGAAATTGTTATAAAGACCAAAAAAATTTCAAAAGCAAAAGAGCAGTAAAATTATTAGATGTAACTGGTTAAAAAATATAGTATCCTCCTTTCCATTAGAAGCTATGCAGCATGTTAACTGTGAACAGCTAATTCTTTTATTTTCTTTTAAACAAAATTAATAAAAATAATGCAGATATTATTCCGGTTTTGCAAATAATGAAACATCTGAGAATCTTTATGATTTGCTTGTTCCCTATTGAGCCAAGAGGACAATCTGAACATCTGAAGACTAAAAAATACAACAGAAAAGCACACTGACCCGCTTTCTGATAGAAATTGGCCGTTTCGTAGGCCAGCGCAGCGATCAGGCCAGGAGCATGTTTCAGCTCAATAGCTCGGGCGATCGTTACTGTAACCAGAACACAAAACGAGTATGTCATTCCATTCACCTGCAATCACTCTACGTTCAACTATTACAGCAAAGCTTAGACTGACGATTTGAGATTTTGTCTGTCAAAGGTTTTAACATGAAAAGCTACAGAAAATGCAAACAAACAGAATACTGAGCTTGTTGGTTTGGATACCATTTCTTTAAATAAATCACTAGCCAATAACTAGCTAATTGCAGCAAATTACCACTACAAAAAAGCATGATTTAAGAGGAAACGAAGCCTTTGAGGGCATTGGAGTCTGAAATAAAGAAAAACAAAAGCCTACAAAGTTCCTTGTTTTCATCTTAAGTCTTCGTTTATTTCCTGCGATTGAAAGCTAAAGATTTCAAGCCAAGCCGCATAATGAAAGAGGAACAGAATGAGCCCGGCACGGTAGAGGTGGAAAAGATGAGTTACAAAGATGAGTTACGGAATGAATTCTATGCTGTCAGAAACAGCAGGAAATCAAAATCCTCTTTAAAAGAGCCATTAAGTTGTGAGGCCTTTTCCTAACTAAAAATGAGGCAAATCCTAAAGGGAAAGTTATTCCTTTCTATAAATGTCTCAAACTCTGAACCTCAATTCCAGCTTATTCTGATTGTGGAAAAAAGAATTAAAGGCCAATAGAGACTTCCTTCAAAAAACAAAAAATCTTCCAATAGGTAGGATACCTTCTTGAGCTTCAGCCTGACACTGGATAATATAAGCTTCTATCAGCCGGGCTTCTAAATCTCTCCCCTTTTCTGCAGGTGTGATAAGCTTTGGGATGTGAGTTTCCTGAGAGAGAAAGAAAACCAAAAAAGCCATATTTAGTCTAACCCAGTTGTGAGTAATGAAGAAAATGGAAGTTGACACATTCGGTTTGAAGATTTATCAGAAATTTAGGGTACTAACAAAAAAATGCGCCCCCAAAAAGAAAAACAATACTAAGCTTACAGAGAATAAAAGCTGCTGCATACTGAAACTTTTACAGCTTTTTAAAAGCTTTTGTAAAAATAAGGAATCCAAGAGCAAAATTTGGGTCATAATAGACTGGTTTGATATATAAGTCATATCTTCATCTCAGAAAACGTTTAACTGAAACAGTAACCAAAGTTCCCTTCTGCATGACGCCAGAATCGTCCATTCGCATTAATAACTGTAGAGACGAAGAAGACTACATTTCTATAGCTAAGTCAGGATCAGAGCCTTTTAATCGCTGTAAAAGCACTTTATTTTATCATGAGAAAATCCAACATTGGCCTCCAGGAGAATTTACCCCCAAGCTCAGTCTTGCAGAAGCACCGGACAGAGGATAATGGGAAATGGTGAGAACCATCAATCACGGTGCTCTGTTTTCTCCTATCTTCTCAGAAGAGACAGAAAAATAAGCAGTGAACCACAACTTGAATTTTCTAATTGTAACATTCACTGCTGATCTCCTAAAATGGAGACATTTAATATTTCTAATTGGCTACATTCATCGACATAAGGAAAACATACTAGTTCTTGTCACATAATGAAATCATCTCCTCCCCCCATCCTCCTAAATAAAAATTATTCGAGAATTATAAACAGTAAGAACATATTTTATTATTATTACTTTACCTTTAAGTGTTTAAAAATCCCAGCTGCAATTTTCAGGCTTCGATGGACCTCTTTGGCTTCCTCTTCTGTTACGCTTAGAGACAGGAGGAACATTGCTCAGAGGAGGGACCCCGTTTCTGCTGTCACAACCGACAGCTACTGCCTCCCATAAAACCGAATGAGTCACTCGTGTTTCTCACCGCTAGTTTCTTTATTTTTTT
>NW_011889029.1:842280-851992 GCF_000151845.1 Pteropus vampyrus | reverse complement strand
AGCCATTAAGTTGTGAGGCCTTTTCCTAACTAAAAATGAGGCAAATCCTAAAGGGAAAGTTATTCCTTTCTATAAATGTCTCAAACTCTGAACCTCAATTCCAGCTTATTCTGATTTTGGAAAAAAGAATTAAAGGCCAATAGAGACTTCCTTCAAAAAACAAAAAATCTTCCAATAGGTAGGATACCTTCTTGAGCTTCAGCCTGACACTGGATAATATAAGCTTCTATCAGCCGGGCTTCTAAATCTCTCCCCTTTTCTGCAGGTGTGATAAGCTTTGGGATGTGAGTTTCCTGAGAGAGAAAGAAAACCAAAAAAGCCATATTTAGTCTAACCCAGTTGTGAGTAATGAAGAAAATGGAAGTTGACACATTCGGTTTGAAGATTTATCAGAAATTTAGGGTACTAACAAAAAAATGCGCCCCCAAAAAGAAAAACAATACTAAGCTTACAGAGAATAAAAGCTGCTGCATACTGAAACTTTTACAGCTTTTTAAAAGCTTTTGTAAAAATAAGGAATCCAAGAGCAAAATTTGGGTCATAATAGACTGGTTTGATATATAAGTCATATCTTCATCTCAGAAAACGTTTAACTGAAACAGTAACCAAAGTTCCCTTCTGCATGACGCCAGAATCGTCCATTCGCATTAATAACTGTAGAGACGAAGAAGACTACATTTCTATAGCTAAGTCAGGATCAGAGCCTTTTAATCGCTGTAAAAGCACTTTATTTTATCATGAGAAAATCCAACATTGGCCTCCAGGAGAATTTACCCCCAAGCTCAGTCTTGCAGAAGCACCGGACAGAGGATAATGGGAAATGGTGAGAACCATCAATCACGGTGCTCTGTTTTCTCCTATCTTCTCAGAAGAGACAGAAAAATAAGCAGTGAACCACAACTTGAATTTTCTAATTGTAACATTCACTGCTGATCTCCTAAAATGGAGACATTTAATATTTCTAATTGGCTACATTCATCAACATAAGGAAAACATACTAGTTCTTGTCACATAATGAAATCATCTCCTCCCCCCATCCTCCTAAATAAAAATTATTCGAGAATTATAAACAGTAAGAACATATTTTATTATTATTACTTTACCTTTAAGTGTTTAAAAATCCCAGCTGCAATTTTCAGGCTTCGATGGACCTCTTTGGCTTCCTCTTCTGTTACGCTTAGAGACAGGAGGAACATTGCTCAGAGGAGGGACCCCGTTTCTGCTGTCACAACCGACAGCTACTGCCTCCCATAAAACCGAATGAGTCACTCGTGTTTCTCACCGCTAGTTTCTTTATTTTTTTTCCCTTTTAACACCAGGCTCCGTAACTCTGATTACTCTAATGGTAACATTATGAGGCAACTTTCCATTTATCAGAAGTGGCACCTTTTATCAATAGCTTAGACTGTTTAATGCAGCTCCATACCCCGAAAAAATAACACACATGCATAGAAACCCTTCCCCTTTAACTTACTTTTCTTTTCCAGCCAGTCTTGAAGCATATTTGGTATACCATAAAGCTACATTAAATCCCATGGAAATTAATTCAAAAACAGCATCCTGCTGGGCACTAGAATTAGAAATATGATCATTAAGTTTTGCCAATTAATGAGACATCTCTACATGACACCTATTGTACGTCCAACTCAAAATTATAAAGACTATCTGTTAACTGCGAAATGAAAATGGTCCCTGTGTTTAATATAGGCGGGAAGAGACACACACACACACACACACACACACACACACACACACATTAACAATGAATACTTAACACAATGGCCCAGTACGTACTTCATAATAGTAAACATGAGAATAGGAGTTATCCCCAAAGGTTATCCTGCATAGAGTAGCTTTAAAAATAGATTTCTGGGACTTAAACCCAGAGAGTTAGAAAGTCCTGGGAGGGGCCCAGAGTCTCATTTTGAACAAGTTCCCAGCTGGTTCTGAAGCAGGTGGTTCTTAGGCCACATGCTAAGAAAGCGGAATTCGGAGGATAGGTGGTTACAGGCTAGAACGACTACAGAAGGCTGCGTGGTGTGCGGTCTGGACTGTCCTTGGGAAGCAGAAGGCCGTCTCGGGTGAGGAATGACGCTGTGAAAGCACAAGAAAGGACAGAGGTTTCCCGGACAGCAGGGACCCAACGAGCCTGACTGGAGCAGATGGTCTGTGAAAACAAAGCGAGGCACAGGAGGGCGAAAAGCCAAGCGGAAGCGGAGCTGCAGGTTTCGAATGCCAAGGCGGAGTGCGCTACGAAGAAAGAGGTCTCAAAAATGAGTACATTTGGTATCTGGTTTCCTTCAGATTCTACTACTAATATGACAGAAAGATGGCAAAAGCTTATAAAACAAATAAGATAATACTAATTTTTAATCATTATCGTTCTGGTAAGACCCTGAAAATTCTTTATGCCTTACCTCATTTATTGCAAATGATAAAGGAAACAAAAGCAACATCCTTATTCTACACATGTAATCCTAAGATATTGAAAAAATGACCCAAAGAGAAGAAACTAGAATGATTTTGCTTTGTATTTTTTTATTTAACTGTGCCTCCATCTTAAAAGGAATGGAGACACGTGGAGACATTTAGATTAAAAAAAAATGCTTACAAAAAAATAGTCATTCAAAAATAACTTATAAGCTATCTCGTTTAACATGTTATAACATAAAAAACAATGACAAACTTCTTAAAACAGTTTCATCCTGCTGCAAAAATTTTAATGCATAGTTTAACCCTTTCCCATTCACTCCGAGATAATTCGCAGATCACAGTCCTAACCTCATCCCCAAAGTCTGCCGTGAAATATCTCGCTTTTATTATTATTTCGCATCGCTCTAGTGTATTGATAGTCTTTGGAAACAACATTTACAGCTTTCTGTTTTTAGCAGTTCAATGGCTGAAAACGTCAAATGCTAAAAAACGTGGGGTTCCTACGTGGGATGTTAAACGAACTCGGGCAGCGAGCTGCCCTGTTTTTTTTTTAAAGGGAAAGGGGTTAATTTCATCTTTGAGAATTTTCAAATCAATTGTATCTGGTGATCTCGTAGACATATCTAATCTAAAACTTCATCTTTAAATAATGAGTTTTGCTAAGTTATGTGAGTTTCATGAATAAGTCTCTTTTAATCTGAGTTATTTCAACCTGCCTTGCTCCGAAGACTCCAATCTATTGCACCTAACGTAAATAGTAGTTGGAGTACATAGTTGATACCGTGCAGTGTCTATTGAATAAGCAGCAATCAAAGATAAAGTAACTTAAAAATCTCAGATTTCCAGAACATTCAGTATTATTACCTAAGACCTTCATCACATAATTCTTCACTGTCTTGTAAAACTGTTGAAAAATGCTGTCACAAGAATCCAAATTTGGCATAGTAGAAAAAAGTATCAATTTATATAATGCAAAAACACTTTGCATTCCGCCAAAGTTTTATAAAGTAATAATAAGTTTGACTGTATAAAACAAAAAGAAATTTAAAGAAAAACATTCCTTAATTTTAGATGAAGCGCAAAGCTGTCATAGAAAGAAAAACGGAAAATGAAGACTTGAAAAATCTTAGTATGTCTGACTACTAAAATGTGGAAAGGATCCGTCGTTAGTCCCCAGCTTAATACCTAATTTACGAATTCTACCTCCAAGACTCCCAAGAAAGGAAGGACACCGACATTCGTTCAATGTGCATTCAAGATGCCTGGCGTTAGTCACTTCACGTCACTTTTCCTAGTTCGTTCCTCACAAGAGCTCTAGTCTCTGTAACCCCGACACAGCGGAAGCAGCAGGAGTTCGCAGAAGGAAGAGCTGACAGTGCCTGAGTGGCGTGGGAAGCCAGAGCCCACCCTGGTCTTTCGGCGATCTCCATTTCCCTCCCTCCTGATGTTATCAAATGGTGATTCTAAAGTGACGTGAGATAAAGATATGACCATTTAAACAGCCCGACGGTGCAAAAAAAGTAGTTAAACAAAAATCTGGCACCATTATGATGTTTCCTGTCCTAATCAGACCTCTGTGAAGTAGTTTCACAAGAGCGATGAGGAAGTTCGAGGGAAAGCTTTTAATAAGGGCAGAAAGAAGAGAGAGAAATTAGGAAGAGAACAAATAATGCGAGTCGAAAAGAGTACAGAGCTAGGGTGAAAGCAGGGAGAACGAGAGAAAGAGAGAGACTGACCAAGGACGTCTGAACTTTCCATCAGAAAAGTAGGGCGAAAACCAGAATCCTGCTCTGCTTGAAAGGAGGCAGAGACCGGAAGCCAGCGCTGGCTTCCGAGCTCCCAAACGTTCTCTGTACAAAGTCAAGGCTGTTCTAGTTAACGTCGCTCGATGATCTCAGAAATAGATCTGGTCTAGGAGAAACAAATTATGCTTTTACTTAATAGGAAGTATTAGAAATTTAGGTAAAACACTAAAAATTAACTTCCTGCTGGGAAAATGCTGATTGCATCTATGTTTTATTTCTTCAAACACAGGGGCTGTGTGAGTTAACAGTGGCTAATAGTTCCAAACTGGCTTCGACTTGGTCCTCTTGGCACTGCTCACCTGGGGACCTGTCCTTGTAACGTGTCGGTCCACTTGAAATTTTGAATATATCGTAACTTGCTTTCTTGGCTAGATTCATCCAATGAATTTATGAAACCTATAAAAAGATAAAGAACATTTCAGTTTTAGAAGAAATATCAAGTGCTCTATTTAGAAAATTTTTCAGATAAGGACTTTTCCAGGTACCTGAATGAAACTTCTAACCCCTCTCCCTTCCTGTCTGTATGTCACACCTCCTCCTAAGGTAATATAATACGAAGTACACACACATTTATTTTTCAAAATGTTAAAAAGACCATCCTACATTCTCATATTTCTGAACCTCAGGCACACCAAACAATATAGCCGGGAACCAAAAGTAAATGTGAACTTCTGTATAGCTGTCTTTCAAAAACTCTGAAATTCATATAAATAACCAACCTTGTAAAAGAGAAAAATATGAATCTGCTGCATTCTTCATCATTTCTGGATTACAGCTCAAATCAGTGAACAGTTCAAGCAGTCGTGCTCGGGATGATCTCAAGTCACTTATGGAAGACAGAAACAGTAAAGCTGAGTGAGCTGTGCTACAAAGAATCTACGTAAAGGTGGCATAAATTTCCCAATGTAAAAGCTTTCAAACACAGCACACACGTACACATCCTGGCAGGTATTAATAACTGCACAGGGATCGATTCGATTAGGACCGACACTGGAGGTGCCTGAAATTTCCACTAACAATTGTTTGAAGACTTGCACTAAGAGAAACTCAGTCCAATTAAAGGAGCAAATTATGGATATAATTATGTAATAAAAGTATACAGTAAGTTTTCATTTAAAAAATCAAACACAAGTTCTTAGGATGAGAGGAAGGAATTAAGAAGGAATAAACTAAACTAACCAGTTTTACAAAAGAAGTTTTTGAAAAATGGAAATTTAACATCTTTGTACATGAATTTAGTATCACCTTAAAATTTCAAAATTTGACCTTATGTCAAAATATACTTTAAGCAGCAAACAGTATTTTAAAAACAAAATTGCGTTCTATAATTCTATACACACACACGAAAAATACTGAAAGACACGTGGCCGCTTTAAAACGTCTCCATTCTCCTTTACTCCTCTGCAGCAATGTCGCAGGCCATTTCCTTCTTGAAACTCTTTCTCCCGTGATTCCAGGAACGCTAAAACTTCCAAGTTCTCCTCTTATCTCTGAAAGTGCCTTCTATGTTTTTTTTTTACCTCCTTTTCTTATTACCACCTCCCAAGATGTTCAGTCTGGCTTCCCCCCTTCTCTCTCTTGAGGTCTCGCCTATTAGTGCGACTTGAGATCCAATCCTAGCTCTGCATCATCCGCTCTAACTTGGTCCTGTTCCAGTTCCACATCTGATCGCAGAAGGCAACTTGTTTAGTGAGGGTTCCAGAAACCACACTACACGAACAGTGATGGAGGACACTTGTGCATGAATGACTAAAGACTAAATTTCAATTGTAAGCACCAAGAGAATAAGGACTGCCTATTTAGAACGTAGTAGGTGCCTAGAACAAAGCATGGAGTCGAATTTCTTTGTTGAGTGGAAGAATACTAACATCTCCAATACCGTAAGATTCTGAAGAGCTGTAACATAGCAGTGCTGTTGGAAGAGAACACTGACTTAACCCTGCATGCTCCAGGTGCAGTGTTCATTCGCCGATACTGGCTCTAAGGAGGCCCTACTCCCAGAAAGCACACGCCAACAATCACATACGGCTGAGTAAAAACGGGATGGGATACCTCAGGAACGTCATTTTTGAGTAACTGCGCTAGAAGCTGGGAAGAAGTAATTCCTGGACTAGCAGAAAATTTGAACTTTAAGGCCTATTCTAGACTCAAATCGTTTGCTAGCTATTTCTAGGATGGTGCTCCATCGTCACCTGCAACCCAACTTTATAAAGTTATAGTCATCTTAAAATTATAGAATTTAAAAAAAATGTACTTTAGAAATATCCAATTTAGACTGTTCATTTTATTGATGACTAAAAGCTGAGACTTGCCCAATGCTACAGATAAAAGTTAACTGGGACCAATCTCTGGGAGTCGAAGAGTAGGACTGGTGAACTATAACCTGTAAATTGTCTTCCCATGGCCCACAGCTTTTTTTATTTTGTAAAAATGAACAAAGAAAAATATGCAACAGCACCTGTACGTAGCCCACAAAGCCTAAAATATTATTAGACTTTAAAGAAAAAAGTTTGCTCACCTCTGGTCTTGATTTATAAGCCAGTTTTCCTACTTTCTGTTTCAATTACTTCTTTCCACAAAAAAGCACCAACTCTCTTAATTTTTATTTACCATCAATGTCCTGATCATCTGGTTTCTACATCTCAATACACTGAACACTTTTCAACTTCCCAGAGCACATCGGTCTGGCCAGCCGACTCCTAAATATCTCTTGCATCTATCTCTTTTTATTCCAAACTGCTCTGGCCACTACCTCTAGAACACGAGGTTTTCGGCAGAAATGACTTTCTCTCCTCCCTTCTATCTAAGTCAGGGATCGGCAAACTTTCTTCTGTATAAGCCGAAGTAAATATTTTAAGCTCTCTGGGTCATAAAGTCTCTGTTGGGACTACTCAGCTTGCTGTGTAAAGGAAAGAAGACAAATGTGGCCACAGACAACATGCAAATAAGTGGGGGTGGAGTGGCCGTGTTCCATTAAGATTTTACTTATAAAAACAAGTAGTGGCCCAAATCTGTTGGACCTAATTTGCCAACCCTTGATCTAAGGTATTTAAACTCCAGCTCAAGTCCTTTCTCCTATGCGAACACTAGTCAGGACACAGGGTCTCTCTTTCCACGTGACTCAATGAATTTACTACCGGGCCAATTAGCCACATCCACGTATGATGCTGTGGATCTCTGTACTATTGAAATAGCTTAACTCCTTTATTCTGATTGTTTTAGCCTCTCTGGGACTCACTTACTGATCTAAATTAAGGACCCTGGCCTTGATGGCTGTCAAAGTTGAATAACCTACGATTTAACTCTTCACATCATTTACAAGTTTATAAGGAGTCTACTACGGTTAAGGACAGTGTGTTACGGTTAAGGACACTGTGTTACGTACTTCTGTATTGCCCATGGGACCTAAATAAGTATCTTGTATCCAAGGGTGGCTCAATCGGTACTTGCTGAGATTGACTAAAACTTACCTGCAAATTTTTGAAGCAGCAGGACCGGAGACTACGCCATAGTAATTAAAAGAAACAGGAGCTGTGGCTTTTAATGGGTTCCTATGAAACCAATGTGTCATTTTCTCCAGATGTTTCCTATAAACAAAAAGGTACGTAATATATAAAAGTTAAATGAAATATTTAATAAAATCTGACTGCAGGGTATATATATACTTTCATATAAGATATATGGAAAACAGACACATATAAAAATAAAATACTTCACTGCTGTAAGACAATCTTGTTTTGTCTATACATAGTAATCTATGTTTAGATCAGATCTAGTAAAAATAGTATCTGGAAATTTGCCCACAATAACTGCAATGTTAAATATACTGGAGCAGTCATATTTAAACCTTAATGCATAAAAATCACCTGGAGAGTAGGTCTCGTTAAAATGCAGGTTCTAATTTGACAGGCTGGGGTAGCACCTGTGATGCTGCTACTGCTGGTTCCCAAACTACACTTCTGAGCAGCAAAGTACTAGGCTTTGGTTGGACAGCGGAAGTGAGAAGGGCCCAGGGCCAGATGAATGTAATATCCGAAAGAGAGTCAAATGGTGACCCTTGTTTAGTCTGCTAAGGTTGAGAGAAATAGGTTCTAAATTAGCTATATTTCCCACATGATATTGCTGGCTGGTTACAGCATGTTCTAGAAATAGACTTTCCACGTAATAGTTAATAATTACCAATATTTTCATGATTAAAAAAATACTTGATCAATAACTTAAAAACCAAAATAATTGAAAAACTATTAAAGTGAAATGCCAACTTAAAAAAAAAATTAAGCTTAATTTTTTAGGTTAAAAAAAAAAACCAGTATGTCACTCTCCTAAAAGTCCTTGAGGTAGATAGTGCAGATTTTACAGGAAGGCATAGCTGAGGACTTAAATATGGCAATTAGATTCCAGGAAGTCATAGATACGAAATCCTGATAAGGTTTAATTTGAAAGCATTATACAATGTTGTCGATCAACTTTTCTTAATGGGAAAAAAACGTAGGCTCCGCAGGGTATAAAATACCTACTTTAAACACCCCTCTTACCCTTGAATATTTACTTATTCAAGGCAAAACCGGTTTTGGAGAGCACTAGACAGTTAATGAAGAGAAAATTCATTGTGTACTCAATAAACAATTGAGCAAGCTCATTTATGACTCAAAACATTTAACAAGTCCTCCTAAAAAAAAAATTTATATATATATGATCCTCTACACGTGATCCATGTAAACCTCCTGTATAACCGAAGTAAAACGAATACAGCATCTAGAGACAGCTAAATCGAGCCTTCTGGAGATAATGGCAAACAATATGCTTAATTTTGTGACAGCAAATTTCCCACACACACTCTCCCAAGGCGGCCTCCCGCCGTCGATGGAAACGCCCGACGTTCTGTATACGTCTCCCCACTGCAGAACCTGGAAGGTCAACACGGAACTGTCCGCCCGGCCCCATCCTTCCGCTTCGGGGACCCCGCATTCGTTTTCAGGAATTCGGAGGGTGGGGTCGCGGAGCGCCACACCCACACGCAGGCGCGGGGGTCCTGTAGGTGCAGCGCGGCGGTGGGACCGACGCCGCCACCCCACCCGGAGGAGGACCCGATTGGCGACAGGGTTCCCCGACCCGAGCAGCGCGCCTGAGCCCGGGGCCCCACTTCCTGTTTACCGGCCTCTCGGACCGTGCGCGCCCCGCGCAGGCGCCAACCCCAGCGCCCCTCTTTCCCGGTGGGCGTTTCCGTGAAAAAGACAGTCCCCTCGGGGGGGCCGCGAATGGACCCCCCATGTAGCTCCTGAGCCCCCCTCCGATGCCAGCGGAGCGGCGCGCACGGAAATTTCGCGCATGCGGCTTACACCAGCGGTTCACGGGGCCCGCGTGGGTTTCCTTTCGTGGGTTTCAGGGTAGTAGGAGGAGGCTACCTTTGGGGACAACTATCCAGGAGTCTATGGAGACTGTAACAGGGTGTGCCCCACTGCTTGGGACTCCGG
>NW_011889029.1:839209-841217 GCF_000151845.1 Pteropus vampyrus | reverse complement strand
ACGTCCCAGGGACGATGAGTGGCTCTGTGCACGGTGCCCTCCTCCTCCTGCCCTGTGTGTGTAGCACGGGAGAAGACTAACTGGTGGCGATCGGGGGGAGGGGGCCCCCCGGGCGCAGCGAGGCCGGAGGTGCCTGCCTCGCCAGCCAAAAGGAGGGTCCCCTCTCGCGCCCCTTCTCCACCGCTCCTTCTGGTGAGCCCTGTTTTCCCAAGTCACCTCGATTCCGTTTCGGTTTCTGGGACTGTTATTTGCTCGGCAGTGTGGGTCCCACCCACCCCCTCGCTCGGTTATTTTGGGTGGAGTCCGCGCAGGATGTGAACAGAAGAGCAAAATGTGAATTGAGAGACCACGCGCGGGAGCCGCCACTCCCTCCCGGGGCCCCTCCTCCTTCCTGTGTGTAATGTATAGCCGCCGGGTCCACGTGAGTTGAGTACCCGTCTCTTTGATGGGCCGAAGTCCGATTCCCCTTCGGTTTCCGCCAGAAAACTTACGGGATGTTTTTTTGAAATTCGAAGTCGAGATTTATGTTCGCGTAAAACCTTGCTTTGATTCTTTCACATTTTCTTGGAAATAACTGCCTATTAAAATGCTATTGTTTGCAACTGATGCCATCACTTACTCTTGGTTCAAAGCAAGTTATTGTTCGAGGTTTTACCGAGTGCGAAACCACGTGTGAGTGAAATCTAGAAAGAATACACAAGTGGTACGTGGAAGAGCTAAGCTGTTTATCCTGTCCCTACTATAATTCTTTGTTTTTGTCTGACCATTAAGGTAATTTAAATGTGTAGATGTTGTCGACCCCCATCTTACTGACTTTGAAATTGTAGTTTTAGAAAACCCGAGAACAACCCGAGAACAACCGTGCTCTGGGCCATTTTGCCCGATATAAGAACTACTAGCGTTTGATTTGCACTTCTATTTGATATCACCTGCTCTTGCAACTACTCAGTGAGAATAGTCTCATTTTACAAAATGAGGAAACCTAGGGTCACAGAACTATACCACTGAAATCTGAGATTTAAAAAAAAATTCCAGATCCTATCGGCTCTGCTACACAGTGCTCAAGACACTTTATTTAAGTTGCATTGTGTATGTGACTTGGACAAATCAGATTTCCTTCAGAACTAGAGAACATGTCCTTCCATACTCCAGCCGGTCAGACAGTGAGCACCTATGTATACTCATTCTGTGTGTTGACCAACATTCTACGCTCCCAGATGTAAAGCTGCCTCTCTTGGGTGGGACTTAGCTGTGGGCGCTCAGCAGCAGGCTGCTCAATGCAAAGTGGAGACCGTGGCCAATTGAAATTACAAAGGAGAATTGGATATGCAAGCTGTTGAGCTGAAACTTCTAGAAACATCTCAATGAGAGTAATAGGCACATGCAAATCTATTGTTGGACCTCAATACTAACTTCTGAACTTCATAATTCAGAGTTCTCAAATTTTAAAAACTGCCAGTGTCAAATTTGAATAGGAATGTGTAATGATTGGTTTAAATGTAAACATACAGGCTACATATAAAATGAGGTTGAAATTTAATATATTTAAAAGTGAAAGCAAATTGTCTTTTTTATTTGAATCATCTGGGAGGAAAGGCTGCAGAAAAGACCGTTCAGGGGCTACCAAATGCTGTGGAAAGAATTGCCAAGGTGTTGAGAGCAGAGGAGGAAGAGTCTCGGCTAACGCGCATTCCCAGTAGGGCAGGCAGCAGTGTCTTCGTGGTGGCACCACATACTGGAGCGAATTTACGGAGGGGAGGCGTTGGGGGAGGTAACGAACATGTTTGGTGCGATCCTAATGTAAGATGCCGTCGCTTAAACAATTTCATCACCCAGCAAGTGAGGGCTGGGATGTAAAGACGGGTAAGGTCTCCACTCTCAAGGCACCGATTGTGTAGCGGAGTGCTTTAGGGTCAATTGCATGTTGCTGTTACAGAAGTATTAAAAAATGCTCCCACATTGCTTGCTGTTTCCTGAAGCTTCTGGCTTACAGCTTTTGTACTTTTTT
>NW_011889029.1:833006-839159 GCF_000151845.1 Pteropus vampyrus | reverse complement strand
AAGCTGTTTATCCTGTCCCTACTATAATTCTTTGTTTTTGTCTGACCATTAAGGTAATTTAAATGTGTAGATGTTGTCGACCCCCATCTTACTGACTTTGAAATTGTAGTTTTAGAAAACCCGAGAACAACCCGAGAACAACCGTGCTCTGGGCCATTTTGCCCGATATAAGAACTACTAGCATTTGATTTGCACTTCTATTTGATATCACCTGCTCTTGCAACTACTCAGTGAGAATAGTCTCATTTTACAAAATGAGGAAACCTAGGGTCACAGAACTATACCACTGAAATCTGAGATTTAAAAAAAAATTCCAGATCCTATCGGCTCTGCTACACAGTGCTCAAGACACTTTATTTAAGTTGCATTGTGTATGTGACTTGGACAAATCAGATTTCCTTCAGAACTAGAGAACATGTCCTTCCATACTCCAGCCGGTCAGACAGTGAGCACCTATGTATACTCATTCTGTGCGTTGACCAACATTCTACGCTCCCAGATGTAAAGCTGCCTCTCTTGGGTGGGACTTAGCTGTGGGCGCTCAGCAGCAGGCTGCTCAATGCAAAGTGGAGACCGTGGCCAATTGAAATTACAAAGGAGAATTGGATATGCAAGCTGTTGAGCTGAAACTTCTAGAAACATCTCAATGAGAGTAATAGGCACATGCAAATCTATTGTTGGACCTCAATACTAACTTCTGAACTTCATAATTCAGAGTTCTCAAATTTTAAAAACTGCCAGTGTCAAATTTGAATAGGAATGTGTAATGATTGGTTTAAATGTAAACATACAGGCTACATATAAAATGAGGTTGAAATTTAATATATTTAAAAGTGAAAGCAAATTGTCTTTTTTATTTGAATCATCTGGGAGGAAAGGCTGCAGAAAAGACCGTTCAGGGGCTACCAAATGCTGTGGAAAGAATCGCCAAGGTGTTGAGAGCAGAGGAGGAAGAGTCTCGGCTAACGCGCATTCCCAGTAGGGCAGGCAGCAGTGTCTTCGTGGTGGCACCACATACTGGAGCGAATTTACGGAGGGGAGGCGTTGGGGGAGGTAACGAACATGTTTGGTGCGATCCTAATGTAAGATGCCGTCGCTTAAACAATTTCATCACCCAGCAAGTGAGGGCTGGGATGTAAAGACGGGTAAGGTCTCCACTCTCAAGGCACCGATTGTGTAGCCGAGTGCTTTAGGGTCAATTGCATGTTGCTGTTACAGAAGTATTAAAAAATGCTCCCACATTGCTTGCTGTTTCCTGAAGCTTCTGGCTTACAGCTTTTGTACTTTTTTTCTGGAACGCTCTTTCCCCATTATCTGCTCCAGTCACTTGGGCACCTCCTTCAGGTCTTTGTTCAGATATTCTCAGGGGGCCCTCTTTGCCACCCTATTGAAATTGCGAAGCCTGCTCCCCTCCCCACCTCCTCTCCTCAGCCTTGCTCATCCTACCCGCCCCCCAATCCTGCTTAATTTTTCCCATAGTGTTTCTCACCATCTAAAGTACAATATATGTTACACATTCATATGGTGTATCGTCCCTCCCCACGTGAATGTAAGCTCTTTGAGGGCAGGGTATCCGAGGGGTTGTCTGTTTTGTTCTCACTTGTTTCCTAAGTGTCCAGAGTATGCTAGCCTATCATTAAATACTTGTTTATTTAGGTATTATGTAATTATTGTATTCTGTTGAATGGATCAACTCAAGAGTAAGTATACTTGGGAGCATTAAAGAGTTGATGCCAAAATACTGTTGGAACATTTAAACAAATGATGGCAAAACTAAAATTGCTATCGAAAATATACATGATCAGTGAAAAGCAACTCCATTTAGCAGACCACTGTTTTCAGCACCCCGGGGATATATGATGCCTGATTTTCGGTAGCATGGTATGGAGTCTGTGGCTCAGAATCAGGTATTTCACAGGATCAGTCCTGGGGTAGTAATCCAGCCCATGGATGGCCCCAAAATATTTGTTAAGTAAATACATGAGTGTGAAGACTGGCTGGTACCTGCCGTATATCACCTCAACCACGCCTCTGCCAGGGGAACCCAGAAATGTGCCCCAAATGTCAGTGCCGGTCTGCGTGATGAAGAAACTGTGATTTAGAAACTTCTTAGCAATTTGGCATCTTCACAATAGTTTTTATCGTATTTTATAAAGTGTTAGCCTGGAACAGATTTGGGGGGAAAGAACTGGAACTTCACTGCAGATAGTTCGACAAGCACTGGTTTCTGTCTCCGGTTGCTGTCAGTCACTTGTTCATGTGCCTAAAGCGCATTTCAAACTTCCCCCTTGAGAACAGTCCTGATTTTTCAAGGGTAGGTACCCTTGAAAGGTGACGTCATTCGCTAGAGAAGAATATCAGGTTGGTTTCTCACCTTTACTGATAGAATGGCAACTTTTTTACCTGCTCATCTGATAGCCAAAGTATGTGGATTGTACCGTAGCGGATATAGTCATGTCTCACTTTGTCTTAAAGTGGCGCAATCATTTATGGATTTAGAAAATTATTATTTTTTTGGTTAGGATTTAAAAAATGTTTTAAAAATAACTTTACTGAGATATAATTTACATACCATGAAATTTACGTTTTACATATGCAGTTCAACACATTTTTAGTGAATTCACCAAGTTGTGCAACCATCACTACAATCGAATTCTAGAACGTTTCCCTCACCGCAGAAAGATCCCCTGTGCTCATTGGCAGTCACTTCATATGCACACTCTAGCCCCTGGCAGCCGCTAATCTGCATTGTGTCTTTACAGATTTGTCTATTCTGGACACTTGGCGTAAATCGAAGCATGTGATACCCGGTCTTTACATGCACCTTTCATCTAGCGTGATATTTTTGAAGTCCATCCGTGTCGTCGCATGTGTCAGTACCTCATTCCTCTTTACGGCCAAACAATATTCCATTGAATGGATGTTCTCCTTTTCGTTTATCCATTCATCAGTTGATGGACATTTTGGGTATTTGTGCTTTGTGCTGTTATGCATAGTGCTGATGCTGTACAGGTCTTTTTGTATGTGAACACGTTTTCAGTTTTCTTAGGACTCTACCTAGGATTTTGAAATCGCCAGGTTATGCAGTAACTCTGTTTCATGTTTTGAGGACCTGCCAGAGTGATTTCCACAATGACTGACCCATTTTACGTTCTTACCAGTACTGTCTGAGGGTTCCACTTTTTTCACATCCTTGCCAACATCTGTTATTTTTCCCTCTCTTTTGAAAAAGTATACCCATCCTAGTGGGTCATGGTATCTCACTGTGGTTTTGATTTGTGTATCCCTAATGACTAATGATATGATATTCATGTGCTTATTGGCTATTTTTATATCTTCTTTGGAGAAATGTCTATTCAAATCCTTTGCCCATTTTTAAATTGAATTATTTATCTTTTTATGGTATAGTTGTAAGAGTCAATCCTTTGGTTTTTGCTGTCTCGTAAATCGCTTTGGATTCTTACTTTCGGGTTAGATTCGTAACACAGATATGTGTTTGAAAACTCACTAACGGCCCAACTGCTATTTTCAAGTATGATAATTGGGCAAACAATGATTTTCATTTTTTCTCTATTTTCCATGAAAAATGTTTTCAGAAGTATAATTTGGTTATTATCACTTTGGCACAGCTGTAATTTGGACTAATCTTATCAGCAAATGAATGATGGATGGATAAAGCATCTCTGATTGGTACTGTCATTGGTGTGCACTGGACATGTTTAAGCAGAATCTGGACAACTGCTTGTTGGCTTGTCGTAGAGGAAATTCATCCATGCTAAAGGAAGTTGGGCCGCGGCCATGCCACCCTGAACAAGCCTCTCCTGTCTGATCTCGGAAGCTAAGCAGGGTCGGGCCTAGTTAGTGCTTGGATGGGAGACCGCTTAGGAAGACCAAGTGCTGCAGGTGTAAAAAATAATTAATTAAAAAAAAATAAAGGAAGTTGGGTTGAATGCCATTTGAGATTCTTTTCAGCCCTAAGGTTTCTTTTTTCCTGCCTAGAACTGAAATTTGTCCCACTGAAATGGTATGAAAAGGATTATATCTTATAGTCATTGTCATTGTATAAAGTGTTTCATTATGAAGATAATATAGATTTGTACTTTGAAAACAGAACAAAGTATTATTGTACTTCACCGTTTGTTTTTACAAGATTTAAATTGTTTCACCTTGTTGTACTTGAGATAGCTCGCTTTCCTACAATCCTAAAGAATGCACGTTTTTCTTACAGATTAGCAAGACATCTACAGAAAGAGGCCCAAGCTCAACACAATAATTCTGAATTCACCGAAGAACAAAAGGTACCATAAAATAATCTCTAGATATATCCGATTCCAGATGAAAAGGGTCCTGTCTTTTAGAGTCCATTAAGCAAAACCAGACAACAAAAACTGTCCTACTTAAGTACAAAGAGTAATACTTATGCTTTGCCAAATATTAAGTGATCAAGTAGAAATACCACATGATTTACCACTTAATGAATTTCTCACTTCATGAATTTCTTTACTCAGCCATTTAGACTTTGCTTAACTGTCCCGGAGATCATCCCCTCCCTGGTTGAGGGGGTGGGCAAGTTCAGAGACTGCAGTTTGATTTTGCTTAATTGCGTCCCACCTCAATACTTACTTTTAACTCTGAACTTTCTTAACTCTTTCTCTGCCTCCTCTCAGAACAAACAACCCTCAAAAAGCCAGCACTAAAAAAATTAGTTCAAGAATGTGGCGTAAGAATGTGTCAGCAGAATAAATGCATAAGGTTGCAAAATGTTTCAATGGTGCTCTTTCTCCTTGAATTAAAATTTTAATGTGTCAAGCTGATTCCTTGTACTGTTTGAGACACTGAAAAATGGGATACTTTAAGAAGCTTTACTTTGGGAGAGCCATTTTTTCCTGGCTCAGAGTATCTAGTGTCAAACCAAATTTTAGTCTCGTCGATAATGAAAAAAAATCAGTGCGTCCGATTTTCCGTCATCTCTTAAAAAAAGACGATGTGAAAACTATGGTGACTTCATCTGTTTTAATTCTTTTTTGTGTGTGTGCAGGGGGTGGGAGTGGGAGTGATATATATATTTTCATACTCTTTAAGCCCAAATAAATGAATTTTAGTCCTTAGGCCTGTATTCATTTGACTCTTTTTTATAGGAATACGGAAAGAAAAAAATCCCCAAAGATTAGGGTTAACCATATTTCTTACCTAAGTTTATGTTTGCATTTAAAAAATATTCAGGATTTACATTTACATCTAATATACTTGTTTGTGTTGAAAAAGAAACACGTTGCTATAATTTAAATGTGTATTTGTCTCTTTTTCTTAATAACTATTAATACCCACAATAGACTCAGAAAATTTAGGATTCGAGCCCTGGAAAATAATTACCACAGAAGAAATAATGGGTTTGCTTAAGGAAAGGAGCAAAGACTGTATATTTTATCGCCCCTAGAAGGTTGTGAAATCTGTCCCGGAATCGATTAGGAAGTGATCAGTTGGCATCACAGTATTGGGAGTTAAAACACCTAAATTTTGAAACAGAATCTCAAATATCTGAGCCTGTAAATTAACAGCTAACAGTGTGTTACGGATGTGGAAACAGTGTGAAGCCTTCGGGGATTAAAACTCTAACGACCCTGATATTTTAACCACCTGTTTGCTTTGTCTCCAAGTTCTGTCCCTTAGGTGTAGGGACTGTGAGCAACATCACGTACAAAGTGATTGGACCGAAGTAAAACATACTAAAATTTTTTTTTAAATGCCATCAAGAAATGAGCTTTGTTATGTGATGATTAGACTAGTGAGAAAAAAAAATAACATTTTCTTAATTTTCTTTCGCTTTCTAAGGTGAAGCTGGTGTTTGGTAATCCTATTTGTTTATTCCTTAATTACCGTCATTTCTTAGTCAGCCACCTGGCTGCCGTCTCCTTTCAGCTAACACAGACACAGACACACAGACCTTATACTTTCTAAGGCCCGGGGGCAGCGTGGCCCAGATGAGCGAGCCTGCGGTCTGGAGTCCGAGGACTCGGTGTTCAGCACTGGCCCTGGCCCTGCGCCTTCATTTCCTTACATACGAAATGAGGGATTAAATAACATTAAACAATGGCAACAGGGATCTCTAAATCCTTCTCATACCTCTACCTTTGAGGTGTCCTGGACCCCTCT
>NW_011889029.1:821488-831816 GCF_000151845.1 Pteropus vampyrus | reverse complement strand
TCTAAGGCCCAGGGAGCAGCGTGGCCCAGATGAGCGAGCCTGCGGTCTGGAGTCCGAGGACTCGGCGTTCAGTACTGGCCCTGGCCCTGCGCCTTCATCTCCTTATATACGAAATGAGGGATTAAATAACATTAAACAATGGCAACAGGGATCTCTAAATCCTTCTCATACCTCTACCTTTGAGGTGTCCTGGACCCCTCTCCCCTGGAGACCTGATTTCTGCGGTATTTGTTATTTATGATACCTGCCGAGGAGGCATTTGTGGCTGCCAGTTGTGACTACAGAGAGCTTGTGCCCTCCTGCCTATCCTTGGGCTTGGAGAAGAACCTCCAAATCATTGTGTGCTACATTCTGATTATGAGGCAAGTTGTGTGCATTCACAAATTCAGTTTTCTTTACAGATACAGGTGACACATTCCCAGCGGGCCAGAAAACTCATATTGACAAATCGGCCTTATTTGAATGTCACATAAGGAAGAAGTTCGAGGCTCCAAGTTACTAAATGATTAGAAAACAAAGGCTTCCCAGGTGTGGTCTGGAGGACATTTGCTCTGAAAAATTAATAGATCTACTTTCAACAGAGAGAGTTTGCGACTTGTCAGGGCTTTTAATATGCTGATGTATATGTTGAATCTTTAGAGAGTTTGGGTAATGGAGTATTTCTTAAATTTGTTTGCCTTTGGCAGTTTTTCTTCTCCCTTTATAGAACATTTCATTAGGTCTAGTGTTCTGAAGGAACACGTTATGGGAACTTCTGAAACCAACTGTTAGGTCTGCAAAATTAATTGAAGGCCAGACCTGGCACATAAGCCAAAGTAGAATAAACTCGATTGCGTTTTCCTCAAAAGAGGAAAATGGAGAATGTTCCTTCCATTATTCTCAGCAAAATCATTCTTGATGTTTCGTATTTGGAATTATAATCTTTATGCTTTTATTATTTTCACTGTTTTTGTTAACAGTGACAAATTTGAGAATTATGCCAACCATTCTCTAGTTTGCGGGACTTCGAAAGATTTTTCAAAAACCAACCGTATTTCTAGAGTGCTTTCTTTATGAAGCTTTTCACTGTGTAGCTCACAGTAAGCTTTTAAAAATATTACATGCTTTGTTGGAGCTCAGGTTATTGATATTTATTTGCATATGATTATTTTAAGATAAGAGAAATCCTAATTTCTGAGAGAATGAAATACACATCGTCACAGTATTTATTTTGTCTAAACTCTAAAGCAGAACTGTTGCTCTCTCTAAGCTTTACTAATTGTTGATAAAAAATCTTCACATGGATTTTCTATCCATAGTATTCTTAGAGATTTTCAGTGGAAAGTAAGAGAATTCGTGATTCTTGTCTGATCCTCCCTCGTGATTAGTTGACTTCGCTTTCAGTTCTCAATAGTTTTGTCATAGTAACGACTGGGTTTCACAGCCAGAGGACAGCTGCCAAGAGCTTTCGTGCCATGAAGCTCCCTCCTTCGGTGTCACAGATTTCCTCATGTAAGTTTCTGGGCGAAACAGCACATCCTGTCTCATGATGCTTAGAAAGTCGTCCCTGTTTGAATCAGACTTGGTGGTGATGAGAATCCCAGCACTGTCTGCTTGTTCTGTGTTTTACAGGTCTCCCCTTTCCACCGCCACCCCCCTTTCTTGCTCCTCTCCCTGCCTCCCTTCAGCTAGAGAGTAGATAACTGGCTATTTAAATCTAAAAAATTGAGTTTGGTTTGTGACTAGACCACTTCAACTATGTGTATTTTTGGAACCTATTATTTTGAACGTGTTTTAGCAAAATTAATTGAGCTCTTTAGTTGTCTAATTTTTATTCCATCTTTTCCTTCTGTTGCTCTCTTCGAGTTGTCGGTTTTCCTGGCAATGACCAAGCAAAACAGCCAGTATTCTGAATATGAAAATTTCCATTTCTGTACCATATTAGGCACGAGCAAGTAATTTGAATGAAGTGCTAATAATTTAAATGTTTCTAAAATTAACTTCACTTACCTTCAGTGCTTAGTCTTAATGTACAATAGTTACTAGTCAGTACTTATGACCTGGCACGAGTGACCTTGTGCTTCTCAATTAGTTTTCTGAACCATTTGTTTTTAAGAAAGGGGAAACAATTACAGTAGCAAGCACCGGATTCTGACATCGACAAATGCTACATGTTTTAGAAGTCATTGCTACATCTGAAAATGATAGTGTTTCATTTCTTTTTTAATGCTGATGTTGGGTGTGGTCCCTTAAAATAGTTATGAATAATGCCTGTTGGTATTTTGCCATAGTTCAGTAGATTCTGTGTAAAAAGCTGTCGCTTCTGCTTAACTTGAAGAAATGTTTAAGTTTAAAATGGGTTATTAGTGGACTCAGTGGTTAAACTACATTTTATCTTAAAAGTTAAAAGCATCAAATCAAATGGACTTTATAGTAAAGAAGGAAAAGAAGTTTTTAGAGACGTACTCATCGATACATCTCACTTAATACAGACACAATCCTTTTTAAAAACCATGTTTTAAAGAACATAAAAAGCGTATTATTGCTCTGTTGTGTATCTTGCTCGTGTGTAGAAGGCATTGATCCTAGGGCAAGTTACGTAACCTCTTCAATTTTCCTATCTATAAAGTGATTGTATCTAATTCATAGGTTATAGTGATGATTAAATGAATTAATGTTTGTATATTCACTTAGGAGAGCCTGCCACTTAGTTAAATGCTCAAAGTTGTTAACCATTACTATTACTGTATTATTATATTTGCATTTCAAATGATTTACCAGTTTCGTCAGACTTGAGTGGTGTGTTTGAACAGCAGTGATTTGGGGCTGATGAGATTTTATGTAGAAAAGGCTCGCTGGTTCCTACACAGCAGCTGTTCGACAGGAGTAAATAAGTTTGAGTATCTTGAACTCTTTTGCAGTCGCCGTATTTAAATGTAATTGTTAACTGTAGATTTTCAGAATAAAATTGGGTATTTTCTAAACTCTTATATTGAGATAAGAAGAATTTTCAGATTGCGGATATAGGTAAGTATTGTTCCTGTGCCTTGGCCAGGAGTCATATCTTGCTGAGTCGTGGTCTGTTTTGTGAGTTGCTGTACCGGCTGTTGTCGATATGATAATGGCATAGCGCCTGCCAACCTAAGCGCCAGAGGGCAGGACAGCACTTGTCACTCCGCTCCGCCTCTCATTTATCTTGCAGAGAAAATTGACAGTAGAGAAAACCACCAAATCCAGTTTACTAAACTTTTGCAAGTCATCAGTACATTTAGAAATCATGTCATCTGTTTCCAGAATATGTCTTTGAATATGGCATTGCAAATATTGCACCAAAATACTTCACTTTTACGGTCTGTGTTTACTCCTAATAAATACTTAAGAAATGTCTGCCTTGGGAGGACGTGATGGCGTAGTTCAGCGGCCGTCCTGCAGACAGGTATTTTTCCTGCCGGTCTCCTTTTCCAGCCTGGTCACTCACGTTTTCTTCTGATCGTCACCTCCCCGGAGAGTTGAAATAGCTGACTGATCTTCCCTTGAGCCTTTGCGCTTTTCCCCTTCAGCCTATGGGCACTGTTGTCACAACAGTTTTCTTAAAGGACATCCCCGATAGTCATTCTTTGCCGCCGCAGTGAAACCTTCCTCGGCCAGTCATTGGAGGTCCCCTTCAGAACGACCCCGTCTCCTTCATACTTCACGTGTCAAACCTGTCTCCCCCCGGTTTCAGTTTGCAACTGTAAACAATTGAACCATGACAGTTTCTAAACTCTTTAGTTTAAAAGCCCTCCCGGTCCCTGGAGCTCGATCCCTAACCCAGTCTTGTCTTGTTTCTTTGGAACATGCCGCGGCTCACGTTGCTGAAACTGGCGGAATCAAGTGTCTCTTCTTTATATCACAGTGATTCTGTACGCGTCTAATCTTACGTAGTGGTACGTGAGCTTCTTAAAGGCAAGGACTACGCCCTGTCACTCATATTCATTTTATAGCTCATATTCTGTAAAACAGATCTGACTGCAATTTGCCACCATTCATTACACTCTCGATTTTACTTAGTATTTGTCTGCGTATTTAATCCAATGAGTCAGGATTAAACTCAGTCAACGTTAAATTATACCATTATGCTAACTTTCAGATATTCTTATTTGGAAATCTTTTAGTGAATTTTAGGCTTTGTGGAGAAGAAGAGAAGGCAGAGCTTGGGAGGGAAGATGTCAGAAGTCCTTTTCATGGCCCTTTAAATCGTATCATAAAGCTATCATCAAAGCAACCTCGATTTAAAATTGGTTGTGGCACATTAGGTGGCGCCTTCTCTCCCTTATTCCAGCCCTTTGCCTCTTGTTTCTCTTCTTTAAAATCTGCAAGATGCTAAAAAGAACTAAAATTTAACTTGTTTTTTAAAATTGTACATCCTTTATCAATAAAAATTACCTTGCCGATTTTGAGAGCTCGCAGTTATATACGGTATTTATAGCTTTCTCTTTTTCCTACAGAAAACCATAGGCAAGATTGCAACGTGCTTGGAATTACGAAGTGCAGCTTTACAGGTAAACAGGTTTTTCCCTGTTTTTCTGGCATAAACCAATTGCAAAAGCTGCAAAATTAAGGAAAAGAAATTATTATAAGCTATTAAGATATAACATTAAGCATGCCTGCTAAAAGCAGTATTGTCTCAGAAGGGTTTATAACACTAGGAATTCATGGCTTAAGCTCATATTAAAAGGTTTAGTTCATATTTTATAAATTATAGAATTAAAAGGTATGACTTTAATTATTTTTTTCTGTTATTTTTAGCCTGAATGTTCCCCAAATTCAAAACAAACAAAAACCATTTTGGGACTTCTCTTTCCTACTTTGAAAGCAGGAAATAGATTCATTTAATTTGGCTACTTTTTGAATATTTTCGCCACTTAAAAGACACATAGTGTAGTGAAATCTTTATAACAAAAAGATGTAATGTGCATATTTTAAATTCAGTCCACACAGTCCCAAGAAGAATTTAAACTGGAGGACCTGAAGAAGCTAGAACCAAGTAAGTTTCATTTTCTATTTTTTAGTGATACGCCTTTCCAAAAAATTTATTAGAGATATTCCCATTACTTAGCATAAATGCTTATTTGATTTATTTCTGTTCGTATCTAGCCCTATGTGATTCTTTCACGCTTTTGTAATTTCTATAATATTTATAGTAACTATTATTTGGTTTACCTTTATTTAGAATATGAAAAATTATTAGATTCTATGTTCTACCTATATCTACATGTTTTAGCCTTTATTTTGTTTCAATTGCTTTAAAAGAGAATAATTACTTTGGTAAGCATTTATAGTAGCATCTGCTGGAGAATTTTACATTATAATCATCGATGCCCATTTATACTCTGTCATCAGAAGCTATAGTCTAGCTGTTTGAGCTGCTCAATAAATGTTGTAAAATATTGCTTCAAATGTTTTGGTGTTTAGGATGCTGCCAGATGAAGCTTTTTTGGTGGTTCAAATGGAAGGTCCCTTAGAGGAAATGTTAGCGATATCGGCAAAAGCACAAGTATTGAATATCACCACGGTCAATGTTAGGGTGTTTTCATCACCCCAGGAAGAAGCCTGGTACTGGTCGGCACTGCCCTAGCTCCCCAGCTCCCAGCTCCCCAACTCCCAGCCAAGGCGACCGCTCATCTAATTTCTGCCTCTGTAAATTTGCCTGCTGTGGACATTTCCTATAAATGGGATGATATAATATGTGGTCTTTTGCAATTGGCTATATGTACTATTATTTTAAGAAAAACATACTGGAGGTTGTAGTGGTTATTTAATGATCATATAATGGTTCTAAAGAAAATTACAATGCTCAATTTTTTTTAATAAGAATAATTAGGATTTTGGCTCCTTATTTACTTACTGTTTTCCGTTAAGTTTTTTTTTTTCTAGTTTGTTTTCTAATAAAATTTAGAACCTTAGATATGTGGAATGACTATAAACCATTCATCCACAGATATTTATTATCTCTTCCTGTAAACATGCTCACTTATTTCTCCCGTTCCTCCCAGGATCTTTCATGGTGACAGTGGCTACCATTTTTTAGAGTAGCAGCTATATACCAAGCACTCAGATAAATCTACTCAATTGCAATTTGCTAACAGACACTTTCTCATCACCTCACAGCTCATAAATGCCAGAACCGGGTTTTTACCAGGGTTCTGAGTGACCCCAAAGCCTATGTTCCTTCCACCACCCTCTGTATTAATACCTATAATTGTGCAATATTGACATCAATTCTAAATATCCTACTACTCCAGTTCAAACTCCTGAGAGGTTATTGGTGCGTATATTAGCGGGACTAACATCTGCATTGGTCTCTTCTCTTTCTTGTTTTTACGGTTGCTTGTTTTTATCTTTTTAAGATTGGGGTGGGAATGGAAAGGAAAGATAGTATTATTGGCATTCATTTTGTTATATTTTGAATTTACATGGTGCTTTTCATACGGACTTCCCCCTTCTTGGTACTTAATCTCTTTTTAGAGGATTTTAATCTCTTTTTAGAGGATTTTAATTGCTGTTGCCTCCTACGGGGACATCAGTGTATGTATTGTATCTCAGTAGTATATCCTCTGTAATTTTGAATTTATTGTTTTATCAGAATTAGTCATCTTTTTCAAATTGACACTTGACTATATTTCAAGTTAAGTATACTGTGTCAGGCTGGCCTCTGCCTTTTTTGAGACTGTAAAGAAAACAATTAATGAATGACTGTACTTTTCAACACGTAAGACTTGCTTTATTTTGCTAATGTATTTTTCCTCCAAGGTTTTTTAAATCTCTTATAATCTTGTCTGAAATATACTAAACCAAGATCTTGAAAGTACTAGTCATTTAATTTTCTTATGTTAATCCCTAGTGATGTCAGTGAATCAGGTTTCGAATCTCTGCCACTTCCCCCTCGCTTATCCAGCCTCAGCTGCACGGTCTGTTCTCTTCCTTGAACAAGCCGAGCCGGTTCCTGCCTCGGGGCCTTTGTTGTTGCTCTGGCCTGCCCCCTAAACCCTGCCCCCTAAAACCTGGAGAGGCCTGGCCCCCGGGCTGCTCTGGACAGCCCCCGCCACGCCGGCCGGGTCAGGGCTCAGACGTCGCCTGCTCTGTCTCCCGAGCCGGGTCAGGGCTCGGATGCCACCTGCTCTGTCCCCTGAGCTGACGCTCTCCCCGTGCTCCTGCACCGTCGTCACGTCCGTGCCTTCGCAGTTCATTAGCACATTCGTAGTCTGTGTTTCCAAAGCCAGGTCCTACGAAGGCAGGAGCCCCTGCCTTGGCCACCTCCATTTCTTCAGCACCTAAAGCATATGGGACATTATGGGCACTCACTGTACATTTGTTGAGAAGAAGAAAGACAGAGGAAGGATGAGGGTGAGAGCTGGAGGAAGGGAGAAAGAGAATAAGAATCATGAGAATCTAGACTCAAGACTTGGACTTGGCCTTCGCTCTCACTGATGGACTCAGTAGGGGAGCCTATGTTACAAGACATCTGGTAAACAAGGCTTACACCTATGGGAGTAAGTCATGCGGTTGCAACCTGCGCACTGGGGTGGCAGTGTGCCGGGCCTGTTTCAACTCTAAGCTGCAGGAGTCCAAAACCAGGCTGCGTGAGCTGAGTGTAAAATCGTAGGAACCTGTTGGATCGCCCAGTCACCGCCACTGCTGCACCTTCCTGCGATCGCAGGTGGTTACTGGGAAGCCGTAGGCTACGTGAGAAGCCCGAGATGCCGTGCTCGGAGCGCCTCCGCAAGGGGTCTGCACTTACGGTACCTCTGCAGGTGTAGGCAGAATTGTTGATCTAAGTTCACATGCCAGGATGTCATCATCGACCACAGCCGTAGGACTGGGGGTGGTGCCACGTTGTTAGGATACTTCCCTTGGGGATAGATCTCTCCTGTCTGTGTGTGTGTGTGTGTGTGTGTACATATACGTGTGTACATAATAACCTTTACGTAAGTGATAAACTTTATATGTGTGTATGTAAGTTACACGTGCGTGTAATAAATGTATATGAGAATTATAACCAGATTTAGCAAACGTAACCAGTTTCATGGAGTTGAGGGGAAATCTCATCGGGACACAGAATAGGACAAGGTCATGGACCTCCGACTGATCATCTTTGATGTCTTTTGATTGACATAGTACAGGAAGGAGGCGTTTTTATCTCTGGTGCTCGTGTCTCACTTGGGACTTTGCACACGTAACTATTTTGGGGATCATTTCCCATGAAGTTCACTTTCCATGAGGGCTCTGAGACTCTGGAACATATTCTCCTTGGAGATCTGATAGTGCTCTAAATTACTGGTACCTAGAATATACTACGGATATTTTCATTCTGTTAAGACTTGTAAGTCAACGGACAAATGCATTGTGATTTTGGATGATGCTAAGACTAGGAATTTTTACAAAGTTAATTTTTAAATGCATAGTAAAATTGATTAAAAAAAAAAGTCATGTATGGTAAAATTTTAAATTTTGATTCCTGAAAGAATTCATGTGTCTTTCTCTTTTTATTCTAGTCCTAAAGAATATTCTTACATATAATAAAGAATTCCCATTTGATGTTCAGCCTGTTCCCTTAAGGTAAAATAAATAAGCACTAATATTTGTCCTCTTATTTTGTCATCTTCTTTTACACCTGTTTTCGGATATTTCTAGATTTTTCATATCAACACTGATATCATTGATATCAATATATCAACATTTTTATGTCAGTATTTTCTATATCAACATCTGACCCGGGAAGGGAGCAGCTTGCGGCTTCTCTAGCACATTTCGTTTTGCAGCTTGCTGTTTTTTCTGTCCTTTTTGCATGTAGGAGAATTTTAGCGCCCGGCGAAGAAGAAAACTTGGAATTTGAAGAAGATGAAGAGGAGGGCGGAGCTGGAGCAGGGTCTCCCGACTCCTTTCCCGCCAGGGTCCCCGGTGGGTACCGCGTGTCGGCACATGTGCGTCAGGTGACATAGTCCCGGTCGGGTGTCGGGGATGCGTCTCGGTGTCGCTAGCGGGAAGTTGACCCTGTTCAGGGCTCTGCCGGTGTGAAGCCGGTTTCGTGGCCGTGTTTTGGTAGTGGCTGTTGGAGAAGCGCTGTCTGAAAGCGTCTGAGGTCTGCGTCGGGGCTCCCTCCACCCTCGCGCTCGCCCATGCGCTGGGAGGACCCAGCACGCGGGCGCCCTCACTGCCACCGCCGTGCTCTGTCGCCAGGAGAACACAAAGCAGTCAGCGAAGGGAAAAGTCGCCTGAGTGAGGAAGCCAGCAGCGGCTTCCAGGAGCCCTTTCCCCGGGACTCACACGCTTGCGCTTAGTTCCTCCAGCAGCGACTTGTAGCAACACGTGTGAACTGTCGCCCTCTGGCAAAGCCGCTTGGAGACTCAGTGCCCAGGGCTGTCACTGGGGCCTGATCACGTGGCCCCCTCCGCCTAGCGCTGGCCCAGACTCCAGACGCTCAGAGGAGGCAGATACTCAGCATAATCCACACTGTGTGCATAGGCAGCCTAGGCCTAGTGGGCTTCTTACCAGAGGCCACGGGGAGCCCTCCCCAAACCCAGGTTCCCGGACTAGCCTGGGCCAGGCAGGTCTTCCGGAGAGCTGCAGTGAGTACTGCTCTAATGAATCAAATTGTGGTCATCAAAACAGGATCCAGGGGAATGTACTGAGCAAATGCCCTTTATTTTTCCCATCTTGTTTTGGGCAAGCAAATCACGTATGGCCAGCCTGTTACTTGCAGGAGATATCGCTGAGGCTCTCCCCATAGATAACCTAGGGCAGGCACCTGGATCGATTTCTTGCCTATCCTACTTACCGTTTTACTCCGTACTGTTGGGGTTTTCATTTCTAATAAACTAGTTCACTTTACGAAGTACAGCGATACGCTGTAATGTGATGCATTTTCCAGTAGACTCCAGAAGCTTTATGGTTAAATACAGTCGTGTCATCCAGGGAAGTCTCTGGGTAATAGAAGTGCAGTACTGTGCCAGCATCTTTAATACTCCTTTGGGATGAGGCGTTGTGCAGTGCAAACAACGTAGACTTGAACCAGCAGAGGAGACATCTCGCTCCTTGTGCTGTGACCTGCGCAGTTATCAGCTTCCTGGGCACAAGTTATCGGCGAAGGACGAAGGGCCACCGACGGGCCAGCTGCACGCGGGAGATGGTGTCGACCGCTGGACACTGCGCCGGCCCGCAGGGGCCTTGATGCCTGCCCTGCCACCCCCACCCTGCCCACAGTGGCAGAGGCCCTCACACCCACCTGCACGCTTGCTCTATTGCTTGGTCAACGTTTTCACACAGTTTCTAAAACATTCTGGAGTGAACTGGTCTTTATATAAACACAT
>NW_011889029.1:802280-821438 GCF_000151845.1 Pteropus vampyrus | reverse complement strand
TGAAGCCGGTTTCGTGGCCGTGTTTTGGTAGTGGCTGTTGGAGAAGCGCTGTCTGAAAGCGTCTGAGGTCTGCGTCGGGGCTCCCTCCACCCTCGCGCTCGCCCATGCGCTGGGAGGACCCAGCACGCGGGCGCCCTCACTGCCACCGCCGTGCTCTGTCGCCAGGAGAACACAAAGCAGTCAGCGAAGGGAAAAGTCGCCTGAGTGAGGAAGCCAGCAGCGGCTTCCAGGAGCCCTTTCCCCGGGACTCACACGCTTGCGCTTAGTTCCTCCGGCAGCGACTTGTAGCAACACGTGTGAACTGTCGCCCTCTGGCAAAGCCGCTTGGAGACTCAGTGCCCAGGGCTGTCACTGGGGCCTGATCACGTGGCCCCCTCCGCCTAGCGCTGGCCCAGACTCCAGACGCTCAGAGGAGGCAGATACTCAGCATAATCCACACTGTGTGCATAGGCAGCCTAGGCCTAGTGGGCTTCTTACCAGAGGCCACGGGGAGCCCTCCCCAAACCCAGGTTCCCGGACTAGCCTGGGCCAGGCAGGTCTTCCGGAGAGCTGCAGTGAGTACTGCTCTAATGAATCAAATTGTGGTCATCAAAACAGGATCCAGGGGAATGTACTGAGCAAATGCCCTTTATTTTTCCCATCTTGTTTTGGGCAAGCAAATCACGTATGGCCAGCCTGTTACTTGCAGGAGATATCGCTGAGGCTCTCCCCATAGATAACCTAGGGCAGGCACCTGGATCGATTTCTTGCCTATCCTACTTACCGTTTTACTCCGTACTGTTGGGGTTTTCATTTCTAATAAACTAGTTCACTTTACGAAGTACAGCGATACGCTGTAATGTGATGCATTTTCCAGTAGACTCCAGAAGCTTTATGGTTAAATACAGTCGTGTCATCCAGGGAAGTCTCTGGGTAATAGAAGTGCAGTACTGTGCCAGCATCTTTAATACTCCTTTGGGATGAGGCGTTGTGCAGTGCAAACAACGTAGACTTGAACCAGCAGAGGAGACATCTCACTCCTTGTGCTGTGACCTGCGCAGTTATCAGCTTCCTGGGCACAAGTTATCGGCGAAGGACGAAGGGCCACCGACGGGCCAGCTGCACGCGGGAGATGGTGTCGACCGCTGGACACTGCGCCGGCCCGCAGGGGCCTTGATGCCTGCCCTGCCACCCCCACCCTGCCCACAGGGGCAGAGGCCCTCACACCCACCTGCACGCTTGCTCTATTGCTTGGTCAACGTTTTCACACAGTTTCTAAAACATTCTGGAGTGAACTGGTCTTTATATAAACACATGTAAGCTTTGCCATTTTTGTGATGTCATCCAGAACTTTTCATTTTCTCTGCAAGAGTTTCGTCACTAACCTCTCTGTGAAGAAAGCCGTGAGCTGTGACAGGGTCAGGCTTTTCTGTTTCGCAAGAGGAGCGTCAGCTGTGACGGACACCTCAGTGCAGCTGCCGGCGCAGTTCTCCAGAGACAGAGGTGAAGACTGGACATCAATCCATCTGGGCCTTTGAGCCAGAAAAGGTTTTCTTGATTTTCACCATCAGTAGATCTTACAAATGCTCGAGAAGCTGTTTTTATAGTTTAGCACAAAACCTTTTCCGCATCATCTGCAATATCATCAATATATCGACCTATTGTACCGTTTGAGATTGGAGCTTTTCAATTTCTTATATGGCATTTTGTCCTAAACTATCATTTCACATGCCGGCATTATTAGCTTCTCACCAAATGTGTGACTTCTCTTTCTCTGGGCATTAAATTCTGCTACTAAGTAATTCACTCCCTGAGCCTTTTAAACTGAACATGACTTGTTTAAAAAGCTTTACCCTGCGTAATTTAAATGATTATTAGAGTCTCAACGTGATCAGCACCTTGTCAGTGGCTGTGATTTTCCAGTGCTGCACCCACGGCTGCATTTGTGGGTTGTTTTCCACAGACCGCACAGCGGAGCGAGACAGCTTGGGGAACCGGCCCAAGTACCGCCTATTGCTAGAGGCCGATATCCGTTCATCACCACGCACTTCACCCGCTTTTGCCCAGTTTGCTCTCCTCCCTCCCCCTCCCTTCTGAAACCACCTCTGTTGTCTGCGCCTCTGAGCTTGTTTTTGTTTAGTTCTGTTTGTTGCTTGCTTTGTTTCATATTCCACATATGGGTGAAATCAGATGGTTTTGGCCTTTTTCTGACTTATTTCACTCAGCATAATGCCCTCAAGGTCCGCGCATGTTGTCGCAAATGGCAGTATTTTAGGGGTTTCTTAACGCTGAAGCCCTTCCCTTCGAGTCCAGTTAAAAGCACCTTTTCTCAAGGTGCCTTCGTCTGTAGAAGAGTCCAGAGTGCCTTCGTCTGTAGAAGAGTCCAGAGAAGCCAGCCTGAAGGGTCTCATGCCACGTATGTGTTTGGAGTTAGCATCCCAAGCCCGTTAAGATTTCTTCATGCCACACTGGGGCGAAGCCTCTAGTCTTTCCCAACCCTGCATTTTCTGAGTTCTCAATTTTTAAAAATTAGTAAAAATTCTAACACATTTCTAACCACTCTTATTCTTTTACAACTTTATTGAAATAGAATTTTCACATTATAAAATTCACAAATTATTAAGTGGCCCAGCCAGTGGCTTTTGATAAGTCTGTAGTATTGTGCGTCTGTCAGTTTGATAGATGCAGTTTGAGAATATTTTCTCTGCCCCACGGTTCCCTCAAGCCTATCTGCAGTCGATTAAACGTAGTCTATTTGGGACGTAGTAAGTTAATGGATTCCCAGACTTCAGATAGTTCATCATTAAAAGTCAGCTGACACATTGTTGGGCAGAAACTCGAATGTTAACCAAAGCCCTTTATCAATGTTAGGTCCTGCAGTCTGAGGCACTATGTATGTATCAGGTTAAAATCAACTCTTGTTTACATTTGTTCTTCACAGATGATTTGAAATAAATGAGCAAACCGTACAGTCGATTTCTTCTTTCATGTATTTTCTCCATGGGACGTGCCTTGTGTGGTTCCGGGTGGTTTTCAGTTGTAAAACGTGTGAATGGTGTATGGAAAGGATTTTAAACGTAGTTGCTCCTGTAGTTTCGTGTGGCATCCTCAGCAGGACTAATTTCTGACAAGTGATCATAAAGCATTGGATGAAGGAAGGAGTGAGAAATCTCATGGAGATTATTCAGTTAAATATATAAATATTAAATTGTATGCTATTTCGTCATCCATAGTAACCAAAAGATTTGTTGATTGATTCTGGTATTAAATTTCCTAGACTTTAGGATGTGACATTCTTAAAAAGCTTGTCTTTATCCTGTCACTTCAGATTGAGAGAGGTGTACTGTATATGAATTTACGTAAAGCGCATGTGTTATATGAGTACATTATTATGTACATTATCAAGTGTTTTATACTTTGTAATTTTATACTTTCCTGGACTGAGTTGAATTTTTAACAAACTCGAATTAGCAATTTCTGCTTTCGCGTTATGAGGTATGAGAGTATAGATGTATCTTGTGTTTAATTAAATATTTGTCTGAAAAGAACATTCGGGAGTTTTAGAAACCAGAATAACACCTGGCTCGTTACTAAGCCAGTCAAGAGGGAGGCCGTGTCTTCTGTGTTAGACGTTCACTCCGAAGTCCCGGGCGGAGCTCGTTTTCACTGCCGTTGCTCCGTTGCCAGGCACCCTGCTGCCGCGGTTGCCATCAGAACCGGGGATGACGTTACTCACCATCAGAATCGAGAAAATCGGGCTGAAGGATGCGGGGCAGTGCATCGATCCCTACATCACAGTCAGCGTGAAGGGTGAGTGGCTCTGTCCGCGTGCTGCGCTCTGCTGAGCTCTGGCCTTGCTCCTCGCTGGGGTGCTTGGTGGGGACAGGGCTCCGGCATCTGCGACAACTCGTTTTAAATCTTTCTACGGTGGGGCAGGATCTGTCAGGAGGCCATCATTCCTTCATGGAACATTCCTGAGAGATTTACTAAAAATATTTTCCCGTTACAGTTTACACTCATGTTTGCTTTTGAGTTTTTCTTTGTCTCTGTCTTTTTATTCTTAAAATGCCGTCAGGGGCGCTCCCTAGACAGACACGGCCTTTAGCAGTGGGTACGTCCTTCAGGGAACAGATTTAAAAACGCCCCCACCTCCCAGGTGTCCCCCGTTTCCCGTGCCCTGCACAGGTGTGAGAGGCAGGACTTCAGTGCGTCATAAGACGGGACAGGGGAATGGGACACGTCCAGCAATATCCACAGCCCGAAACTCATCCTGTGCAACCTTGAGAAGAGCCGTATTTCTCACCTTGAATTGTTACCATGGTTATTGAGCCAGACTGTTCTTAGATTTGCTTTTCTCTACCATCCAGTGTGGCAAACGCTTGGCAGATCCCTGAAACCGGCTTTTTCAGTCTTTGGTCTAAGAGGGAGACCACAGGGGTTGAATTCTTTTATTGCCACTGCCAAGCATTTTATCCAGCATTTTATTGTAAAACACTCAACGGTCTTTTGAAAATAAGTATTGGGTGATTGAGTGTGAAGTTCAGAAGTGATGGCGCAGTTAACCCTGTTCACAGCGAACCTGCAGCCGGAGGCAGATCATAGAGGCTCACGGACTCCGATGGAGGGGATTATTCCCAGCTGCGGAAATAATCTCGGATCCACTTGTTCCCAGCTGCGGAAATAATCTCGGATCCACTTGTTCCCAGCGGCGGAAATCATCTCGGATCCACTTGGGTTCATTAGTACCAAATAAAAGAAAAAGGGATTGGGCTGCGGAGAGCAATTTTAACATGAAGAGACCACGATCCACGGCACGAACGCTGTGCTACTTACGTGATCCGTTACCGAGTCCACGGCCAGCCGGGGGCGGGGGCGCTCATGCCCCGTGTGGTCTTCCAGGCCTTCCGCAGAGCCGCAGGTCTGCTTCGGGGGCGTACACTGTGAGACAGAGGAATGTCGTGATTACGTGGTGTCGCGGTACTTTTGCACGCACGTCGAGCTGAAACCTGCCTTTGCGTAAATACCTTTAGGAGCCGAAACGATCAAGTGTCCTGAATCGTTTTAATTTCTCTAAGATGGGGCTGGGGGTGATCCAGAAACACTGGGAAGTCCTCAGACGAGTCCACGTTGAGTCTGATTAAACTGGGAGAGTCCTAGCGCCAGGCACTTAGAACGACACCCCGTGTGCTGCCTGGTGGTTGTGAGTCAGGTCACATTGTGGCGAACACACCCAGACGCAGGCAGCACAGGAGACAGTACGCGCGTGCGCAAGGGTTTCACGGGCAGCTCTCACCCGTCGTCTGGCCCTCAGCCAAATACAATGGGAATTCTGATCGTGGCAGGTTTCAGGCCTTCCCGGGCCAGGCGCTCGATTACGGGTGGGGGACCGCTGTGGGATGTTACTCACATTGCAGATTTTTGTCGCACACGAAGATGCAGTGGCCTGTTCTCTAAGACAGACACAAAGTCCTCTTCACCTCTTAGCGATAAGCGTCCAGCTGTGTTCGGGCTTTCTCGTGGACCCCGTCACGGAGGGCTTCCTCCTTCCATCCATGAGGCCTCCCACCCCTCTTCTCCCCAGCCCCCTCACACCTCGGAAGCCAGAAGGTCTGGGGTTCCTGCTGACACCAGAGGGGACTTCCTGTCAGCCCGCGGGTCTCAGCTTCTGCCAGGCCTCTTTAACAAACGGGACCCTTCGCAGTGCGTTTGCTCGTTCTGAACCTGTGAATTTGCACACTCCTAAGCAGACACTTTCTCCCCTCCAGATCTGAACGGCATAGACTTAACCCCTGTGCAAGATACTCCCGTGGCTTCAAGGAAAGAAGATACATATGTTCATTTTAACGTCGACATCGAGCTCCAGAAGCACGTTGAAAAATTAACCAAAGGTTTGTAACTGTAAATAGGCGATTTCTCGTGGCCGGAGCCCTCATCTTACTCACGTCTGTGAGCCTGGTGGACCTAGCTCAGGTGGCAGGAGGGAACGGCATGTGGCGCCTGTTGATTGGAACGAAATATGAAATACAGACTTTTTTAAATGTGGGAGTTAAGGATCATAGTATCTAGCTGTATAATAAATAACTTACACCGTAAAGTGTTCTTGCATGGTAAAGTCTTACCGTGTCTAACAACCATTCCTCATATCACACTAAGGAGCCCCCCCCAAGCAGGGCCCCAGGTGCTTACGTCTCTAACAGTCCACAGATGCAATCTGGGTGGTCGTCCCCGCTGAGTGTTTTGGGTAGAAGGGACCATCGCGTGCAGTTGGGAAAGGACAAAAACCCGTTTCTCTAACGTTTCCAAGCTAAACGCTTTTTCGGGTTAAACACGTCTCTGCCCTTTGCTCGGTGGGAACGTCAGTGTTCCCTGACGAGAAGGCTTCCGGGTCCCTTTATCACCCGAGATCCAGCTGCAGCTTTTGAGGTTTGCGGGCGCCGTCGCAAGCTCGCGCAGGGTGTGCGCGCGCATTTGAACGGCCGCCGCGTCCTGTGAGATACGAGCCGTTTTCCTTCTCGGGTCCGGTGCTGCCGCTGCCCTGTTCTGCGAGAAGCCTCGTCCTCGCGGAGAGGTGGCAGCACCTGGACCGCCCCCCCCCGGCTGCGCCCCGGACCTGAGTCAGGAGCCCCCCGGTGGTGGCGATGCCACCGGAGTGGGAGTCGCTGTGTTCGCATGTACAGACAGGACGTGCGTACATGGTGGTGAAGACGTGTCAGTACGAAGCGTGCCTTCCGCGTGCAAACATTAGCGAAACTCTTCTTTCCCCCGCTGAGCTCCATCGCTCTGAGAAACGTTTCTGGCGTGGGGGTGGCCAGTGTGTCACGGGCTATTTTGCTGTGTTTCTGTTTGATCGCCCAATGTTCTTAATGACTTGATTTGCAAGGTGTTAAAAAAGTAGAACTATATTCAGAATTTGTCTCCATTTTCTGCAGCTTTGAATTTATCACGTACGGTTCCTGCAGTTCAAACTGATATTAGTGCTAATAAGTTTACTTTCCTCACGTTTACAAGGATTTCAGCTAATCTTCCTAGGCTGTTCTGAGTTCACATTTTGTTCTTGAATCAGTTAGTTAGCTCAGGAAGTTTCCCTGGACTTCTAGAACTGGATGATATGGAGAACTGCCACTCCGTTCAGATGCATGAGAGTCTGGGGTGACGGCCACAGCCATATCGTCATTGGACAAGGATTACTTCGTACAGTCCTGCCAGTTGTTGCTAATTCATGTGCATCCGGTGAGCAGAGAAGAGTCGTTGGCTAGGACGGCGCTGTCTGGCTAAAGCGGTTTGTTTTGATCCTGTAGGTGCAGCTGTCTTCTTCGAATTCAAGCACTACAAGCCGAAGAAAAGGTTCACCAGTACCAAGTGCTTCGCTTTCATGGAGATGGACGAACTCAGACCCGGGCCGATCGTCATAGAACTGTAAGTGACGCGATCGCCTTAGTACTGGTGGAATGGGCACGAGGGTTTCTTTTCAGCGTGTGACCTTGGAGCACATCGGGAGTCACAGTATGTTAAACAGTGGTTTTTCTATTGTGGTTATAGATACAAGAAACCCACTGACTTTAAAAGAAAGAAATTGCAATTATTGACCAAGAAACCACTTTATCTTCATCTACATCAAACTTTGCACAAGGAATGACCGTGACATGAGTAACCTGGAGCTTCTGTGAACTTCCCCACTCCCCGGAAACCGTCACAGCTCTGTGTAGCATCTTCACCCTTCAACAGGCAGGAGCAAGCCAGTGGGCCCGGGCGCGTCCGCTGCACGGCGCGGCACCGTCGCCGGCGCGTGAGACTCCTTGGGGACCAGGCTTGTTGGAGGTTTCGAAACGTTTTCACTTTTCTATTGATTGTGCAATGAATAGTCTCTCTTCTGATTTACCACCACTCCCGCCCCGCTTCCCGGAACAGCGCTGTTGTGGGTAGGACGTGCTCACCTTCAAACTAAATGCAGCAGTAAGAATGTGCTAGAGTGTACACACCTGTTCACTTCTGCTCCAGTATGCTCTGTTGGGTGTGGGGTTAATGTCAGGCTTCGGGCCGAAGTGGGCAGGACAGGATGGAACTGCTTCGAGAGGGTTGGAACCGGTTACGCTGTCCGCGAAGGTCATTCTGGGAACTGACAGGCCGCTGCTCAGAGCGGCCTGAATTCGCCCCGAGCTCGGCGTCCTGCTTCGAGTGCCTTGCCCGGGTCAGCACCCCCGCGGGCGTGCGTGCTCCCGGCTGTCGCTGCCTTGTCCGGATGAGCAGATCGTTTTTCTGAACGTGAGCACATTTTTAGTCATCTTGATTCACTTCTTCTCCATCACATTGTTATTCTTTCTGATGGTGATTCTGGGGCTAACGTGGAACAAACTCAGAATGAGTCAGGTTTTTAGATGGCTTTACAGTGTCATGTAATGAAAACAGAATTTGAGTCAGACGCTGATGCGATACAGGAGTAACTGCTGTTTTTCTGACAACTGATTGTGGAACCTGGAAACCTGCGTACGTACATCTCCTACAGTGCTGAGCATGCAAAATTCGGAGCTGTTCCGTTTTTTGTTTTTTGTTTTTTGTTTTTTACATAGGTAGATAGGATTGCCATTTATTTTCTATTTAGATGTTATCAACGTTCATCCATATGGAAATATGCAGGTCATTACCTTATTATAATTTGACTATTTTACATTACTTTTGACTTAATGGGGCATAAATAAAACTTTCATGGTACACACGAGGTGGCTCTTCCATACAGAACATTGAGATCCGGGTTTCTGGGGGTTAGATGTGGAGCCCACACGTTGAATAGTCACTTTTTTAAATGACCAGTGCCAGCACAATGGGAACGCAGTGCTGGTACTTGGCCTGTTTTTAAACTAGTATAATAACGCTAGTCATACCATTCAGTGTGTTTGTTTTTTAAAATAAGTAACCACGGTTAAGTTGGTCTGGCCCTGGCACTTCAAGATACCTAGTCTTAGCTTTCAGTTGTGTTGGGTCAATTCTTTTTACTAAGATGGATGTTAAAAACTACACGAACCTGAAATTCTCAACCCAAATTCGTAGTCTTTCGTCTTGATTAGATTAACTCTAAAGAATGATTGGATCCACAGTAGCTTGGGGGTGGGGGAGGTGAGGCATTTGCCTTAAATGACTTCATTGTTCACTCAGCTCTAGGCCCTGAGCTGTCAGCCCCAGACTGTAAGCTCCCCCAGGGGCAAGAACCACACTTGGTCCACACACGTCAGGGAGATTTTCTAAGGCGGCAGCACTCTGTACCCTGTGGAGTGCTCGGTACCTTCCATTTGATGCTGCTGACAAGACCTAAAATATTATCCCTCAAAAAACCCATTAAAATGGAGCAAAAGTGATACTGTTATCTTTCTCATAGACCATAAGACACAGATATCAAAGTGGTAATTTATATGAAGCAGGATCTGCTATTGTTCACCTAAGTATGGTTTATTCGAACCACAGATGCCTTTCATCACTCTTAAAGAAGCTTAAATTCAGACCCGAATGAAATGACAAGTGATTGTCTTGAAGAAACAGAATACTCCACATCCCACCAAGTATTTAAATTCACTGTCCAATAAAAAAAACCAGCCATTGAATAATCACGCCTCTAGTAGACAGGCTTTCAGGCTGAAACGCTGCTGCTTCGTAAGTGAGATGATTTTAACTACGCCTGAAACAGTGAGCTGGAGATGACTTCTGGAATAGGTGTCGCTTTTGAGATGGCCTAGTCCAGTGCAACTGAGGGATGGTACAGCCACCCTCTCTACCTTCTGGATGTTGGCAGCTTGCCTGGGCAGCGGTGCCATCACAGGGCTGAGGCGGTGACCGTGGCAGTGTCAGAGAATGAATGACACAGATCTTCTGCGGCTGATTGATTTTTCAGTAATATGAAATGGAGAATGCCCCCGCCCCCCGCAAAGCTTTAGAAGTTAAAAAGACTCCGGCTTTGACTTGAAAATAGATTTAATTTCCCTTTCCTAGCTGGTATAATCTATATTTAAATGCTATTTAAAATTAGAAATTATATTAACTTCATTATTTTGTCCTGAAGGGACTGAAACATTCAAAAGTTGTGACTTAATCTTACTTTACATGGTTAAAAATAACCTTTGCTATTAAGTCTGCAGTTTTCCTCTTGAATTTCTTCTGTTCTTGGTGTTAAGCTGGAAGATCTATAGACGGGATTCTTTTCTTGATTAACGTCTTCTTTCGAAGGTCCTTCTCTTTCTAAAATGGTGTTTCTTTTTAGTAATTTAGTATAAAGGAAAACTTTTGTTTCACGGTGAAGCTTTTGCCTCTTTTTACAGGGTATTCTTAGCAGAGTAACAGTAACAGGTCACAGTCTGGTAACTGTTCCAGCACGAAGCTTCAAAGAACGAGAGTACAGTCAAGCAGTAAGCAAGAATCTCAGCTTTTTATAATTCTGATTTAATATAAATCTTAAATTTCTTAAAATGTGCTATTAAGTTACTATAAGTTAAAGTGTCTGTCTGAACAGTTAGTCCCTAAGAAACATTTTTTCAAAAGACATGTTATCTTAATGGCTATAATAAGACTTTTAGGTATGGTGCAATCCCAGCTTCTTAGATTCACCGGTTTTTAAACGTAAGTTCAAATATTAACTGTGGAGTAGCAGCAGTCAACAAAAAGAATCGAGTGGAGCCCAGGTTGCTGACCTAGGCATGCGACAAGCCTTACGGTCCCTAAAGCATCCCGTCTCATAGTATTCCGCTCCACTGATGTTTTGCCGTATTCTTTGAAAATCAGTGGCAAGGCACAGGAGAAATAATAGACTACATTTTTTTTAATAAAAGAAGTTTCCTTTTATAGTCATGACACATCGTTTTCATTTTTCTGTTCTGCACTCTTAAAGCCGAAATGGTGAGAGCACAGAGCGTCAGGTCAAACGAGTCTTCTGTATCGTGAACTCACCCAGGAAACGGACGAGGCGTTGCGAGTGCCCGGGAGCACGTGCGTCCTGTGCCGCCGGGCCCACCGGCCTGTCCTGGGGTCCCGGGGGCTCTGAGCGGGGAGCGGCAGGGAGCATGCTGCCCAGGTGGCCGCTTCCGCTCTAGGAGCCCAAGTTTACGTGATTCCAAACGGCACAGGCCTCATGAGAAAACTGTCCAATGAATCAACAGACACTTGGGAAGTAGTAACCAAAGTTTTATGAGCTAGTACTACAAAGAACATCAGCAAGGGGGGGACAGTTTAGTGATCTTTTAGTAAACATTTTTAGCGTAACAGTCTCTGCGACCCACATTTTTTAAAAATCGAGCTTATAAACACCATTGCTCTCCATTCAACTGGTATACACTAAAAATAGGATAATAAATGGAAATACACGTTCTTAAGCATTTCCACAGGAAATGTTCATATTTTTCATGACATTCTAAATCACTGAACGGTTACATATGCTGCATTAACTAAAATGCGGGACTCTTTATTGCACATTTCAAAGCTGGAAGGAGGCTCTAGCTTACCAGGTGATTTTTATTGAAGGGGGAAATGATATTTTTTAATTGCTTGGCTCAAAAATGCACACTGCCGGGGCAGCTTAGTTCGAAAAACAAACCCTTTGAAATCAACTTCGGGATTTTGAAGCCTGTAGTGGATCGTGCACGGTCCACTTTCTCCCCAACCCGGCGTCAGTGGTCACGGTCACGGGCTCTGTTTCAAAGCCGGCGAAGAGTCCTGGCTGCGGCTCTGGGGGGCAGGCGGGGGCGCGTCTCTTGTAGCAGGGGGCGGGGGATACTCCTGCGGGCTGTGAGCTGGGGCTGGTAATCGGGTACCAGGGAAAAAGTACTCCCTTGGGCCATGAGAGCCTGGAGGTCTAAAATGCGTGTGTCCTGGCAGGAATTCCCGAGGGTCGAGCGGCAGGTCCCGCGTCCCGGGTGGGACCCCTGGTGCGTATTCCCTCAGGCCCAGCGGCGGACGGAAACCTGGACCTGGGAAAACAGATCACGTCACGCACACGGATGAGAACGGACCTAAAGTCAGGTGGCACCCGCGTCTTCATCTTAAACTTCTCACAACCCCAGGAGTCGGGTGCCGGCACCCCACTTCACAGATGAGGCAAATGGGCTCAGCGAGTGCAAGCCACGTGGCCGAACAGCCGGCCACGAAGCGACACGGGCAGGACTGAAACGCGGCTCTGCCTAGCTTGGGTTTTTCCCGCCACACGGTTCTGCCATCTCCGTCTCACAGGAGCTTGCTTTGTACTTGCAAGTCCGTACATCACACCAACGTGGCCGTTGGTGAGATTCGGGTTCACCGTAGCAGAGACGTTCTGCTGAGGGACCTCGTCTGCTGCTGTGTCAGTCACACAACCACGCAGTGGCCCGGCGCGGCCCCAAGGTGCTGGCCCTCCCGGAGCCCTTCGCGCTCCGCCTGACGAGGGTCGGCAGGGGCCTCTGGTTGCTACGGAAGCTGGCCTGCTGCCTTCCCACTCATCCCAGCAGCCAGTCAGGGTTCAGTCCGCCCCTCGCATGTGGCCTGCAGGACCCCGGAAGCTCCTGGACTTTGGGGAGCTGGTTCTATCTGCTACAGGACCTGGCGTGTGGCCACGGCTGTTCAGTGAGCACCTGCAGAAGCAACGCGCCTGGCTTGCCATCCACAGCCCCATCTCGTCTGCAGGAGACCCTACTGCCCGTCTTGGCACAGAGACAGCAGGTGGCACCTACTGTGTCCCTGCATAGCAACTGCTGAAATTTTAGCAAGGGACAGACAGAAAAGATCACGCTCCACGCGTCAGTCCCCACTGTTCATGTGTCGTACCAAATGGCGGAGGAAGTGGCCGAGGCCCGAAAGGCCCGCAGAGCTGAGGCGGCGGTCCGTACCGGATGGGCGGCAGAAGAGGGCCTCCCACGGGGGAGCTCAGGAGGGGCACCCCTGGGAAAGGCGGCGGCCCCTTTGCGGCCACGTTCACCTGCAGGGCAGAAACAGGAACGTTCTGAACTGCTCCGCTGCAACAGGCCAGAGCACCGACACCGGCACGAGCTGAGACCCAGGGATGCAGCGGTCAGGCGCCCGCCCGCCCGCCTGTCCCCGCGGACCGCTCGGGCAGGTCAAAAGGGTGGCAAAGGCCTGAAGCGTTTCCCTGTCGTCGGACTCCTGCTGTACAAGCAAGCGGGAGGGAAAGCACAAGGACTCTTGTCAGAGGACATTAACACGGTGACCCCCCGGACACAACCACCGCGCCCCACGCCGCAATCCACTCCCAGGCCACCAGTCCCCGCCCAGCGCCCTGCCAGCACTGCGGCTGCCCCCACCTCCTCACTAGAAAGGGAGAGAACGGGGTGGGGGGGAGGGGAGTCCGCTGTCTACACGTGAGCAGCTGCTGTTCAGAGGACCTCCAGCTTTCACATTCATCTCTAACTCCCACATCGCTAGATGTCTTAGGTGCGACCGTCTTGTTTGAAACGTGAAAGAACAGACATGGAGAGCATCAGATAGTCTGCCGGAGGCCTCGGCAGACCGCAGGACAAGTCTGACTCTGCGCTCGCTGTCCCAGCTCGGCCTCCCTCCGAGGAGTCCCTCTCTGAAGTCTTCTGCTTCTGCAAGGTCTTGGGTCTTACCCTAGCTGCTCTGAGAAAAAGCTCTCTCAAAAGAGGTGTATTCCTGGAATCCTGCTCTGAAGCTGAGAAGTGTTTTCCAACAGAAACAACGGTCTATATACAAGTCAGGCAGACACAGCACTAACGTTCACCTCTGTTCACCGGTGACACTGTGCTTCGTGCTAGGAGACACTAACCCTTTCCTATGGGGAACTGGACCGGAAGTTCTGAACAATGAGACTACAGGTATTGTCGATTTCAACCCAGAGCAGCACTGTGAGGTGCGATCGGAGGACTTCTGGCTGTAACAGCTACACGGTGACGAGAGAACACCCTCACGCGGACAGAATTCAAGGCCGCGGCTGGGAGCTGGCACAGAACAATTCCGGTTTTCCACTATCCGTTATGTCACTTGTAGCAAACGCTCTTCTGTTTCCAAGCCGTGATCTGACTACTGAGGTGGGCTGTGCCGGGTAGACACTGAGGTAAACAGCACTTCCAAACACGTAATGACGACGAATTACGGAACGTACGGTAAGTGTGCTTTATCTTAGAGCGCTTGACAGTGAAGCACACAACGTAAAGACAGAATGATGACATTTTGATGCTTTAAAGCAGAAAGAGGAGAAAGAGGAGACCACCACCAACCGACCGGTCCGATTTCAGTGACCTGGCAACGCTTCCAGGCCCAAGGCGACAGCGAGCTCAGTGTCACCGTCAGTGTAAAGCGAGCAGATCACACACGCCAGCTCAAAGCCCGTCAGCCCTCGACTGCCGGGTACTTACTGCGACTGGGTGCTCAGCCAGAGATGGGATGCTGGGGACTGACGGGCCTTCAGGCTCGTGGAGAGCAGTTTGCTTTTTTAAAAAATAAATGAGATAGTACAGATATAACAGAACACACAGACGGGAGGTGGCCGAAGCACGGAGGGTGCTGCAGAAAGAGGTCAATGTCTCCGGAAGTACTCACCTTGCCCTCGTCCATCACCTTGGATGGGGAGGAGCTTCTTGAGCTGCTGTTCGTCATGGGCGTGGCACCAGACGCTGGCTCTGCAGAAGGCCAGAAACGGAGTTAGACTTGTCCCGACTTGTGTACTCTTAAGGCAGAATAAGAAGACCGCGACCCGCTTCCACTACGATTCCAGACCCTCTGAAGACACCCGGCCCCTTACCGGAGGCAGAGGGCTTCCCAGAGGCCTCAGACGACCAGCGGGGACGAGGTAGAGATCCGTCCGCTGAACCTTCAGAAAGAAAGAACGGGGCCCTTGCATGGCTCTTCTAGAAGACACGAACCAACTGTGGGCAGGTCAGGGGCCACCTCTACCTACAGAGCTGTCCCCCAGTGCCTGTGAGGGGAAATCGCGTTCATGACAGAATGAAGAACTGAAGTCAGAAGTGTCTTGGATGGAGAGAGCAGCAGTGAACCTGCACATCAGCAGTGCTGGCCAAGCGCTCCGGGCTGCTTGCTTCCGGTTTCCATGTAATGATGTCCACGTCTTACCAAGTGTTATAAACGCACTTACGAACAGACACAGACTTACAGCGTTTTATACCACAGTACTGAGAACGGCTGTACGCTGCGTAAATGATAAAGTCTTAAGGCTACTTTCATAACAGTGAAGTGAGGAATGCCACGGGAATTTGATTTAAAGATAAAGGTTTATGTATCACAATAAAAAATAAAAAAAGCAAAAATTACTTTTACGTATCTACATAAAAATAAGTTTTTATGTATTTATACATAAGTAATATTAACGGACACGTCTGCTCTAAAGCAGATCTTGCAGTAAACTATTTCAAATAGTCACCAGGAAAAATAAGAAAATTTCTTCTTTACATTGGACAGACCCAAATTCTAGAATGTCGTTCGCATTAGAATTCTCAAACGAAGAGGAGAAAACCTCTCAAAAGCGTTTACTGCAAAGTAACGAGCGCACGCTCACCAAGGTCACGTCTGGGCACATCTCCTCGGCCAAGCGTGGCAGACGGCGGCCTCACGGGCGGGTCTGGAGGCGGGGAGCACTCGCCCCCACTCACAGGCGACGGGCCGAAAGAGCCGTTCTGGCTCAGGGGACCTGCAGGCGACAGACAGCTGTTACTACTTTAAGGCAACTCTTCTCTTCACAGTCAGTTCCTGGGATCATTTCTAGGGGATCGTGACTCATTACACCCAGAAACAGAAAGTAATTTATACATTCTGCACCCAAAGAGCAGACTGCTGCCCTTTGAAAGTACTCCCCACCTCTCCGCGGGGGGTTCTGGGCGCTGGGTCTCCCTGGCATTGGTTTCACAATCACAGGTTCTTCTTGTAGCATTGCCATCTTCTGGGTCAGTTCCAATAATCTGGAATAGAGAGGAAGACGGGGCTTAACTGTGAAAATGAAGTCTTTGTTACTACTGACAGCGCGGCCTAAAACCCCGAGCCGCGGTGGCGCGCGCGCGTCGGAATCACGTACTTGTGCCTCAAGTTGGCAGCTTCTCTTTTCTCTTCAGCTATAGCTCTTTCTGCGGCACGAGCTTTGAGCTATTGGAGGAAAAAATATCCAAATTCAGTTGTTGGAGACTATGCGCAAAATCAAAGAAAGGAAAAAATCTTACCCAGTTATCGTGAGCTTTCTTCTCATGAGTAGCAATCTGAAAAACGCAACACAGCGAATTATGTTTAGGGAGTCACTATAGTAGCCGCTGTCATAGTCTACATTAGGTTCCAGAGAATTCCGCGGCCGTAGGGCAGATGATTACCTGGCTTTTAAATGCGCGCTCTGTCTTCTGTAATTCATCCTCCATTTCTTCAATTCTCCGCCTAAGAATTACACTTGCTTTTATCAATTAAAGTTCAACTGAATAACATTTTAAACAATCTCGTAGTATCTCCTTTACTCTAATTGTACCCTTACAGACTTCATCCGTACATATAAAACATATTGCATGGTTCCAATAAGAATGCAATATGATCAGAACTGATACCACATAACTTCCTTCCTTATTAAATGGCTGCAGATTCTCAGTTGATACATCAAAATTTCCCAGAGCTATGACTCCTAGGCCCATCAATGGCAGTTATTTTAATGGTACCCCGTAGAGTGAGCTGCCTTCCGAGAAGAATTTCTCCCCCATGCAAAACCACCCAGAACTGTCGGCCTGAACTGAGTTCCTTTCCGGTCTTGCCAGAGTTGGGTGTCAGGAAATTTCTGTTAAATGTTTTTACCTCTGTTCACTTAAAATTTATTGTTTTCTTATGTGAATTATAGGTACTCATGTTCTGGGATGACTCATTCGTGTTTCTGTGCTATTTTTTCTACAAACTGTAAAAACGGTTTTAAAAACACAAGCCAACGGCCGTCCCATCAGCCAGCGACGCCCGCTACAGACGCTGAACTCACTTGTAAGTTTTCACTTCCTCTGCCGCCAAAACCGCCTTTTCATCCGCAGCCGACAGCCGCTGTTCTCTTTCCTGCCGCTCGTATTCCTCTTGACTCAACTTCCTACGATAGAAATCAGTCAAGTGAAAGCGTCTGCTTCTCCCGCAGGCTGCGTGCACGCCCCATGCGGACGTTCACCTTCCGTGCTAACGTGCAGACGGACGAAGTCACAGGAAGGAACTCAAACCTGCCACTTAGGGATAACTATCGATCTCTGGCCTACTGGCAAATCACCTGCATTTTCTAAATTCTCCTCATAGTTCTGTACTAATCAATAAAATGGATGTAAAGAAAATAAAAGTGGTGTGCCCCATGGGCAGCTTTCTTGAGCTTGAGATGACGAAAGCTCATCTTGCTCCAGTGTGAAAAGCCAGGGCTCATCGAGCTAACACGCTTAAGCTTCTTAGGGTAAAGCAGGGGATAATTCTCTCAATTCCACCCTGAGAAGAGCTGTAATTACTGCTCTCTATTATGGAAGGACTATTTCTCCACCCAAGACTCGTTCCGCGACAGAGACAGACAGCCAAGGAGCCTTTTAAAACCTGTCTTTCCTGCAGGGAAGCACGGAAACTTCCACTCCTCAGACAGGGGCTCCCGGCGGCTGTGGTCAGGGCGAGAGCGCTCAGCGTCTGGGATGCCCGCGGCACGGAAGCAAGACTCGGACGGCCCCATGATCGGTGTATTATCTCCTGGGAACGGACTTTAACTCAATGACCTTCCCGCTCAAGATGTCAGTCTGCTGTAACGAACTGCAGAGGTGGCGACGCTTAATGGTTTAAATGCTGTTTTTTTGTTACCCTTGGATTTCTCTGCCTGTCGTTCTGATTCAAAAGATACTGAGCTTGAAACTTAATTCTCCAAAAGCTAGACTAGAGTAAAAAGGGTTAATAACACCCAAGAGAAAAGGTTTACGTATTGTTTCCTAACTGCCACTGACCACGGCCGCCAGGAGTTTCCGCGTGGCTCTAAGGCACTGGTTGCCCTGTCAGATGCCGAGATTACGGGCCGGGCACGTGCTCTCCCTGCACCCACAGTTCACGCCGCACGCGAGAGCAGAGCGATCCCTGACCCCGGCTTACGAGCAGGTGTGAGGACACCAAAGACCAGAGAGTTCTGCTTCCGGTAACGCAGGGGTCAGTGCGAGGACACGGAGGACAGCGGGAGCACTGGCCTCTGAGCGACAAGGTGATGTGTGACGCCCAGATGCAGGAGGAGGAGGAATCTCAGGGTCCCGGTGAGCCTGCGGCTGCCGCCGCCTCCCCCCAGGCTCGCCCGGGCACTGAAGACGATGCAGACACAGAGCAGAGCTTTCGCTAGAGCCCGGGTTCAAAGAAAAATGAGGGGAGTTCAAGGCTGTCGATGAGGGGGACCCCTAGGCATTCAGGCTGAGAGCAGAGAGAGCTGTGCGCTTGGAGCGCTTGGAGCACCGAACCGGCCACAGTGTCCCTGGAGGGGCTGAGACCTTTCTGAATGATCCTGATTGCTGACTGGGTGAAAGGAGAGGCCACGTGCCACAAATGAATGGGACTCTTTCCTGTAATTTCCTCTACAGGGAGCACATACAGTATCCGTCGCTCAGTCAAAACTGATGGGGCGCTCTGAAAAACCTGTGACCAAACTCCAAAAGAGAAAACAAATGGACCTGTCGGGTATCCGCATAGTAGCATTGTCGCATAGACTTTAAAATAACTGTACCTTATATATTTAAGGAAGCAAATGTCAAAATTACAATTCTTAACAGAGAAAAAGAAACTGTAGAACCGAAACAGTAACTGAAACTAAGAAGTCGAGGCATGATTTCAGCAGCAGATCTGATGACTGAAGTGAGTGTTCAGCACACTGGAAGACGGCCGAGCAGAATTATCCAGAAGACGGCAAATACAGATAAGAATGTAGGAGACACGGGGGAAATCCTAGAGCCAGCAGAAAATCCTTAAGACATGGAGTCAAAATCCAATTGTTTTCATACAAAGACAAACTGATCAAATGTGTCACTAAAGGACGTTCTTCGAGTAGAACGGAAGGAGCCCAAGCAGGAGCTGCCTAACTCCAAAGCTGAGACGCATGTTTCAGAAGATTAATCCCTCAGTGTACAGACCAAAAAGGTTATTTTTCTATGTTAAAACTCTCCACATCCTTGCCACAATTACATCACCTGATGTCTACTGTGTCTGACTATGTTAAGTCCTAAACTCATGATACCT
>NW_011889029.1:779742-800995 GCF_000151845.1 Pteropus vampyrus | reverse complement strand
ATCTTCCACCGGGTCACGGGTCTGATGTGGACACTCGCCCTTCTGTCCTCCCCTTGAATCTGCCGCCAGGTGTGGTTTCCAACGCCCGCTCCGCAAGCAATTTCCGACTTGGGAAACGGTGTCCAGAAACAGCTCCCTCACCCAGAAACGCGGCAAGGCTTTGGCCTCTGCTCCGTGACCCTAGTCAGTCTATGGCTCCCACCACCTTACTCCTTTCGAAATCGGCGTGAAGCCTTAAAGCCGCAGAACTACAGAGGTGATGAGCATCAAATTCAAATGTCACCTCCATGAAGCTGAGAAACAAGTCTCTCCTACTGAACAGTGTCCGGCACCGAGGCCTAAGGCATGACCGGTGCTGCTGTGGCTCCAGCGCACACAGCTCGTTCCCACGGGATGGGACGGGACGCAGGAGCAGCGGCAGGGCTCACCGCGTGCCCACTGCTGCCCCACGGCACCCACGGCCACGGACGTCTCTACGAGCTCAGTGACGTGCTCCGCACCTCGGTCAGCTGAGACGCAGCGGCAGTGTACCCACTTAGAGACAGAAAGGCCAAAAGAGCTCCAACCTCCCTGAAACTGATCTTACCTCCTACTTCCCCATTTGCTAATTCATCTGACTCGTTTCCTCCTTTATTTTGACCCTCAGATTCGGATTCACAGTCTAACCGATTCAACTGCGTGATGCAATTAGTCAAAGCCTGGGGACGAAGCGAAAGGGCATTAGAAAGCAGCTCGCGATGTGGAAAGTGGACTGCTTGAGAATTCACGAGAACCGAGTGTGGATTCAGGAGAATGAACTTACGTTAACACTATCGTCTTTGTGCGTCAGAGCGACTTCCAGATCTTTCTGACACGTCTCAAACGATCTGATTTGCTCGCTGAGCTCTGCATGTGATTTGCTCCAGTCTTTGATTTCCTGCTGCAACTGAAAAGTGAAAACATGTAACTTTCCAAAGCTTAGGACTTCTGCGCTGGTGACATCAGGACCATGAGAATGAGCCGGGAAAGCAGGAGCCATGCCCCTCTTTGGCCTGTCACGAAGGGCTAAGGCCGTGGCTCAGGGACAGCGGGGAGCGCTTCCAACCCTCAGGACAGCAGTGAGAACGTAAGAGCTGAGTTAATCGAGTCTATTGTAGCCTTCAGAAATTGCAGCCGGTTCAAATAACTCACTTCCAGTAGGAAGAGAAAGGTACACCTCACTGTCTCCAAAGTCCAGACTCCAGATTATATAACCTTCCCTTGGTCAGTAAAGCAGTAACTGCTCAGAGGAGGGTTCTAAACACCCAGCTCTTTGGTCTACGAGGCAAATCCACTGCCCCCTTGAGGCTACTGCAGTATTACAGTTGATAATTGGTTGGTGTTTGACAAGACAAAGATGAAACACTGGTGGCTGTGAGAAACTGTCCAGAACTGAAAAGCCAGAACGGATGGAGAATGTGCAAGTCCTCAATTTGGGGAGCACAGTTTAAACTTTGCACATCTAAGAATAAAGTCCTGCGTCCATGTTTCATTTCCTTAAAAACAGATCTGAGAAGAGACATTCACGAGGTAATGCCATTCGGTTCTCTAGTTTACATGACCTGGGACGGTGACTTTTCTTTACCTGCTCCTTCTTCTTCTTCAGCCTGGTGTTTTCTTCTTGAACCCGATGGCATTCAGACTTCACTTTCTCTTCACTGAGTTTGGCTTCATTAAGGGCGATTTGAACCTAACGCAAAACACTTTTACTAGTGAATTAATTGCAAAGAGAAACAAAACAAGTTACTCTTTCCCAGCTAGGCATGATACGGTTTTCGTTTTTTTTGGCATATCCCAGCACACGTCAAATGTTTCTTCCTCAATAAAACTAAGATATCATAGTGACGTCCTACAGTAATTACAGGCCGCTTTACCTCTGAAAGTTCTGAGGAATTCATGGCAATAACATCCTTTAACTTCTCTAAAGACTTCTTGTTTTCCAGTATCTGCCATGTGGAAAAAGAATATAAAAAACATATTAGGATTTCAGTAAAAACAGTGGGACATATGCTAAAAAGAAGAAACATTAGCAAAACGCATCCCGGAGCCATCCCCTACCGAACACGTAAAAACAGCTAATCCGCATTCAGGGAAAGTCAAGAACGTAACGAGATGACGGAAGAGGAAAATAATCCGAGGCACAAACCTTTCACAACCTTCCTGGCCATGGGAGAATGTGCTAGAATGTGCTAGATGACCAGACGAAAGGTGAACGCAAAGAAAATGACAAAAACTGTCAAGTAAACCAGTTCAAATCAATGGATTTTCCTCGTGACAGAGAAAAAAAAATCCCCAAGGTCGCTTTAAAGATGCTCTTGCCCGAACCAGAAATGGTTGGACTTGAGGGAGAACAGACAGGTCTCTCACGAAGACTTCCGCATAAGTTACGAAGATCCTGCCTCTTCAAGGAGGTGGGGCTCCTTCACTCTGTAACTGTGGGTGGCGCACAGTACCTTCCTCCCAGGTACAGCGTGCAGAGGGTGGAAAGCGGTAACTTTACAGCGGAGAAGCCACAAGGGGCAATGGCGCTTAATGTGCGCTATACAATATACGGGAACGCTCTCTATTATTGTTGCAACTTTTATGTAATTCGAACACTGTTCCAATATTAAAAGTTCATTTTAAAAAAGAACCACGCAAACCGAAACGTAAGAACTGTTTCAACTGGGCTAGTTTCTTAGCTGCTCTACATGTCTCAGAGGGTCAAGCCAAGCAACATGGAAATTATCCAGGGCTGAGGACAAACATACCTCCTAGGACCATAAAAATAACAACAACATTAGCATGTAAAATGCTTTAAAAGTGGACAGAGGCAGGTGCAATTTCCCTAGCTCCCCATCTTACCCTAGTCACAGCATGGGAAAATGCAGAGTTCGACTCACCCAATCTACAAAGTAGTTTGGGAAAAAAGTCTGAACTCCACATGACGGGACCACTAGCAGCAAAACGCTTACCAAGTCCTGATTCTTGGCGTTCTGATCTCTCTCAGAGTCTAACATAACACGCAGACTTTTCGCTGTATCATTCAGACTCTCGTTAGTTTCTTCCAGTTTCCGGATTTTATCCTATAGAAGATATTCAGATTAATATACTCATTATCTTTTTGTTTTTAGAACGTAATCTCGAAAAGAGAAGAGAGTTTTACCTTAAATTTAATTGCTTCATCAGAGAGAATCATATTTTGTTTCTTGGTTTCCTGAACATGTTTCTTTGATTCCTTGATCTATAGAACATAAAGCATTCAGAATACAGAAATATTAATTGTTGTGCCATCAAAACTTATCTCCAAGTAGGTGACCCCTTTAGAAAAGAAAGCATTACATTACACATATGATGACTACTTCGGGTTTGGATGGTTTATAGGAAACTGAATTTTAAAGTATAATTTAAAAACAGTATAAGAAACTATAAGAGGGGGAAATAATTCAAGTTGGAACCCTGGGAGGGGAGAACTCAAAGAATAATGGTACCTTCTGTTCATAATCTGACAATTTCTGTACAAGTTCTGCATTTTCTTTTGTGATATTCTTCAACTTCTCAGAAATCTGCTGTTCAGTGACTGAAAATGGGAGGGGCATCCATAATATTATTATGATCACTACGAAAAATTGAATTACCAAATGTATCAACAGCAAAGACGTCTTAGCTGGCTCTATGAAGGAAAAGCACTTCCCAGTGTGATAACTATTGGCCTTTAAAAAGCAATCTGTAGTTAGGAGCAGTAAATGTGTAATATTAAAATTTAAGAAAAATATAATAAGAACCCACCCTTATTTCAATGTGATTCCAATTTAAATTTATAGCAAAGGTAGCCTTCGTGAAGCACCTTTCTTCTTAGAAAATTTGATCATTTCAAATATATGTCTTTTGCAAAGAGAAATGAAGTGTGAACATATCGATTTAAATCTTACTCCTCCAATCATCAACTTACATATACCCCATATTAAACCATTAGCACAGAACTGTTCACACATAACAAATTTGCATGACATCAACATTTAGTCAATCTGCCCCAAATTAAACTCATCATCTTCTTATTCCCAAAGTCTGTTCCACCTCGTCTTTAATCTCAGTTGGTAGCATCACCATCTACCGTCATCCAAGCCAGCAACCTCGGATTCATAAATGATCAGGAGCTAACATGTCAGACCTCGCTGTATCTTCTCTTAGCTTGAATAACTCACACTGAACACTCATAATGAAAGAACAGTCCAAATAACAAAATAAGCCTAAATACTTACCTTGGTACACTCTATTCTTTACCTGTAAGAGAGATAAATAAAATTACATTTGATGTCAAAACATTATATTAATAGAAATATTATAGTTCCTAATGTAAGTGTCAAATCCTAACTACGTGAAAATTTAGTAAGAGTGGGTTTAGCCTCACGATTCATACGATTAAAAAACAAAACATCAAAAAGCATTTCAAGTATAATTGGTGGTGACACGTCATAGTTTCTAATAGATAAAAGCACTAAGGTAAATACTTCGTTTTGCACCGAGAGATACATTTACACATCCATTAAATGAGCACCAACTTAATGAAATAAACACCTAAGTTTAACAATGGAAATAGATAACGCTTTCATATTAAATATACTAATGCTTCATTTACCCCAAATCATTTGAAAACCCCAAATAGCCAGAATGAGGTCTAGAAATAATGACTGTTCGAAAAGACTTTCGAAAAGGAAACAAAATTAAAGGCGTAGTCTTTATACTGAGCTACGGCTCTTCCTCTCAACAGAAGACATCTTAGAAATTTTATTGAGTTGACTACTGGCTGAATTTAGAAATCTAAGAAGCTAGATCGTCTGATTTTCCCGACCCCCTAAAAGCAGTGGACATATAAACCTCAAGGGAAAAGAGACTGTCACAGGAAAGGGCACCAGTAACAAGAGAAAGGACAGCTAACACCTAAATCACCTTCTAAAGATAGCACTAATTTCAGGATAATGAAATCTAAGCAGTACTCATTGTAAAAGAAGTGTTACTAAATGTTTTTGTGACCCAGAATTCACTCCCTTTCAAGTGTCATAAAGGATGATGAAATACTCAGATCAGCCCACGAATAACCCACGATATCTCACCATTACTACAATTCTAACAGCGCTCGTCCCAATGTTGTTATAGGAAAATGCATTCAGAGTCCCAACATGGAAAAAAAAGACTATTCCTGTAATGACACAGCCTTGAAAATGAGAGAGTGAGCTTCCCTGGCCCTCCTTTCACCCAAGTCAACGGGCAGGAGGACATAGGAAGCAGCAAGAAGCAGACAATGGAGAGCAGAGGTCAAGGACCCAGAAGGCAAATGCTGAGGCAGAGAAGCAGCAGTTAGGACACAGCCTGTACAGCCTTGTGAAGATCTAAACAGGTGTCAGCGTTTTTAAGATGGGAGAAGCAAGAGTCGGGCATAGAAAACGTTTCCCCTTCCATTCACCCTTCCTGTTCTCCCTTTTTCTTTGAAGAAAAAACCCAAAGGTTAGAGGAGTCTTCACAGGAATCCAGGCAAAAGGCTCTTTTTAAAGCGATTTTAAAATCGTGTGCAAGGAGCGAAAGTTCATGAGCAATGATTTGTCTGATAAAAATCAAGAAATCAGAAAAAAAAATAATTTCAGAAAGCTACACCTCCAATGCTTTGGCCACTTTAACTGTAAAGTGTCAAGTGAAACTGAAAGCTTTTCATCTGCAAAGCTCACTTACACAGAACGATTTTCCCCAACTGTGTTAGATAGCTATACAACAGAACAACGGAAAATATAATCCTAGGTGTGAGTATGTGTGCTTATACATACACTGATAAGCATAAAGATAAATTCTGCACAGAGAAAGACTCTAAGGAATAAAAACTTTAATAGTGTGTCCTTGGATACCATACAATCTGTATTTCAAAATGAAGATATTTTCTGGGCACAATAGCACATGATAAAATGAGAAAATCTGTAAAACCTACAAGAAAAAGACTAAAAAATTACCTTATCTCCTAGATATGAGTGTTTTTACCATTTTGTTGTATTTCCTTGTAACGTTTTTCCTGTGTGTGTATGATACCTGCTTTTTTCCACTTATTAAATTATGAGCAATTTCTGTACCCCAATATCTTTGTAATATGTAAATTTTAAGAGCTGACTAATATCCCATTATATGGACGTATAATAATTTTCCCTTACCATGGATCATTTGGGTTGTATCAAGTTTTCACTCTAGTAAATACTGTTCCACTAAATGCCCTCATAAGAGATCTTTAATGCACGACTGCTTATTTCTGTAGGATAGATTCCTAGACATGGCATTTTATAAAAGGATAGGAACATTTTAAGGGTTCTGATACATATTCAACTGCTTTCAGGATGGCCATGAGAATTTCAATTACACTAACAATGTATACGTGTGGGCACGAATATAACGTAATCCTTAGGTTTTGATATAAGAGAATTTATAAAGCTTTCCCATTGAGATTTTACATGCTATCTTGTTCACGTAAGTCTTTACCAACAAAGATTACACTGAATTATCTTACAAGGCTAGCTCAGATTACGTGCATGAATTTGTGTTCATGTTAGTAAGAAAAAGAAACAAAAGGATGATAAAATATCCCTTGTATTTATGACTTAAGGCGTAAGTTAATTTAATTTACTCACGACAAGGATAGTTCTCCAAAAGAAAATGACAAAGGACACAATCCCCAAGAAGGCAGTGATAAGCACAGGCTTCCACGGCAGTCCATAAAAATCAGGCCCGGGCTGAACATCATCAGGCAACGTAGCAACCAGCTGAAAGAGAAATATTAGAAACAATGGGAAACCATAGAGAAATCTACAATAGAGCAGTGACAAAGAAACATCCACGGAAATTCTAAATCAATCTCTGTCAGATAACTACCCCCTCAAAAATCTTCAACAGCTTCCACTGCTTCAATAAAGGTAGGATACTGGCAGCCCCCCATTTTTTGTCCCGCTTGAAGTGTTTTTAAACATTAAAATCTAAATGTCTTTAAGTTGTGCACGTTATTTCCAGTTTGCAATAGGTCATATTACGACCTGTTGTCTAACACATGGTTAGACTCTCTGTGGATCACACTCTCTTCTTAGTCGATTTTTAGGATTTTAAAAGCCACATAAAATGGAAAAAAAAAAATACTATAGAAGTAATCAACTTCCATGGCTATAAATAAAACCAAAATGACAATAACACAAATAATGTGCTTTTCCTCTAAGAGTTTATCTTAATTCTATTCCTCTCGTATATAAAGACAAAAATGCTGGGGAAATTCAGACAGCTCCTGATAACTGGTATAGCCTGCTCTGAATTTAACTGTCATCGGTAAAACTCAATGCCTTAATTTTAAATGCTTCCTCGAGGACAGTGCATTAAAAACCTGCCTACTTCCACACTGTTTTCACTGCCCTCTACAAGTACACATGTAACTATCAGATTGGCCCCATCCCCCAACAATGCCGGGGCCAGTGGAGGAGGACCCGTAGGGACGAGACGATCGCTGTTATGGCCGTGACCGTATCCGGAAGTAACACGGTGCCCGGTACATCCTCAGTGCTCCGTAAATACGAGCAGGCGAGGAAATCACACACACTCCCGCCGGCCTCTGTCAACAGCACCGCGCCGTCCTGCCCGCCTCGGGCCTCACAAGCGCCGTTTCTCCTCGCCCCGTCCGCCACGGCACCCACTCCGCTCAGAACTCGTCCGCCCTTCGGCCAGAGTTGGGGTCCCTCCCCGGAATGGGGACCGTCACCTCCAGGAGCTTGGCTAGGACGGCTGCGTAGAGCACTGACAGGGGTCCCAGAAGCTCCGAGTTCCCCGGGGAAGCGGTGACGGAAGGCACAGTGGCAGGTACTGCGTCCATTGTGGGGGGACAGCTGAGCGGCGACGACGCTTCCCCGGGGCACGGCACTGGACACCCCCTCTTTCGCCGCTTCCTCCTTCCGAAGGGACCGGTTCAGGGGGCGGACGCCGAGAGTGAACTTCGCCTTCCCCCGCCGCGGCCACCTTCCGCCCTACGCCTCCTGCAAAGCACGTCACCAGGCCCCGCCCCCGGCGGACCTAGACGTGCGACGGAGGCGGCGCCCGCGGTGGGCGGGGCCAAGGCGGAAGAAACCAACGATCCCGCGAGGCGGGGGAAGAACGAGACCTGAGCGGAAGAAACCACGTCGGGGGGTGGGGGGCGGGAAGGCGCGACGCTCACCCGACCTGGACCTGGGAGAGAATGCGCAGTGGTGAGGAAACTCCGAGCTACCTGGACGAGCGTCCGCGTGGGCGGGGACGGGGACAGGTGGCGGATCACACCCGCCCGGAGCTGGATCCGTGGTCACTGCGCAGAGCCTCGGGCTCCGGTCCTGAACTCCCGGGCGCGTTCGGGGGGCCGCTCCCGCCCGGGGCCGCCTCCCCGCTTCTCCCGTGCCAGATCTCGGTGCCCTGCTCACTCTCCCGTCCTGACCTCCGGGTGCTCATGCCGGCTCACATTCTTACGGACGCCCCCTTAAAAAGCCCCATTCCAAGGAATGTCATTATCACGCCGATGCCATCGGGTTCAGTCCTGGGCCCCACATTTGATGGGTACGCGACTCGTGGAAAGGGACAAGGATTATGAATAGTCCGGAAATCACGTTCTAAAAGTTGAAGAAACTGAGGACATGAACGTGGAGAAAAAACAATTTTGGCAGCTGTTCAAAGGTATGTCTTTGAGTTGAATGTGAAGGAAATTCAGAAGAACAATAAAGCAAGAACAAGCAGGGAAATCCTGAAAAATAAGGAATGGGGGGAAGGTGAAGGCGGGCTCTGTAATTAAGAGCTTGGTACTGTTCCCTGAATACAGACAGATCATGGAACGGAATAGAAAATCCAGAAATAGCCCCCATGGCACTGGAAATTCGGGATAAAATGAAAGTCAGCTGGGGAAAAAGACTTTTTAATAAGTGGTGTTGGCGTACCTAACTAACCATATGGAAAATGATAAAATGATCTTTTAGTCATTGTTCATAAGGATAAATTCTAAATGGACCAGAAACCTGAATGTAAAAACGAAAACAAACAAGTACTAGAAAAAATATGGGAGAATTTCTCCATGTATTGAGTGGGCAAAGACCTAAGTGTCTCGGAATCCAAGGGAAAAGATTTGTAAACGTGATTACTTAAAAATAAAAAAAACACGTACAGCCCCTGCACCCCAACAATGCAAAAATAAGCTGTCTGACAAAACAACCTGATGAAGGATATCTGTAACATATATAGGCAAAGGGTTAATATTCCTAAAATATAAACCTAAATGGCCAGCGAACCTACAGGAAAATGGGCTGAAAAAAATGAGTAGTCTTCAGGAAAATAGGAATAGCTGACAAAACATAAGGAAACATGCTCTGCCTCACCCATAATAAAAGAAATACAAATTAAACCTACACCTGGATACTACTTCTCTCTCATATTGGCAAGATCCAAACATTTGACCACATACTCTGTCGGTGAGAGAATGCAGAGGAACACGTTCTCTCGCACGTTGCTGACCATGACATGAAATAATACAGCCCCGACGAATAGTGTGCGACAGCGTCTCCCCAGATGACCTGCGTAGTCACCCGGTGACATTCCCACTTCTAAAGACCTATCTCAAAGGTAAAGGAGAGGCAACAAGAAATGTTGAAAAGATACACGCACACAACTGTTATTACAACACTACGATAAACTGACCAAAAGAAGAGTTGTCGAATACACTGAAGTATACTATAAAAACAGAAAAAAAAAAAAAAAAAAAGAATAATTCTGTATACTGCTAGGTTATGGTCTCCAGAATGTTCTTCCTCATATTCTGTCTTCTTTGGGATCAAATGAGTCGTCTTAATGATTCTAATTTATCTCCTTTGTTGGCTCATTGGCTTATTAGCTTTAACTATTTTGTTATGTTATTGGTCCCTTTAGGATTAATAGTATACATCTTTAACTTATCACAGACTACCTTCGAGTGACCCTAAACTACTTAATGTATATAATAAGAATTTTACAAGAGTTATTGCCATTTGTCCCTCTCCTGACCTTTATATACTGTTGTCATCATACATTTTTTTCTGAACCCCGTACTACATTTAGAATATTTTTCCTTTAAACACATAGTTAACTTTTAGAGATATTTAAATAACAAGATAATGGCTTTGTATGTTGACCCAGAGGGTTATCATTTCTGCTACTCTTCATTCCTTTGTGCATCTCCACTACATCCGTCATTCAGGTCTAAAGGTCTTCCTTTAACACTTCCAAGGTGCAGGTGTGCTGGTGAATTCGTTTATCCTTTATATGTCGGGCAAAAAATCTTCATTTAATCTTTGTTTTTGAAAAATAATCTGCTGGGTATGATACTGTGGGTCGACAGTGTTTTCTTCAAGCATATTAAAGGGTGTTATTCTGCAGTACGCAGAATAATAACATGCCTCGCCTTAGTTCCTCTCTCTGTGAAATGTCTTTTTTCTGGGCCGCTTTCGCTTTGTATCACTTACTTTGCACAAGTGATTATGATACGCCTCGGTGTCATTTTCTTTATGTTTCCTATGCTTGGGTTTCATTGAACTTCTTGAATCTGTGGGTCTGTAGTTTTCATAAATTTTGGAAAAATCTCAAGCCATTATTTTTTAAATATTTTTCCAAACATCCCTTCTATCCTCTCCTCGAAAGATTCTAGGTACACGTTTATTAGGCGGCTTGAAAGTGTCCCACGGCTCACTGACATCTGTTCATTTTTCTTGAGTCTTTTCCTTTGTGTTTCATTTTGGATAGTTTCTATCCAAAATGTCTTCAACTTGTCTTCGGATTTCTTCAAAATGTTTTCAACTCGCTATGTCTTCCGGTTCACTAATATTTTCACCTACAATGTCCAGACTAGCATTAATCCAACTAGCATTAATCCAGTATGTTTATCATCTCTGGCTCTGTAGTTTTCATACCTAGAAGTCTGATTTGAGTCTTTTAAAAAGATATTTTTCATGTCTCTACTTCTTAACATCCGAAATATAGTAATAATAACTGTTTTACTACCCTTGCTTAATTCTAACATCTCTGGTAGTTCTTGATTGGTTTTGATTGGTTGATTTTTCTACCTATCATGGGCCATATTTTCTTGCCTCTTTGCACGCCTGCTAATTTCTGATTGGATACCATACATTATGAATGAATGTGATGGTTAATTTTATGTGTCAAACTGACTGGTCATGGGGTGCCCAAATTAAACCTCATTTTTGGTTGTGTCTGGGTGTTTCCAGGCGAGATTAGCGTTTGAATCGATGGACTCAGTAAAGTAGAGTGCCCTCCCCAGTGTGGGTGGGCATCGTCCAAGCCACTGAGGGCCTGAACAGAACAAAATACTAAAGGAGGAACTCACGTCGCCCCTGCCTGACTGCTTGAGCTGGGACATTAAACTTCTTCTACCTTTGGTATTTCTGCTTCTCAGGCCTTCAGACCAAGACTAGACTCTACGACATTGGCTCCCCTGGTTCTCAGGCCTTTTGCCTCTGGCTGAATAACACCCCCGGCTCTCCGGGTCTCTGGCACACAGACAGCAGATATGGGACTTCTCAGCCCACACGTGTACGTATGTCGACTCCTCGCAGGAAACCTGTTCCTCCGCACAGGCACACCTCAGTTTACCGTGCTCGCTTCACTGCGCTTCACAGATGCTGCACTTACATCAAGGCGAGACACTCTACCGGCAAGTAATTGAGATGATGGTTAGCGTTTTCTAGTAATATTTTATAATTAAGTATGTACACTGTTTTACTTTTAGACAAATGCTGTTGCACTTAATAGGTTACAGTACAGTGTAAACATAACATATATTCAGTGGGAAACCAAAAAATTCGTGTGCATCACTTCATTGTGATACTCGCTTCATGCGATGGTCTGGAACGGAACCCACATGTCTTGGAGGTTTGCCTGCACCTGTCCTACCGGTTCTGTTTCTCTAGAGGCCCTTGACTAATACAGTGAACATTCTTGAGCTCCGTTCTGGGATGTAGGTAAATTACTGGGAAGTCGTTTTTTTGGCTCTTGCTTTTTAAGATTCATTAGGCGAGACACGAGCAGCGTTTGGTCTCTGGCAAGACCCTCTGAGTGCTCTACCCAATGAGTGATCTGCCCAGTTCCCCAGGAATTGACCCTGCGTCAGGAACTGTTGCCTTCACTCACTTAGATGGTTTCTCTGCCCTTGAGTAGTTTTGTCACACTCGTGTGCTGATCCACACTGTGCTGAATAATCCAAGGAGACCTTTCACACATCTCCAGGGTTCTCCCTGTGCGTTGCTCTCGCCTGGTGGTTTCTGCCCTGGGGACTCGGGCTGCCTTCCTGTCCCTGGATGCTCAGCTCCGCCTCCTCATCTCAGGGTCTTCCCGGGAGCTCTGCCAGTGCAGTAGGCTGGGATCATAACAGGCCTCACGGCAGCTGGTCTCTAATTTCCAGGAATTACTGTCCTTTGTAACCTGATGTCCAGTGTCTTCCACTGTTGTTTCATCTACTTTGTTTTTTTCTACTTAGTAGGTTCAGCTAGGAGGGTAAAGCCGGTACCTATAAATATATCTGGGCTGTGCGTAGATATCATCGGCTTCTTTTTAAATGATGAGATAATGAAATTTTACAAATTACCTGTAGAGTAGGGTAACGACAGGTGAGATGGAACTGGGGTAAGAGCTGGACTTCTCTGGATAGGACTTGTTTTACAGATTGACTTTGGGTCTTGTAAATATGCTAATTATAAAACAAACAAAATCTTTAAGAAGAATCCCTAAAAAATTGAAAGCAAAAATGAAACAGTGAACCCAATCGTGTATCGCATTGGTGGCAGGACAACGAAAAGGACAGATTTTAAGCACACCTAGTGCGACACAGTATAAAGACAGAAAGAACTATAAAACACCTTTACATTGTCTTCAGTAACATGACGATGGTAGTGTTGATATTGGTATTTTTAACACTTGTGTGACTATATTATAAAATAATTATATCAATGTCATTGAAAACTGGGATTTCCAACTTTGGAGGAAAAAAATACAAATGTAAGATAAATAAGGTTAACTAAAAACCCTCTAGCTCTCTGAATTTTTATTGTGAGTATCTATAAGGCATCATGATGAATATTTAAAAAAAAAAATCCCCTAGCTTTGTTTTCTGAAAAGGCTTAGAGATGATGGCCAACTGAAAAGTAATCTTAGTACCAAGAATATATTCTCTAAATATGATTGCCCATTAAAAGGAACCAGGGCTCCTTAGAGAAATAGCTCCTTCCAGATCTAGGCTGGGTGTACAAGAGCTTGGAACATCTTGTCACACTAAAAAAGCAAGGAAGGTATCAACCACTAGGTGGTGTCAAAGGGCCCAAGAGCCAAGCTGATGAGGATCCCACAAGTCAAAAATGGGAGAAATTGAGCATCAATAAGAATAATAACTACAGTGGGTAGAAACAGAAAATATTTAAAAACTCATGACAACATAATGATTCTTAGAAAAGAGAAGACACACACACACACACACACACACACAGAAACCTTTCAGGCATCTTTAGATAATGCCAAGAAAATAACTCATTATTTTAAAAACTAAACTAAATAGATTCAAAGATTTGTATTGCCTTAACTATACAAACCAAATCTTAGTGTAAAAGATACTTGATTATAAGTTTTTCTTTGAAGAAGAATACCAGTCTTTAAATGAAGCAGGAACAACACAATCAGGCTATCACCGTATTGCAGCCTATACCAACAGATCTGGTCAATATCACCAATGACAAGTAACATCAAAAGAAGAGGGGCATCTAAACATCAGATGCTTCTTGATGGAAGTAACAGCATATCCTATTACATATTCTTGCCAAACAAAATTAAACTTGAATCTGACTACCAATTCCCAGGAAATATGAAGAACCAGAGGAACATGTTCAATTATACCAGGGGGATGTAATTAGCAAAATGCAGACCAGAATATCCCTTAGAAGCCAAAAAAACCTGTTTCTTCAGTGAATACATTGCAACAACAAACAAAAACAAATCTATTGACAGAGTAACTGGTATATCTGCCATCCTACCGAAAGTAACTAGAAAACAACAAAATATATGAGAAAACTTTTCAGATAGAGAACAGGCAGCACGCAACAGTGACCCCGAGACAGGAGAAACAAGTGGGGTGAGCCACGTGATCACCCAGCTTCCTGCCGGGAGGCACTTTCTAGATGTCAGTGAAGGGAGGGAGAACCCGAGCAAGAGGTGGTGATCGGAGTTTGGGGAGGCGGAGGTGCCCGGAACAGGCAGGAAGAAGTGCCAGAAAGATGGGGGCGACACAGAACAGTGTCATCGGTCTGCAAGGAGTTTCCTTCAGTAGCACCAGGTAAGGTATTCCTCGAGGATGGGCCAAAAAACAACTACAGACAAAAAGAACAACTACCAAGAAGCCGGAAGCTGAACAATTCCCGGAGTGAACAGGACAGGGGGGCATCTGTGTTTCGGCTGGTCGGAGTGAACTCATCTACCAAATGCTGGTGTTCAGTAGATGCCAGAAGACTCACACCTTAGTAGCGGGGCTGCACTAGCTCTGCAGACTACCGTACACACCTCTCTGACGAATCTTAAAAACAAGACTGGAAAGGATCAAGCTGATCGACAAGTAACTTAATAGACTACCAAAACAAACGTCGACACTTTTTAAATGAAGCCACTAAACTCCAGGCATTCAACAACACCCTTTTCACAGTGTCTAGCACCAAATAAATAAAGAGACATGCCAAAAAGCAGGAAAATGGAAAATGTGTCCCATAACTAGAAGATAAATCAACCTATAAAACCCCCAAAATTACAACAGATGGCAATTAATTAGCTCACAAGGGCTTTTAAAGAACTATTTCAAAGTATACTTAAGAACTTTTTAAAAAATAAAACCATGACCATACTGAGGAGAGAAATGGAAGGTATAAAATAAGACTAAGTAGAACTTGTAGAGCTAAAAAATAAAATACCAGAAGTGAAAAATTCACTTGATAGGCTTAACAGCAGGTTGGATCTACGAAAGCAAAGCTCAGTGAACTTGAAGACAACAGGAACTATCTAAACTGAACCAAAGACATAAAAGGCTGAAAAACAACAAAAAAGAACAGAGCCTCAGTGACCTATGGAACTCTGGTTCTATAAAGTGGTCTAACGTATGTATAATTGGAGTCCCAGAATGAGAGGCAAGAGAAGAACACAAAAAATTTGAAGAAATATGAAAATTCATAGACCTGTATGCAGAAAGGGTGAATTTTATAAGATGTGATTATGCTTTAAACTTTTATAAAAAATGTGTTTATTCACGGATGACATGATCATCTTCTACACAGAGAATCCTATGAAATCTACAAAAAACCCTGTAGAACTAATAAGTAAATTTAATAAGGTAGCAAGATAAAGTCAAATACAAAAATCAATTGTATTTCTATATATCGGCAAAAATCAATTGTAAATGAAATGTAAAAAGGATACCATTTGCGACAAGATCAAAATCCATGAAATAAACTGGTATACGTAAACCAAATATGCATGAAACTTGTACACTGAAAACTACAAAACACTGTTGAAAGAAATTAAAGATCTAAATGAATGTAGAGATGAACTCAGTTCTTGGCTTAGAAGCCTCAATATTTGTTGATAACGATTCTTCCCAACCCCTCTGCAGATTCGACATAATCACAGTCAAAATCTCCACAAGATTTTTTGTAGAAATTGATAAGTTGATTCTAAAATCCATATGGAAATGCAAAGAAACTTAAATATACAATTTTGCAAAAGAACTTAACAATTGCAAAGCTTTCTAAAAAGCTACTCTAATTAAAACAAACAAACAAACGAAACGTGTGGGATTAAATGAATGAAACAGAACAGAGTCCAGAAAGAGACACACATCTGCAGTCAATTGATTTCAACTCAAAAGTGTCAGAGTAACTTGGGGAAAAAGTGCTATGGGAACAACTGGATATCCACACAAGGAAAAAGTAAAACGACGCTGTTCACAGAAATTAACTCAAAATGGAACGCGGACCTGAACATGAAAGGTGTAAGTATAAAACTTCGAGAAGGAACATGAGCAGACATTTGCATCGTTGGAACTGAGTAAGAGTCCTTAGGTAGGAAATAAAAAGCACTAACCGTAAAAGTGAAAGTGAATTAAATGGAGTTCATCAAAACTAAAAATTTACTCTTCAAAAGACAAAGCCAAGAAACTGAAAGTCCAGGGCGTGGCCTGGGATGAACTGTTCACGGTGTGGCGCGTGTGTGAGGACATGCTGGGCAGAGGGGCGGGTCACGTCCCGGAGGGCCGGCCGGCCGCTCGGAGCACTGTGGGTTTAACACTTTGGAATTGTTTCTGGAACTTTACGTTTCATATTTGAACTACAACTGATCACAGGTAACTGAAACCAGAAAGCAAAACTGTAGATAAGGGGGAACTACTGTATATGTCTGTCAAAACTCACTGAGCTGTGCTCCTGAAATGGGTACATTTTACTGGATGTAATTTATACCTCATGAAAGCTGATTTAAAACATATGTCAACTTTTAACATCTGGATCTCAACAAATCCTGATGGGAATGAGAACAATTTTTAAAAGGGCACGGGATTTTGAACATGCCAAGCATTGGGCGATACTAAGGAATCACTGTTAAGCTGGCTGATGGGCCCGTGGATTCATTTTATTTTTCTGCTTTTGTACGTTTGAAATTTCCTGTGAGGTAACACTTAAACACGTTAAAGCATAACTTCAACTATTTAAAGGATTACTACGTAGGAGAGGAATTAGCAGACGTCACGTGGAGGCAAATTTGGAGTCGCTATGAGTTGAGCTGGCTGGGAGAGCACTGTGGAGCCTCGAAAGGTAGGGTGCTCACCCCGGGAGCTGCTGATGCCCGACTCTAACTGCGCAGGTCGTTCACACCTTCACCTGCTGACCTTCCAAATGAGAAGTGGGCAGGGGATGAGCGCCTACCAAATGCCAGGCACTGCGCTAGCCACTTCACATTATCAACTAATCATGTAATTCTTCTTACACCAATAGTGTAGGTATTACCTGCATTTTAGAGATGAGGAAGCTGAGGTTCAAAGTTTAGTAATTTGCTCAAACTTCGAAATGATGTATCTGGGATTTGAAAACCAGATTATCCTGGCTCAAAACCCATGCACTTTACGGAACAAAAAATAACCCTGTTTGCTACACATGTGCATTGCTACGCAGAACCTGGACAAAAATATTTTTGTTGGGTCGGATACTTTTCTCTCTAGCGCCAAGGGCAACTGAGCCTCCAACTTTTGAAAGCTCGCTCACTCATTCCCATAATTTACCAAGAAAAACATCCAATTTCAACAAATACCACAAGGGGGAGCTAAGTCTCAAAATCCTTAGACAGCTTCCAGACCGACTGAAGCGCTCCTTTGGATCAAGACTCTCTTTAGAATGATAAGTCTGAATAAATACTCTGCCATAAGTGACTCTTTCTAAGAAACAAATCTGACCATACCTTCTTCCTGCTTAAAACCTTCGGAGGGTCCCTACCCCAGACAACCTCACACGTGCTGTGACAGCTTCCTTTGATTTTGCCCACCTCCCTGGAACACTCCAGCGACATCAGGTAACCTTCTCTTCAGGCCTCCTTCTCTGAACGTGCTGTTTCTCCTGTCTGAGCGCACGCGACCGACGCCGCCCCCCGCCCTCCCCGCAGCCCTCTCCTCCACAAATGACACACGAGTCTCCCGTCGGTCCTTCCTCTCTGCTCAAACGCGTGGCATCAGTTCACTTCCGAAGTGCTCCGAGCACCCTCCCACCACGAGTCCACTTACCCAGCATGTTGTTCTACGGCAGGTAAATACTTCTCTTTCTGCCCCTAGGACACGACGTTTCAAGTGAACGTCTCCATCTCCTTGCTGGGACTAAAGGCCCTTGAGGGGAAGAACCGCGTTTCGTAGGTGTGCACACGCCCGCGTCCGGCGAGCAGCCAATCTACTTTAGGTGCTAACCTGAACTAAGAACCATCGAGGTCATGCACCCGTGGCCTGCTTCAAAGGCTATCTTCAGGGGGTCGGGAGTAATTTCATAAAGACATTCTAAGTTCTTCACCTCATGCTCAAAAACTGTAATCATCAACATACGATCTGAAAAAAATATCAAACTTACCGTCTTAGTTAAATAGTACATGGACGAATATATTAAGAGAATTGCATTTTCCAAAGGCGTGACGCTGGCTGGCTCGTCGGCATTTGTCACTCGTTGCTTTTTGCCATCAGCGGCATCCACAGGAGAGCTGTCAGTTGTAACGATCCCTAAAACCGAGGGGGAAAACCAATACTTTATGCCATGCTTTAGAGTAAGAATTGTTTCTCTTCATTTGAATATTTATTGAGTTCCTGTGAAATATTAGTAACTGTGCCTACATACGGGGTTCTCTTAAAGACAGTTCTATCTAGTAGAAGATTCAGAACCCCATTAGAGCCATCATACCCTTCAGCTATGAAATTAACATATCTCCAGCACACTCTACCCCTCGTCAAGGGAGCTGAATTCCCCTCCCTGCTGTGGCTTCTCCTGTACTCTGAGAGCGGCAGGGGGACCAGCCCAGGACTGCCAGGCCTTGCGGCACCACAGGGTAATGCCATCCCTATGCTTCTAGACTGTGAGTTTTAAACACAGACAGTAACGATGTCATGTCGCCAGTTTCGACAGATAAAACAACACAACCAGCTGGTCTTCTGATTTACTGGTAAAATGAGTGAGCTACACAAAAATTAGAAAGCTGCTGGACACAATTACGGTGGTTGTATTTTTTTTTTTTTTTGAGACAACTTTCTCTATGCAGATGGAATGAGTCGCTCTCCCACTGCGTGGTCACTGTGCTCCGTGATTAAGTTACTGTTCACAGTGTCAGTCTGCACAGGACTAACCCCGAGTTCTGTGCTGTTTCCTGTAATCGTGTAGTATAAGATACCTAGGAATAAATACCCTCGTCCTGAGTCGCACGGTACTCTATGTGGGGCAGGGACACAGAATCTGTGAGTTGCAGAGCAGTGGTTCTCAAACTTGAACTTTGAAAAGATCGGAATTTCCTGGAGGGCTTGTTAAACACGGATTGCTGGTTTCCACCCCAGAGTTTCTGATGCTGCTGGTCTGGTTGAAAACTACTGTTTTAGATCGTAAGGCTTTTTAAAGATAATATTTTCGATTAAAATTATTAGTATAAGCTAATGCCGGCCTATCATGGGTTTGTCACTCAGTTGCTGTCTCTGGCCTGTTTCCTTTTATTGGTCTCCATCTGGCTTAGCTCCCGCCTTCCTCGGTCAGTTCTGGGATTTCTTATTTTTGAAGCTCATCCATACCTGTGTTACTCTCCTCTCCACTTCCTACCGTTAACCCATCTCCCAGGTCGTCTTTACGATGTGCCTCTATCACAGAGGGAAACTAGCAAACGTACCCGGGTCTACAGCTTCCTCAGTATTTGGCTTCTCTGACGCATCTGAGACATTCATGTCACCAGTCGTGGGTTGATCCAAGGGGCCGAACCCTTCAGGATTCTGCATCTGAAGATCATCTGTGTTCTCTAGGGGGAAATTTTCTTCCAGCGGTGGTTGTACCTCTACAGGGAAGAATGCACTGGGCTGGCAAAGCTCGCTGACACTGCCCATTCAGCTATCTACTAAGCACCCCGCCCCCCACCCCCGTCACACAGCCCCAGGCACCTCGCCACTGCCCTCCAGTGCTGGCAGCCCAGGAAGCAGGGAACTAAGAGTTTCCACTGCTTTTATCTCACTTCAGAGATGGCTAAACTACATAATAAAATTTCCAAAAAAAAAAAAAACAAAAACCAAAAAACTACCTTATTCCAAAATATTTTATAAATATTTATGATAGCGACCTCAATAACCTAACTGCCCTTGGCAAACTGACATATGCCCACCCGGAAAAACGTGCAAGAGAATCCCAGTCAAGAGCAAAAATACGAAATGTCCCTTCTACAGAGAAGTAACGTGCTGTTTTACAGACAAGTGTGCTTGTCTCCCAGCAACAGCACAGGGAAGCGCAGCACACAGAGGCGGCTTGCTGGGTGCCTTTCGGACGTTTTCAAAGCACCTCTAAGTGTCAAAAAGACACTTTTTGTCCCTAAGAGGCACGGGGCATAGCCCAGTGTGTCCTACAACGAAGATGAATTTTTTGAAACCTCGGAATTTACCCTGAAAATTTATTTGAGTTTTACATTCTAATCCAAAATAGATTTGCTTTGATGAAATGCAAAGATGTCTGCCTCCCTGAACTGTCAGGAGAAACTGGCACTCTGGAGAGAGACATTTATCCCGCCTCTCTGTCTACCTGGTCCTCCGCCACATGGGGGGAAAAGCACAGGAACAGAGACGACAGCATGGCATCGGGAACCAGCTTACGTTGTGATACTGGCTCAGGGTCAATTCAGTGACTGCTGACTGAATGGCTTCTGTGTGTCAGGTGCCCTGTGAGAAGGCTCCGCGTCCTGGGCCAATGCTTGAGGAGTCTAAATGCAAAGTCCCTAGTGCTCAGCAGAATTTAACTGACCTAGGTGACAGCTCCAAAGAGGCAGGGAAGAACTTGACACCCACAAAAGATGACCGTTGCGGGGGAATGAAGCATCTCAGGCAAGCCACCGGTTTAAAAGTTATACCAGTCCATCCTGGGTCCGATAGCAGTTATTTTATAATTAAGAAGCTGTGTTCAAAAAGAGCCCTTTCACAATTTTACATGAAACTTATGTTCTGTTCCCAGGGTGGCTGTGTACATCGCTTTTTTGTTTATATCCTTATCCTACGAGGTTTCAAAAAATTCATCTTCATCGTGGGTCACATTGGGCTATGCCCCGTGCCACTTAGGGACAGAAACAGGTGTTCTCCTTTTTGCCTCTTAGAGGTACTTTGAAAACGTCCGAAAGGCACCCAGAAGCCGCCTCTGTGTGCTGCGCTTCTCTGTGCCGGCGCTGGGACACAAGCACACTTGTTTACAGAGTTTCCTTTTGAAAATGCGACCATTCTCAACTGTCCTGAGGGGAAGCCGGGGTAAGAAACCCTCATGCAGGCCTGAAGCGAGGCAGGAGGGGACCCGCGGACGTCCCGCGCTGCGTCCGGCCGCGAGCCGCGCTGTAACCCGGGCTTAGCTGACCACGCAGGGTACACCCCGGCCGCCCACGCGCCTCTCCCGCCCCGCGCAGGTGCCTC
>NW_011889029.1:769161-778478 GCF_000151845.1 Pteropus vampyrus | reverse complement strand
TGCGTTCCGACCCACTGTCTGAGCCACCTTCCAAAAGCTGCTCCCCGGGCTTCTCTTCATGGAGCGTTTCTTTTGAGACAGAAACAACTGTTCCTTTTAGGTCACCTTCTTTGTTACCGAAGGTCGATGTCAGTGCTGCTCTCTCCTTCCCAGGAGCCGGCAACGAGTCAAGGTCACGGCTCTGAGCAGAACCGCGCGGTGTCCCGCCTTCTTGCTTTCCATCCTCTGGCCCTTTCTTACTCCGCGGCAGGTCCGTCGGGGACCCCTCACCGGTCCTCCCCTTTCCTTTACTGCCAAGTTCTGCGTCCACTTCTGGGTCTTTGTCCTCGTTTGTTTCAAGGCCGTGTACAATCAAAAGACCATCCTCTGCCTTTTCAGACTCAACATAATCTGCCGCTAACTGTGGCTCCCCCCATTCGCCGTCTGGGACGAATGCATCATCGCTTCCCTCTGCCTCTGAACTAGAATTCTCTAAATCCACACTCATTTGTTCACTTTCTGTGACAGTAGCATCGTGTCTGACGCCAGGGGGCTGAGTTACCTCAGCCTTATCCTCTTCGCTTGAATTCTGCTCTTTATCTGGTGAATGTTTCTCAGCTCCAGATTCCAAGGGCGTTTCCAGATCTTCATCCGTAAAGGTGAGTAACGGCAGCTCATCAAAGCTTTCTTGATCCTCTTCTTCCTTCCCAACTATGTAATACTCGTCATCTAAATCCTCATCAAAATCATCTTCTAATGAAGTAACAAGGCTGGTCGTCTCATCATCAGATACAAGTGCATCTGCAGTTGAGCCAAATTTGGTTTTCAAATCCAAAGTCATTTCTTTTTTCAAAAGCTTATAAGCGTCAATCTGCTCTTGTTCATTTGCGACCTGAGAACTGTTGCTGGTTTTGTTGTTCTGACTTTCCGGCACTTTCAGTTTCTCTTGTAGCATTTCTTCAAAATGGTCGAATGAAGATTCTCCCTGAGGATCATCCGTCTGACGGTTTACGTGAGGGGGGTTCTTCCGAGACGCGTGTCTTTCCTCGAGTTCCTCAGTGTTTTCGGAGAGTTCGCTTTCACTCTCCTCCGTATTGGCTTCTGCTGGGTCAAGGGCACTTTCCTCAGATACTTCGGGGTTTTCCACATGCTGAGAAGTTTTTTCTATAGTTTTCCCAGAGTCTCCAGTTGCAGACTCGGGCAATTTCAAAAATCCTAAAAGTTCTTCTATATTATAATTATCAAAATCATCTTTTCCCCCATCAAAACAAACAAAATCTGTCTCCTGTAAGGAAAAGAAAAACATGGGCGTGTTACTCGCTACATGTCACAAGAGCAGACTCTTACCCATGCTAACGACAGAGAGAGCCTCAAGTCCATGTTTGGCTCTGGAGGGACTTTTGCGCCAACAGTGGGCAATGACTGTCCTTGTGTAGTCGGGGGACAGGAGGCTGGAGCCTCCTTTTCCTCGGCTTCCTGCCTCCCCGAGGAAGGGCTCCTACCTGAGTGATGCTCCTGGCTTCCCTTCCTTGTCTCTTCCCCAGGCAAGGAACGATCCCCGTGGCTAGCGCCACCCATTTTCTGGTTGGGACCAGCTGGAGGGAAGACACACCCTCTCTCCTCCATGCAGTCAGTTCTCTGGAGACAGTCTGCCTGGGGAGGAGGCCCCCCACTACCTGGCTCTACCGTGGCTGGTTCGTTGAGTTTTTATAGACTGCCAGGTTCGAAAGCCCATTATTTCTGCACACTTGAGCCATGTTTGCCAAAAAGCTTTGTTCGTAAGTCATGATGACATTTTGGTCTCCATCCGCCTGACTCCTGTGTTTCTCAGTGTGTCCTGAGCTCAAGTGGGGGAAAGTGGGATGTCACTGGTTGGGTCCCCAAACTTCTAACATCTATGCCTGATGTTTGGGGGAATTCACCACATAACGATTTGTCCGGGAGAAGCCAGAAGACCATCTCGCTTCCCTGTCACCCTGGCCCCCAGGCTGTGCTTCTCTGCTCACCCGGCCAGAAGCGGGCAGAATCACCTCGCTGTCAGGCTCTTCGTCGACACAGAATTTTGGCTCATATTTCCCTTGGACTGGGAAACATAAATCAGCTTAAGAGGTGCATGGGAAGGAACAAAGGCTGGTGTCGAGGGGCTCCCCACTTCATCGTTACAAGGATAACCTGAAAACACGGCTCAGCAAGGGACGTGCTCGACTCTAAATCCGGGTTCTTGGTGTCGTTACGACCCGCTTTCGGGACTGTCCGGGGGGGTCTATATTCTTCCTTTCCTCCATCAAAAACCAAGTTGACATAAAAGGGGCCACAAACAGAGAGAAAAACTAAAAGTCCAACAAAGACCATTTTCTGCTCCTAACTCAGCTTGCCCGTCCCTCCGGGGAGGGTGCGTGTGCCCCTCGTGTTAGCACACGCGTTTCTAAGCCACTTGCTTACCACTGAGGGAAGCGTGCCCTGGGAGGTGCAGTGAGGGGGCAGAGTCCCCAGCGAGCACGGTCCCCGCCACCCGTGAACTGCTGTCTCACGCTGAAATCCCAGAAGCCTCTTCATTACAGTGAGGCCGGACAGGCGAACGGGTGGGTTTTATGACCCTCGAGGTTATCGAGAAATGTGAACATTCTCCCGCTCTGCCAGCCTCGTCTAAGAACTGCCTGGGCCAGCAGCTAGCACGCTCTGCAGCCGCTCCCAGAGCTGCTCAGAGATGTCCTAATGAAGGTGGGCTTCAGTTATTATAAATCTTAAAATTCCAGAAAACAATTTGCTGAATGAGGATCCCGGAACACAAAACCCTGGTGTTGACAGCTGTTTTACGTCGGTGCGCCCTAGCAGAATGCCTTAAAGAGTGTGCAGTCAATACCTTATGGATCTGAAACCCTCACGGTCCCTTCTCCACGTCTGTAACTATAATCCCTTAAATCACTAAAGATTTAATCATAAGAAAAGTCTCATGAGTTTGCATTTCTGGCCTAGTACATAAGTTAGGGTTTGACCAATTTAGCCTGATTTCTATGTAATTATACTGTCTAGCAGCTGTTCATTGAGTTTTCAAATTGAGACACTTTCTCCTTTTGCTTGTAAAAAGAATTTTTTTCCTCGTAAGTTTAATAACTAAATGCAAAGACACTGAATTCTTAATTTTATTCTCATATAAGCAGCAAAGAAAAGCTCCGTCTAGGAGTATACGGCCTTATATAAGAGTATACGGCCTTATAAAGAGCGTGCTGCTTTAATGTATTAGACAACTCTCAGATTATGATACAGTCTCCTATAAATTCTCTTCAAACTTTTCGCTCTTTTCTATTTTTAAAGGTATCTGACTTTAAATCTGATACATTTATGGTCAAATGGACTTCTTTTGACCAAAACACAAAGACTTTCAAAACTACAGCATGTCCTTGAATAACGTCTTGTTCGACGTTGTTTTGTTTTAACGTTGATGAGATGCATTGGAACCTAACTGTTGCTTATACTAATTAGCCTGTGATAAAGCTGGCTTCATTATACATTGTTTCGTTTAAAGTTGAAGAACCTATCGACGATGCTAAGTGAGGATTTACTACGACGATGCTAAGTGAGGATTTACTGGAGTTAATAACTGATGAGTTTATAAGCCAAATTATAATTGAGAACCCAAAATAAACCCAAAAAACAAAAAAAAAAACTTGCAACTTACGTCTGCTGGGACTTTCAGCTCTTCTTCAATATATTCATGGGCTACCCGAATAAAATCCTTCGGAAAATATCCAAAATTACGCCCGACCTACATAAAAGAATGGGTAAAAGAAACAAATATCAACCAAAGTTCTGAACAAGAAATGTAAATGAGAGACTTCTTAGTAGTAGAAGGAAATATTCATGTGCATAAACAGGTCAATAAAATCACAGGAGATACAGTCACTATTATGATTACAGAGACTATTATTCCAGTAACGATCAAGTACATAATATTGTAAAGCCAGCTTTTCTAAAACCACTCAAGTTTCCTTTCAATGTTCGGCTTAATTCTAAACATAGGGCACATAAAGATAGTTTTTGGAAGTCGATAAAAGATCTGCACAAGTGAAGATTGTTGTCTGTTACGTGGTTAAAACTATGCAAATCAAAGCTGTTAGAAACACAATTCCAAATAACCTCTGGCAGGCATCACCTGCTGCACGGTTCACAGCACTGCTCACAAAGGCCAAGTGATAAACACCAGCCACGAAAATTCATAAGTAAAAAATACAAGATTTCTGAAATGTATGACCAGCATAACAAAAGGCAAGTAGTTATTGATATTATGGGCTGTACTAGCTTTTTCAAAAACGAGATTTTTGAGTATTTGAGGAGAAAATAAAATTCACACTAATCTACATATCAAGCTTTAGCTTTATGCAAAGCAAACCTCTGTGGATCATCCCATTAATGTACAGCACTGATGGTTAAGGTATAAGTGTGTCTGCTTGAGAAACATGCACCGTCTTTTACTAGCTACAGCCCGAAAGGACACCGTGGATCTCTTCCCAGTCATTAGAAGAGACCGATATGCAGATCAAATACACAGAAAGAAAAAAAGGCTCTTATCACTAACTCCTAAAATATCCTCATTACGAGTGCTTTTGTTATATGAGGCAGCTTGCTGAAAGCCAGTCTTAGTGGCAGGGGCCTTGGAGATTAGATAAAACAGGGCAATTAAAAACTGCCACATTGGCCGAAAAGTCTGAAACTCTAAGAAACCAAAAAAGACTGCAGGATGAAAACAAAGCAATGGAAACAAGAATCATTTCGAAGACTAAGGAGAGAGAATTTTTAATTTCCTAAAGTATAAGGTTCACCAATTGAGAGGGGAGACTGAGGGAAAATAGACTTTTTTCCTTCTCAGGAAAATGTTATTAAAAGAGAATCTGGAAAAGGAAAAGAAATCAAGAGATCTGTAGCGAAAGGAAACATCTGTGCGTAATCTCTGTCACTTGAGACCACAGGTTACATACAACTCCGCGTTTTTACACTGGGTGGTGTCCCGTTTCTTAGGAATCACGGCCCTCATGACCGGAAGTAATCCTTACATCTAATTTAGCTGCTATACGGCATCTCTGCCAAGGAACTGCTAATTTGATTCGAATATTGTTTCCAGAGAAGGGATTCTTCACAAGCTGCTATCAGGACAAATGTAATAAAGTGCCACTGCCCTGAAATATTCAAAAGGAAGATGGGTTACCTAGGGCCCTTCCGTGCCTGAGCTTTTAACTTTACAGGAGATAAATCAGTATACACAGTACCTGCGACACAACTCAGTGAAAAACAGTTCTACGCGAGCAGGGCAAACAGTGCCACCTAAACAGTTATCAGACAGCAGAGGTCCCTTCTGGCTGGGTGCCAAGGGCATGTGTCCCAAAGAGGGCAGGGTGAGGGCTGGGCCCCAGAGAGACGGCAGGCTTTCTCGATGTGCCTCGGGTCATGAACCAGAGTGAGGACGTACACAATTGCGAGTTCACCTATCCCGATGCTCAAACTTAACCACTAGATGAGAAACGCAGCTAGGGACGTGGAAAAGAACTCCCAGGAGTAAAGATTATTAAGAAATCTCATGTGGTAGACTTGAAAGAGGCAGGAGAGACGATTCTTTGTACCGAGAGACTCAGCTGGGATTCTGCCTTTCAGGATTCCTCCCCTGTTCTTCCCTGTGGAGCTTTCTTAAGCCTTATTTTCTGTTGTTTGGTGTTTAATGCAAGTTTTCCGTCGGGACTGGGTGTTTCTCTAAATTTGGACAGTCTTAAGGCAATGGAGGACTCTTACTACTTTCAGTAAACAGTCTACACATCACACTCTTTAAAGAGGAAAGGACAGTAACTCATGAGCCTCTCAATCAGGTCACTCATTCAAAATATCAAGGCACGAAGCTGTTGCTGCCCTCCCGTCTGCTGTCACCCAGTCACCCAGAGAACCGGGTTCCTGGGACAGCTGCTGCGGAACCATCGGGAGCAAGTGTCTGAAGAGCAGGAAAAGACCCAGAAGTTGCAAACAAAAGAATAAACAGGAAAGCAGAGTGAAAAAGACATTTTGCTTTTCTAACAGACTAAGAATGGCACACGTGTTCCCAAGGCTGCCAGTTTTTCACAGAAATTCATAATTTAGAAAAAAAGGGATGCACACAAAATCAACTTGAAGCGAGAATGCCCGGAATGGCATCTTGCGGTTTCCAGGAGGGAGTCTGCTGCTCGCGAATCCTTCCTTTTTGAAGCAGTGAACTTAAAACTTTGCAGGTTTCAGCATTTTGACCTTTACTACGGATAGAACGTCCATGGCCGATCAGACCCAGAACATGAGGCTGAGGACCAACAGCGGGAAGCGGTCAGTTCTGCCTCAGAAACTGCTGTTGAGCCCACCTCTGCGCCAGGCCTGACGGATGCCTGCCGGGGGCCTAGAGCCACCTTCTTCAGCCCAGCAGAGGTGACAGGTTAACACCATCAAAGTCCCCAAGAAAACAATTATTTAAATCGACTGCGCTAAAGAAGCCAATAAAAAGTCGGAAAAGAAGTATGTCAAACCGTTACTTACAGTTCCAGCCCAAACTTCAGGCGCTCCCCCTGCCAGTTTGTAGTACACATACACATGGTCGCCCTTCTTAAAATTCACAAAACGACAGTCCGGGCCTGTGAAATCTTCTAAAGCCTCACCCCGGTACATCAACACTGCGTGGGAAGAGACGAAAGAGAGGACCAGATGTCAGGATTCGGCTTTCACAGTCCGCATTGGTCTATTAGGAAATGTAAGAACCCCCTGTAAGCAGCAGTCACCTTTACCCAATACTCTCCCGCACCAGTCACTTTCAGTTCCTATGCTCAAAGCATCGAAAGACTTTAGTGCTTTATAGATCAGGACCCCCTGCGAGCAGGCAGCAGAGATTTTCTCTACGAGCAATGCTGAGAAAAAGCGAGGTGTGCGCTGCCGCACGTGCCTGGTCTCAAGTGAAACTCTTGGTTCCCTCTCTCACTGTCTAGTCCTCAATCTCTGCTGTTTCGTAATCATAAAAAAGCTTCATTTTGGCACTTGGGTAGATGGAAGCGCAGATGCTGACTAGCGTAAGCATGGCTACGTGCTGAGGTCATTGGGAATTGGGGAAAGCACCAGGAACCCCTAAGGGGTCAATTAACTTGAACGAACCACTAAAACGCACAGTCTTGAGGTGGCTTTAACTGCTGCCATGCAGACGTACACCATCAATTTTATCTGCGGCCAAGTTGCTTTCTCCTTACAATATCTAAATAAATTAACGGGAAAAGATGTCACACCCTGTTATGGATCAGATCACATTAGAAGGTGGAATTTTCTGAAAGTAAATAATGTTGACTGTACCCGGCATTAAGAAGGTTTCAAAACAAAGTCAAAATGCCCTTATTTACTTATTTCTACTTATTCGTACAAACAAAACTGAAAGAGGATATCACATGGGGCAGGGACAAACAAAGCCGTGAGGACCGTTCAGTAGTTACTTTCAGTCTTACAGTGCAGGACTTAAGATCACACTCGCCCTAGAAACTGGTAGAAGCAGCGTTTTTCTTTCTATTGGCCAGATACACAGTTTGTGATGTAAGGTGAAATGGACAATAAATGCAATTAAATAGAGAAAAAGATGAAATGGCAATAACACTTCCTAAAAGCCCATCAGCAACAGATACATTAAAACGTATCTTTAAATACATATTTGAGGGACAGACAAATACATTTGAAGGGCGTGATTTGGATCTTGAAGATGAAATCTGATTATTTTAATACATGTAGGCATCCTAATTCAGATATAACTAGGTGAGAGGCCGAGTTGAAGGTGATGGACGATTTGAGACTGAGGACTATCAGATTGAAAATAGCAACGTTTCTCTTGTTCCTCCTTAGAAGAGATTATTCAAGATTTATGACAAGAAATGAGAGCATCATGCATACCGTGGAATGGCTAAGAAGGACACGCCACACAACACAGTCCCAGACCCTGCTCCGGCTGCTGCCTGCTGTGTTTGGTTACATCTGTTTGGACTCGTGCCATTTCTCAAATTATGTGACAACTAACGGGCCCTCCAACACCGTGTCCCCAAACGACATGATTCTCCAGGCACCTGGTTTTGAGGAACTCAGGCAGGGCAGTCCTTGAAAGCAAAGAATAACAAGCATTCCGCCATAGCCAGGCCTGCTTGCTAATAACCTGGGTTTGCTCCGAAACAAATAAAGGAAGAAATCGTGGAAGTTGACCTGCTTTGGTAGTGTTTATTTACGCTGGCCCTAGGTTTGCCTCCAGGAATGGCTGGACACAAATCAAAGACTGCCTTCTTTTCTTTAATGGTGTTGCAGTAATACAGGCTCTTCCAAATTATGAAATTTGTTTCTAAATGACACCAGTTAGAATGTAAATGGCCAAACTGTAGGCCCACGGCCTTTCCAGAATGAACATCTTTCAATACGTATCCATTACGGTTGATGAACGACCGATTCCGAAGCGGTTGTAAGTTACAAGGTTATTTGAGACCAGCCTGGCGGCTGTGTGATCCTGGTTGGGCGAACACATAGGAAGAGATTCCAACAACACAAGTGACTAAGGCTAAAGGTAGCTGGGTTTCTAAAACCCTTGGAGTATTTATTATTGTTACTTTAATAATACTCTTCATCTGAGTCTGGAGATCTCCGCTCTGCGCAACCCCCACCCCTAGTCCGATACCAGGGGACGATTCTGCTTCCTGCGCAAAGAAGAGGAGGCTGCGGGTCCCAGGTGGCCGATGCAGATCCTCGGCCTCTTTCCAGAACCACAGATTTCGGCCTTGCTGGTGCCCCCCCCCTGCCCGGCTGCCTGCAAGGAGACTTCCAAGCACAGAAATGACAGGACTGACGAGGAGCCGGGGCGGAGAGCTGGGAAGGCGCCGCAAGCCTGGATCCGGGCTCACCCCAAACCTGAACTACAACGTCTGTTCAAAGGCGGTTGCGCCCCACGTCCGAGTGAGGTAGAAGGGCCAAGAGGCAACGCCGGGCGCTTCTCCCCAGCTCCACCATCAGCCGGAGGCAGGGAGACTGCCCGCCGGGCCCCGAGCGCATCTACCCCGGGCTGCAGCCACCGAGGTCCCCGCGGCGGGGACAGGGAAGCGCTCGGAGGCAGCGTGGGGAGCCCTGGCCGCGCGGCGCGCACCCCATCTCTGCTCTGCGCCGGGCGGGCCGGGGGAGCGCACGCTCGTTGCTGCCCCCGGGGAAACGGGGGGCCGCCTCCAACCCTCAGCCCCCCCAACTCGGTCAGCAAAGGGAGAATACGACGCCGGGGCGGGCTGGCCGGGCGCCCGCAGAGCCGCAGGGCACGGGCTGGGGGGGGGACCGGG
>NW_011889029.1:741346-768401 GCF_000151845.1 Pteropus vampyrus | reverse complement strand
ATTGAGCCCTGGGGGACGGAGGTGGGCAATGGGTCCCCGCGCTGAGATCTTCAGATTCTCGGGTCTTTATCCATAGTGGAATAAGTAATTTAATTCGACGCCAATGTGTTGAGTTTCCATTTTATGCTACCATTTCATTTCAGGCATTGGACAAAGTACTAGAGTGGTGGGCAGACAGATGTAGGACAAAGACAAGCTATCTGGCCTTTGTCTAAGAAAGTCCACAATTTAGTGGAAACGAACTGCCATAAGAACGGCTCTTGAAAAAATGTCAGAGTAGGAGACAGCTTATTCACGGCAGCAAACATTTACTGAATGCTTTCTTTAGGACCAGGTGTCATTCTGAGGCCTTAGATTTATCAGTTCATTTAATCTTCACAGCAATAGTACCTCTCAACGGTGGATCCTGTTACTACCTATCTTCATATTTCAGATGAGTAAATTGAGGCATTCAAACTCTAGTGGTGATGGAGCTCAGATTCAATCCCACTTAGTACCCTCCCTTGTAATCATAACTCTAAAGCCTGTCAGGGAACATGCAATTTCTATACTTCCTTTCTGATTAGGGGCAGCAAAATCTTGTTTAAAGCACAGTGTAACTGAATTATCTACATGTGCACTTAAGGGGGGTGGGGACGCAAGCCCACGAGTCAGCTCACGAACCAGTGGCTGCCACGCTGTGGCCCCAGTTGGAGCACTCTGCATTGTCTGTGACCAGGGGCTTCTCACTGCAGTCTCTGCTGAGGTTATTCATCAGCCCGGAACACCAGTCAAACCCATCCGTTGGCCTCCCGAACTAACTGGGAACTGCCTGCTTCTTTAAAAACGAGAGTAAGGAATGTGGCCTCTCCGTGCAATCCACAGTGTTGAATAAAGGACACGATGGGCTGTCCCCAGAGATGCTCGCAGTTGTTTGTCTGTGGTGCTCTGAGATGTCCCACTGGTCCGGCACAGTCCCCATGCTGTCTGGGAACGTACCGTGGTCAAGGCCACCAAGCACAGCATCCGAGCAGTAGTGCCCTCCGGAGTTCATTTCTTTTCTTTGTGTTTGTTTTAGAGTCTTAGGTGTGTCTAACAGGCACCTCTAACTTAGTACGTTAAAAACCAGACTTTCTTTTCCCTGTCAAACTCTGCTCCCTTTCATCTTCCCTATCTCAATGGCTCTTTAATTCCTGTTTTCCAGGCACTCAAGTCAAAAACTTACAAATCATTCTTGACATCTCTTTCTCTCACACCCCAAGTCCAACTCATCAGACAGTCCCGTGCACTCTTTATTTTAATAGCTTTATTGGGGTATAATTGACATACGATAAAGTGCACACACTTAAAATGTACAATCTGGTAAGTTTTGACAAAGGCATACACCCACAATCAGGACAACTGACATAGCCATCACCCCTAAAAGCGGTCGTGCTCCTTTGAAGTCCCCCGCTCCTCTCCTGCCCGTCTCCAAACAGACTTCCATTGCTAGAGACCGATTTTTGCAATTTCTAGAATTTGATGTAAATGGAATCACACAGTATGTACTCTTTTTTCCCTCAGACTTCTCTCACTCAAGATAAGCCGAGGGAAACACCCAGAATGTGACCACGTCTCACCATCTCCTCTGCTAACACTGCGGGCCAAGCCACCTGATCGCTCACTTGACAGACTGCAGTGCCTGCTCCCGCCTCCCCCTGCCTCTGCTCTTGCCTTCCTAAAGTCTGTTGTCTCAGCAGCGGCCGGAGTGACTGATTCGTGGTGTACATGTGGTCACATCCAAACCCTCGGCTCCTCTGCTCAGAACTTCCTATGGCTCCCCACTTCCAAGTAAAACGCGATGACTTCGTCGTGGACTGCACTGTCGTATTTCATCTAACACCCTCCCCTGCACTGCTGGTTCCGTCCAAACTCATCGAACCCATTCCTGCGGCAGAGCGTTCGCACTTGCGACTCCCCCTCGACCCGCGACAGTTCCCCCAGCCAGTCTGCCCGGCTAACCAGCTCCGTCACTCCGTCGAGGGTCTGTAGCAGCAAGACTTATGGGAGGGGCCTCCCCATCAGTGTCCACCAGACAGAGCGCTGTCCATGATCACCCAGCCCATCTTCCTGCTTTTTCTTTTACCCGCTGCCTTATATTTGCGTATCTGTTTGATTGCCCTGCCCGTCCCCCGCCCCCCGCAAATATAAGCTCCGTGGCAGCAAAGAAGTTGTCTGTTTTGTTCAATGCTGTAAATAAGTGCCTAGGAAAATGTCGGAAATATATGACGTGCTCAACAAGTGATTTGCTGGATGAAACCATGATTCCTCACGTATTATAAATACATTACGCATTTAACCCACACAGAGGCTCCGTGTGTGAACAGCGCCAAGAGGGACTAAGCCGTGAGAGGAAGGCATTTCGTGTCTTCCTCTCCGCAGTACTGTCAACCCTGGGGACAGAACCTGGAACACAGTTATTGTTGACTGCAAGCACGCTTGTCGTGGAGGAAGTGAATGGCACTGCGCTGTACTTTTTTCCTATATACCAAAACATTAAAGCATAAATGCAATTTTAATTTCTTATTTCTATTTAAAATAGAATGAATGACAAATTCATTGGTAGAAAAATCAAAATTCCAAAATGACCCAATTGAAATCAATATTACTTTACTAATATTTACTTTGACTAATCTTCAGAGACACTTTTATATGAAGGATGAGAGCTCTCGGTTATTGAAGAACTGACTGCTTAGATTATAGATTTTCCAGGGTTTTGGTTTATCTCTATTCTTTTAAGTTGTTATTATTGCCTTAAAGAGATACTAACAAGTTGGTGGATGATCAGAAAAACTTTCTCAGCTGCCCACAATGAGAGTACAGTTGGTAATTCTTCCTGCTGGCATATGTATAATTATAGTGGATGATTCAGTGTTCATTTTTAATAGCATCTGAATACGTGGCACTGATGCTTAGCCTTCACTCTGATCCTAAGTGTATTATTTGTTAACATCTCAAACGGAATTTTCATTGGGCAAAGGTTGAGTAAGAGTTAAAAAAATAAATTTGTGGTTGGGGGAGGGATCAAAATATAAGATATGAAGGGTTCCTGATCATAGATAATGTGTAATCTGATTGAAAAGGACAAGACAAATTCATACGAAACAAACAGAAGACAGCATAATAACATATGTCACTGTAAACTTCCCATGGTGCCTGCCCGGGAACATCCAGCAGGCCTAACACTGAAATTACCAGGAAGAACCCAGTCTATTGCAAATGATGAAACCACTTAGAGCCCAGAGAACGGTGAAAACATTTACTGAGGACTATGGCTTCAAGCCAAGATGGAGTAATAGGGATCAGATTTACCCTCCCATGTTAAATATTTGAAAAAAAAAACTGGACGAATTATGAATCAATAATTTTCAGACACTGGACAACAAGCGGTATGGGACGATGACCCCTACGATAAGTGGAACGAACGAGGTGAGCGCTATGATGCTTCGGCTTACTCCATGGATGAATTTCCAGGCAATACTCAGAGAAAGGAAACTCAAACAAGTAAGTGATCTCCTTGAGTTGAAAAGACACATCTGAAAGTTTGAGGAGGTCGAGGCAGCTGAGATTCGCAGGGAACAGCACAGGAGAGGAGAGAGCAGCATGGCAAAGAGAGAACTTCACAGACAGACAGCTCCGGGGACCTGCAGAAGATTTCTCTCAACCTTGGACCACCCGAGGGAACAGGGAGAACAACTGTTAGAGCAGGGAATAGTCTGTGCTCCCACCAGCCAGAGTGGAAAACTCTGTAATAATAAACAGAGCATCAGGTAGAGTATTTGGCAAAGGAGAAAATATCAGCCTAAGATTGAAAGCTATTCTAAGAAAGCTCACAGGCAAGCCATGAAAAGATCAAACTGTTTACAAGTAAATTAACTGCATTCTACGACAAAGCTCAAGAATATTTAAAAGAATGCAAAATATCCAGACCCCAACAAGATAAATCGACAATGTCTGGAGTACAATAAACAATTATGAGCCATGCAAAGAATTAGTAAAATATAGCCCATAACAAAAATAAAAATCAATCAATAGAAATTTTCATAGATGACACAAAATTAGATATTACACAAGAATATTAAGTTATACTCCGTATGTTGAAGATGCTATAGGAAAGCATACACAGGCAAAGGAGAAACAGAGGATATAAAAATGATCCAGTTCAAACTTAGGTGAAGAAAACAATGGCTGAGATGAAAAATACACTGGCTAGAACTGATAGCAGATTAGATACTGAAGAAGAAAATATTAGTGAACTTGAAGCCATAACAATATAAACTCTCCAAAATGAAACACAGAAAAGAGACTGAAAGAAATGAACAGACATCGAAAACTAACATAAAATATTGAATGTCAACTCTAATTGAAAAATAAAAATTAAAAAAAAAAATGAACAGAGCATTAGTGAGCACTTCACCCAGTCCAAAATCTGTGCAGTTGGGGCCCCTGAAGGAAGGAGAGACAGAAAATATATTAGAAGAAGTAATGAATGAAAGCATCCCAAATCTGATGAAAACTCACAGATCGAAGAATCTCGACAAACCCCAAGTAGAAGAAACATGAAGAAAACAACACCTGTGCACATCAAATTGCTGAAAACCAGTGGTAATGAAAATAATGTAGAAGTCATCTAGAGAAAACAGACACTCTATGAAAACAGGAGCAAAGATAAACTACAGGAGACTTCTCATTGGAAAAATGAAAGCCAAAGACAGTTAATCGACATCTTCAAAGTACCGAGAAAAGAGATATGACATTCTGGAGTTGTGTACCAAGTGGAAATATTTTTCAAAGATGAGGTGAACTGAAGTCTTTAACACACGGTGCTGGGACGGCTGGATATCCACACATATGCAAAAGAAACATATTGAACACTGCCTTATACCACATACAAAAATTAACTCAAAATGGGTCGCAGACCTAAATGTAAGAGCTAAAACTAAAAATCTTAGGAAAAAACATAGGAAATCTTGGAGTAGGCAATGATTTTTTTAGATAGTACACTAAAAACACAAGTGACCAAAGAAAAAAACAGATAAATTGGATTTTATCAAATTTAAAACTTATGTTCTTTAAAGGACATAATCAAAATGTAACAAGATAACTATACAGAAGGAGAGAAAATATTTGCCATTTATATATCTGATAAGAGATTTGCATCTAGGATAATATAAAGAACTCCTAAAATTCAATAATAAAAAGACAAATAACCTGAAGAATTATAAGCCAGGTAAATCCTAGCAAGACTTTCAATTAAAAATATTAACACTATAATTGGTTATACTATAGAGAGTCTAAAAACCAACATTCAGGGTTTTTCTTTGTCAGATCAGCCTGCACAATGTATTTCCTGCTGGGCCTCTTGAAACCTTCCTTTCTTCTGTCTTTCCAGATTTCTGGCTTTGGTGTCCTGTGTTGCCCTTTGAGGCCAGTGTCTAGGAGATTGGTCCACCTTTTGCACTTGTGCCGAAGGCGCCCCAATGTTGGCCCCACCCCCGAGGGCAGAGAGTGACTCTGGGTCCTTGTTATATTCTTTAGAGAGGCAACTCCTAAAGGATAAACAAGTGCCTCTTGCTAATACTCATCACTTCTCTCAGTGAGAATGGGGGGATGGGAGGCAGAAAAGAACCCCTGCCACACAATAAGGACTAAAATGTGTTTTGGTACAAATTCTGAGCACTAAAGAGTTACACGAAGGAGGCCAGTAAATGACCGTGGTGGGCCTTGAGTTAGGTCTTGGTAAGTAGGATTTAGATTCTAAAAAGAAAAGGAAGGGGAGGTGAAGAAAGCAACATAAGACAAAAGAAGATGGAAAGTAACTTTTAAAGGACAATGAGGAGACCTAATATTACCTGAGTAAAATGATCCCATTATAGAGGAGTAAGAGATAAATTTGGGTGGCTAGGGTAGGTCAGATTATAAAAGCCCGTGAAAATCAAGCACAAGAATTTAGACTTAGTAGAGTGAAAAACAGAAAGCTATCAGACTATAAGTAAAGGCATCATAAAACCGAAATGGGCTTTAAGTGTCTTGTTCTGAAAGCTAGGGAGATTGGAGTTTTGTGTTGAGCATGGCCAGTAGGGTTAAATCCTCCCCCCACAATTAAAAAGCCAAGCCAAAGTCACGTCAAAGGGTATGCCCTACTGGGAGTGAGTCATATACCAGGCAAGGTCTTCTATCAGCATGTAATATTTGTCTAGTCTTGGCAAATATTATTCCAATTTCTATTATACAAAGAAAGAAACTCAAACATCTGAAATTGCCACTAACATATAGGCTTATATATAAGTTCCTGTTTCCGGTTCTGCCTAATTTACCTTGGCTCTGTTTTCACAGAAGTCAAATATTTGGTGCTTTGAAATAAATGCAGAACAAACTCCGGGGTAGGGCCTGTACAAATCAATTTCCGCAGTGTAGACTGTTTGGCTTCGTCTATTACAGTTTTCAGATAAGAATTACTTCCTTACGGGACAACAGTGGTGGCAGGGAATGCAGTCAAAAGCATTAAACTGGGTCTCAGAAGTCTAATTGTATGACCCTAGGGAAGTCATCAATTTTTCTGAGTCTTCGATTCCTCGTCTATAAAATTGGGGCTAATGTTAACACTTCAAGATTCATAGTGCTAAGTATAAAAGGCAACGTTTATTAAAGTTGCTCATTTATGTTGTTTAAATAATTAAACGGCAACGTATCTGGCTCTTAGCCAACAGGTATGGTTGATGGTTCAATAAGAGCCTCAGCAAATCAATGACTGTGACAAAGGAGACATGTTTAGATAGCACCTACCCTGGAAACTCACTTCTTACTAAGTCAGCATGGCAGGTAACATCCTCTCAAGCTGTGCCTGGAGGATGCACTAAGAACTGAGAGGGAGAAATAGTTCTTGAGGATAACACACAATCACAGCCCACCTGTTAAGAGATCACATGTGGAGACAAAGCAAACCTGAATCTCCAGCATTTTAATTGATACATTCAGTATAGAATTAGGAACAAGAACATAAATACCATTATGAAGACGACTCAAACACCAAGCAATTGTCTGCAGAAAGAATAAGAGTTCCCTGCAAGTATGAGAGCGCATTCCTATTTAAAGCTACACGGGATGTGAAATAGTATGCAATACATAAGACGATGAATGAATGACATCAAACCAGAATGGTTAGCTAGAGGATCTAACCTGATACTCCCCTTCTGCTGATTCTCTGGAACCGTGCTGTCCAATAGCAATATAATGGCATCTACGATGTAATTTAAAATTTCTACAGGTCACATCAGAAAGATGAAACAAATCAGATGAAACTAATTTTAATAATACATTTTATTTAACTCAGTATATCCAAAATGTTACCATTTCAATTTGTAACCAACTTACGATGATCGATGAGATATTTTACATTATTTTATATGAAATCTTTGAAATCTGGTGTGTCTTTTATTCTTACAGCACATCTTAATTCAGACGATGCACATTTAAAGACAGCACAGTTCTAAGAAATAAGGATTAAAAATTAACACCAGATCCATACCACATAATTGTACATATCTGTACGTTATTTTGCTTTAAAGAAAAGCAAAGCTTAAAATTGTTTTCGGATTTAAAATATTTTTGGCCAAAGGAACGTCTGTGGAAGGAAAAAGAATGATGGTGGTTATCTCAAAACCCCCACGTTTTTGTTTGTTTGAGATTGGAGGATGAGATTTTTCTTAGGATATCTGAGAATTTCATTGCCACTTCAGATGAATCTGAAGTCCTTAATAAAAAATATAAGCTATAGTTATCATTATACTCCTACGGTAGCCATGCATTTATCCTTTATTTCTCATAATTATCCTATTCTTGACAAACATAAAGAAACCAAGAATGACATTTAAATGTGGAATAAAACAATGTGACTGCATTAGGGAAACACAGTCGCAGTTAAGAGACCAGAGCATGTTCCTGGCTTAGGCAAACGTTTCTCGCTAGAGCTCTCTTGGCATTTTGGGTGGGATATCGTCTTCAAAACTGAAGGTAAAATAGACATTTTGAGATCAGGACAAACTGAGAGAATGCAACATCAACAATCTACACCATAAGCAATGTTAAAAAAATTTCAAGACGAAAGGTAATGACACACCTGATGAAAACTGTTGTGTTTCAGTTATCCTTCACATTTAGCCACTTTACTTTCGACCCCTATTTCACAAAAAGTTTGTCAAGTTTCCCCATGAAAAGGGACCCCAGACGGGCCCGCGGAAGCACAAATGCTGAAAGCAAAAAAGATATTCTTGCCCAAATTTGGTGGGGGTAGTCACCTAAATTCAAAGCTAACATTTAAAAAAAAGAAAAAGGATTTCGAGGAAGCGACTAAAAGGTTACGCGGCTTATTCTGTCACGACCACCAGGCACACCTCTCAGGCTCCCCAAGGCGCTCGAGCGCCAAGCAAAAACCTAAAGGTTATCGCACAGTGAATTACCCGGGTTAAGTGACACTCTGCTTTTTTGACTGTTCATCTCATCCAGCCCTCCCCTCGTCCCAATGTCTACTTGCGATTAGAGTCTCCCATTTTCCCTACTGGGATAGACAAAAAGTAAACCTGGAGCCAACGCAACGGGAAGGCGGAAATCCACGGTCACTTCCGGGTCACTTCCGAGGTCGAGGCGCGGACAGCGGTGGCCCCGCCTCCGAAGGCGGGGTTAGGGGCGGGGCCGCGTCTGCGCGCTGCCTGAGAGCCCGAGGCCGACTTTGCGCATGCTCACACGAAGCCCTCGCCGACTCCGCTTCCGGTGCGTGTGCTCGTGAGTTTCCGGAGCAGGGAGGCCGGGTTTGGTGGGACTGAAGAGCTCCGGTTTTAGGCAGGTAGGAGCCGCTGGCGTCGTCGCGTCAGTCACTGCCGGCGTCCAGCGTGGGGTCCGAAGGGCTGTGCTGGGAGTCTCCCGTGTTCTTCCGCTGTTTTCTCCGGATGCTCCGACAGCACGAGCTCTGAGAATGAGGCGGAGGGTGGAGACGCTCTGGTTACCATGGCTGCCTGGCCTCAGCGTAGCCTTGGAGACTTTGGGAGGGGAGAGCCGTTTCTGTAAGGACGCCTTAAAGTACACGGGCGTCGGGTTCAACTTCACGTGCTCTCGAAAACCCATGCTCCTAACCCTAGAATTTTGATTTTTAAACATTTGCCTTGGCCGTGATGGGGGGTAGCAGGATTTAAGGCCAGGTCTTAGTTACAAAGCTAATGCAGTAGTGTAGACACAGTTCGAAGTTGTGCTGAGCGAGCTGGCGGTGTGCGCTTGAGGAGAAGAGGGAAGGCGCGGGAAGTCCTTGCAGGTGGGACCCGCAGGACCTGTGATCAGCTGGATACAGGGAGGGAGGGAGAGGGGCCCGGAGCGTCTTGAGGATTAAGTCCCGACTCAGCTTGGCATGTGGTCTCTTTATAGATTCGTTTCCCAATGTCACTACTGCTCTTCCTCAAAGACCCCCCACACCGTTTCTGGTCCTAACCTTTCCTGTGACTGTGGGGCCAGGTCTCATTACTTCACTAAGCCACTCAGTTTTCCAGCATGAAAATGGGAGAAAATAAATAGTACTTACCTCGGAGTGTCAGTAACGATTAAATTAGATGGTTTATATAGGAAGGACCCCCAAAATGTTAACTGTTACTGTTATTATTGTATTATTTTGTTATTATGCATCATTTTGCTTTTTCTCTAGACGATTTTTTTTTCTTTTTAAAATTACGGGGCAGTCTGTATTTTCTTAAAACAGTAGTTGTCTTTTTTTTAAAGGGATTATTTATTTTGGCTGTTGCTGATCTAATTAAATTTATTTCTTTGAAGGAACTACCAGACAGAATTAATTTTGCTGATCAAAACGATATTTATTAGATTAAAAATGGCTGTTTTCTGTATAAGTCAGAAGGCTGTGGATTATGATGTACAGAAAGTAACTGATCTTCTCAGTTTGGAATTAGGTATGAGTGATTTCAGCGAGGACTTGATAAGGCCCATGACAGAGGATGACCCCGGGGGAAACTGTGTGCCCTCTGGTACAGGAATGTATCTTCCTTGGCTCCAAAAGCATATAGAAAGTGTGGGTAAGTAAAATAACACACAACCGTTTTACCGTCAGTGCAAAGAGGGAAGATTCAATGAGTATAGAAAATGAATAACCAAGCTGGATCTTTTTTCAATATAGGAGTATACGAGGGTTTTTTACACTGTAGCAAAAAAGAAATGATGAAAAAAATAGTTTGTTTTTCCTTTTAGGATTCTATTCCTTTGTTTAATAACAGTCTGTATTGTGGGAGATACACATTTTTCCTCAGTAATACGTCCTGAGCACTTATATCTCTGGCATTAGCTAAATATTGGGGCTACATAGATGTAGACGATACCATTTCTGCCACTGAGGAGTCCATACCTAGGAGGTATTTTCAAGAAGTTTCTTTAGAATTGCGTTGAAATAATTCCTGATAGAATCGACCAATAATAGGTTTCGAAGAAAGAATATTTCCCCCCATTGTCATCTCACGTAAATACAAGTGAGTTTTTCCATGGGATAAATTCTCTACTAGAGTAATGAAAGAAACTGTTACCTCCGTGTTGCCATGTTGGTGGCACAGTTCTGGGAATGTGTTTGGATCAGCACTTTTCTTACTGCCCTCAGATACATCTTTCTTAGCCCGGCCCTCTTTGCCCTTGGCTGAGACTCCTGGGCTCCTAGAATTTAGCTCCTATTTTTTTTTTATCTTTTAATCTAAATTTTATCTCGTGTAATTATCTCAGCAGATTCATCCTCAGTAAATCTACGTGCTAGGCATTTTAAAGGTGAAGAAACTGATTCTCAAAGAAGTTAAACTCTAAGCGCTGGTCTCAGGAGTCAAAGCCACTAATACCTGCTAGTCTATTTGTTAAAACTTCCTGTTATCAGAAGTAAGTTTATTGCCATGGAATTGGGGCCACTGTGGGTGAAGACTCATCTCTTTACTCTTTACAGCGACTGGAGGGAAAAAAGAAAAGGATTTTGCTCAGACAACAAATGCTTGTTTACGTTTTATCCAAGAAGCTCTGCTGAAGCACCAGTGGCAGCAGGCTGCGGAATACATGCACAGTTATTTTCAGACCTTGGAAGATGCGGACAGCTGCAAAAGGCAGGCTGCACCGGAGGTGAGTGAAGAGCCAGCCTGCGGGAGGAGATTACCAGGGTCTGGGGCGCCAGCCTCTTAAGCCCCACCGAGAAGAGCTTTTGCAGGATCTCAAATCGATTTTACTAAAAGCTACTAAAAGTAGTTTTGGATGGAGAGTTTGTGTTGGGACATCATTTATGCACTTCTTTTTACTTATGATTTTAAAGGTGACTAAAAATAGTTTGAACTCTGAATTCTCAGTGTCCCTAATATTCACTCATTCGTTCCAGTAATTCTTCCTTATTTCCCTGTGTCAAGATTTCTCCGTCTACAGGATGTTTCCTGTCATCATACAAACGTAATTTCTTCCATCTTAGAATCATCTCTTGATCCCCCCACCTTCCACAGGCTGTGCCCCAGTTTTCTACTCTCCCTTCCAGCAAAACTCCTTGAAAGCGTGTGTATCCCCGTTCTCCCCAGACCCTCTCCGGCCATGCTTCCCCGACTGCCGCCATCACCGTTTCTACCAAATTGCTTTGTCAAGGTCAACAGTGATCTCCATGTTGCTAAATCCAGTTGCCAGTCCTCAGCCCTCATCTCACTTGATCTGTCGGTAATATTTAAGGTCGTCGGTCATTCCTTCCTGTGTGAGAAACCCTTCACCTGGCTTCCAGGGCACTGCCCGCTCTCGGTTTTCTCCTGCCTCCCTGGCCATCCCCCTGGCTCCTTTCCTGGCCGCTCGGCTTCTCCTTGGCCTTTTGACTTGGGAGGGCCGCAGAACCTGATCTTCAGTCCTCTTCCTTATTTGAATTCACTCTTGATGATCTCATTCAGTTTCGTAACCTTAAACTTGGTCTATATGCTGACAGTTCCTTCCCAGTTGTATATCCGGGGCCCTGACATCTCTCTTTAGGTCCAGATTCTACTCTGGATACCTAGTGGTCATATCTTGCTAACATATCTAAAAGGGAGCTTCTGATCTTCACCATCAAACCTAATTTTCCTTATCTCCGATGATGGTTATTTTATGGGTCTAATTACTAGGGCCAAACTGGAGTTGTCTTTCTTTCTTACCCCACATCCAAACCATCAGAAAGTCCTGTTGGCTCGACTTTCAAAATATACGTACATTCTGAATACTTTCCGCCACCTCCACTGCTGCAACTCGATCCAAGCCACTGTCATTCCACTTAGATGACTGTTTGCCCTCCTCCACCCCTAGTCTGTCGTCAGCATAGCAACTAGAGTGATCTTTTTAAAACAAAAATAGCTTTGTCGAGGTATAATTAACACACCATACAATTCACCCATGTAGGTTGTACAATTCAGTGTTTTTTCGTATATTCACAGAGATGTGCAGCCATTACCATGATTTAAATTTAGAACATTTTTGTCCCCCCAGAAGGAAACTCTGTGCCCACTTGCAGTCACCCCTTTTTCCTCTTTACCCCTCAGCTCCAGCAACCACTAATCTAGTACTTTCTATTCTGGACATTTCATCTAAGTGGACTCATATAATATATGGCCTTTGCGAATGATTTCCTTCATGCACATAATGATTGCAAAGTTTATCCATGTTGTAGCATGTATTAATACTTCATTCCTTTTTATTGCAAACTAATATTCCACAGTGCGGGTTTATCACATTTTATTCATTCATCAGTTGCTAGAAATTTGGGTTGTTTCCACTTTTTGGTCACTGTGAGTAATGCTGCTGTGAACATCACACACGACTTTCTGTACAGGTGTTCGCTGTAGTTTCCCTTGGGTGTATGTATACCTGAGAGTGGAGTGGCTGGGTCACATGGTAACAGGTTCACCTCTCGAGGAACTGCCAGACCGTTTACGAAGCGATTACATCATTTACGTTCCCAATTACATTTACATTCCCGCCGGTAGTATATGAGGGTTCCTATTTCTCCACATCCTTGTCAGCATTTGTCATCGTCTGTCTTTTTAATGATAGCTGTCCCAGTGGTTGTGAAGTGGTGTCTCCTCGTGGTTTTGATTTGCTCCAAGCCCTGCGACTAAGGACTGATGATGCAGCATGATCCTTTTAAGGCAGGTCATGTCACTCTGCTGAAAACTTGTCATGGCTTCCCGTTCCACTCGGAGCGAAAGCCACAGTCCTGATTGCCTGCAGACTCTGCCTGATCCGCTGACTCCCCTGCCCCTCCCCCTCCCCTCCTCCTCCCCCTCCCCCCCCCTCAGCTCCTGGACTCTCCCACTCGTGTTTTCTCATCCAGCCTCCCTGCCTCCTTGCTCTTGCTCCAGGCCACATCTACTCCAGCCCGCTTGCTTTTGCCGTAGCTCTTTCCTTTACTTGGAATGGTCTTTAGATGTCCCCGCGGCTGCCCTCCATCAAGTCACATTTTCAATTAGGCCTGTCATAACTATGTAAAATGACAGCTGCGTGCCAGCCCCTCTCCAGCGGTCACTCCCGTTCCCCTTTCCCACTGCATTCTTTTCCCACAATACTTGCCCATTTACTACGTTTCTTGGTTACTGTCTGTTGCTCTCCAGTAGAATGTGAATTCAGCAAGGGCGGGATCTAGAACAGTGCCTGGCATATACTGTTAAATTTGTTCAGTAAGAGGCAGCTCATCCACAAATGACATCATGCGAATATCTGAAGTAGCTTTTACTCATACAGCAGCCATCGCATCAGTTAGATATCTAATAGAGCCAAAAAACCCAAAAGAAAAGAATGTAACCTTCATCGAAAATTTAGTTTATGGAATGAAGTTCTCTGCATCTTTAAAACATGAGACAAGTTAGAGGGTCTTTTTTTCTTTCTTCAGAGTTTGTTTTGTAAATAAAGGAATCAGTGGTTTCCAGACAGTCGTTTGGCTCAATCTGAATCACTTAGGCTTTTGTCGACAATATAGATTCTTGTGCTCGCACCCCAGTTCTTCTGAGTCAGAGTCTGACTCTCTAGAATATTTATTTTTAGTGGGTGTCCCAGGTAATTCTTACGTACAACTAGGTTTAAGAACAAATGTTATAGATAATCTCCAAGTTTTCTTTAAGCTCCAAATACTACACTTTGGTATTCTACGAACGAAATCTCGATCTGAGCTGGAAGGATGAGTGTTATGATCGTACCCAACCACCAATGCGTGTGTTCATAGAAAGAATTGTTTCAAAATCCACTTAAATTTACTTTAAGGTCAATATTATTGAAATACTTTAAATTGGGAAAAGAGAAAATGAGATTCACTCCCATGAAAAAGAATTTCAAGTTCTGTCACCAAAGTGTTGGTGTCTGGGGAGAAAATGTGTTTTACTAAAATTTGTCCGTAGCTGGTGAAAATTCTTAAATTGGAGTTCTGAATGTAGATTACACGGTCCGTAGTTGTAGAGCGTGATGAGCTCTCAGGAGGCATTTAGTCCGCTGTTCCCATTTTGCAGTTAATAAAACTGAGACCAAGAGCAGCGCAGAAGCCAGTATTAATAGAACCCAAGTTTTCTGATTTTAATAATCTTCTATATTAATTAAAAGTTTTATTTTCAGTGTGTATCTTAACTGCCTGCCTTCTTTAGACTAACTTAAAAATGGCACTGTTATACTTATCGAGTATTTCGATTGATAGAAAAGATTTTATCGCATAAGACATAATATTATTTTACGGGTGAAGTACAGTGAAGTGTTCGCAGTAGTGGCATCTAGGAAAAGCAGTCATAAGTTGCTTCTCACTGTTGTAATCAGGAAAAAATAGCTATCGTAGGCAGACATTGGTTAAGGCAAGATTTTTACCTTTTTGTTGGTAATTTCTGTTTTGACAGATTATTTGGAAGCTTGGAAGTGAAATTCTCTACTATCATCCCAAAAGCGGCGTGGAGACTTTTAATACCTTTGCTGACAGGATGAAAAATATTGGTGTCATGAATTACTTGAAGGTGAGAGAGAATGTAGGCCTTGGGAATTTACGTTTGCGGTGTTTGTTTTTAAAAATAGCTGGTCTCAGTGATGAGGTGGGTAGTCAGGTAAAAGGCATGACAGAAGGGTGAGGCGCCTGGATGTAAACGAGGGAGGCCGAGGGGAGGCGGCGCCGTGTCGCCCACCTTGTTCTCTGCCTCCTCTTTGCAGAGCTCTCGCTTCCAAAACTGGGGCCTGAGAGGTGGTGGTCGCGCTCCGTTACGAAGGTGGGCCGAATTCCAGTACCTCTGATTATTAAGTCATTCGAGCTTCCTCGGAATTGGCACTTTTGGAAGAAGATAGAGCTAAACAAATTGGGAATTTGAACTTGTGAAAATGTTTTCCCCCAGCTTTATCGAGCTGTAATTAACGTATGCCATTGTCTAAGTGTAACGTGAACGACGTGATGACTCGATACGCGGCTGCACTGTGAGATAGTGATCACAGTAAGGCGAGTTAACATCCTCCATCACATAATTACCATTTTGTCGCTGTGATGGTGGGAATGTGAACGCTCTACCCTCGTAGCGACTTTGGAGCGTAGGATCCATCGTTAATAACTGTACGTTAGATTCCTGGAACTTACTCTCCGCTTCGACCAGCATCTCGCCGTCCCCTTCACCCTCAGCCCCCACCATTCGGCTCCGCTTACAGAGCCAGGACCTCTGTCTCCAAAGGCCCCGTTCTTTTCACTACGTCACTCTGTCTTCTGTTTGGAAGCTCGTATAATTCACCTCTCATTTACATAGCGTGGTGTACGTATCCTTCCTCATTGCTAGATGGAAAGTTTTAACGACAGGGACAGTGCGGTTACATCATTTGTGTCCTACCCAGGCCTTAGCGCAGCGTATATCACGTTTACTGAGCTTTTTGGCGAGCGGTTACCCTGTGACCCGTGTCAGTGGGCGTTTTCTCGTTATTGTTGCAGATCTCCTTGCAGCATGCGTTGTACCTTCTGCATCATGGAATGTTTGACGATGCCAGCAGAAGTCTCAGCCAGGCAGAGACGTGGCGATACGGCGAAAAGTCATCTTCCCAGGAAGTATTAATCAACCTGATTCAGGCCTATAAAGGGCTCTTGCAATATTATACTTGGTCTAAAAAGAAGATGGAATTGTCTAAGCTCGGTGAGTGAGTACGCATGAGCTTTTTTTTACGGTGTCGGACTGAATCAGAGGGACAGAGGGGCCATAAGGAGTAACCGAACCCCCTACTTCCCAGCCTAGCTCTAACCAGATAGTACGGAGCACTTACGTTTCCACCGATGTGAGATTCTTGATCATTTTTTTATAGTATTTCTGACATATCAAAAAACTTTCCAGACTTAAATGAAATGACCGATAAGTTTATGACCACTTTAGGTTTATTGCTTTTAAAATGGGATATCCAAGGAAGGCTGCAGTTTTCTGCAGCAGGCATTACTGCACTTAATAAACACTTCTTGCATGTTTCGAACGGGATTTAGTTTGTTTTATGACGTTGTTTCTCAGAATAATATGTTTAAAGAATGGCGCAAGATGAAGTTGTTTCATTTCTATACAAAGGTCATAATGGACAGTTTTCCGAATTTACGGAGCATACCAAAGAGTGACCGTGCCCTTCTCAAACTGAGTGCCCCTTCTCTCGCTCTCGGCGGCGATGGTATCCTCTCCCCGCCCCATGTTTGTGGTCTTTAGAGGTATAGAATCTGTGCATTTTCTTTTTCTTGTATGTACGGTTTTTCTCCGTAGCTTCCCTAGAATGAACCCCAGAATTTCTTTTAATTTTCTCATTCTCTATCTAAATTTCAGTCCTGGTATTTACCATGTCATATGTGATAAGCAGTGTTTCCTTATTACGCTTATGAGATAAGTAGTTATTTAGTGTCTAGTCACAAATCTCAAAATTCCCCTCCGTCTCCTGTCTTTCATCTCTCCCAAGACACTTCTGAAATGCCGTCTTCATCAAGGTGGGCTTGGGAGATCTTAAATGCCCTCCGCCCTTCAAGACTCTTCAGACCCCCATTCTTGTACCGTAAACCTCACAGATCAGCCACTCGGTCAGCTGATGTCATTTGGCTGTTCATCTCTTGCTTTTTAATTGTTCTCAGTTTTTTCACATGTATTGTATGTGCTGTCTCCTCGTCTAGACCAGGTTTTTGAGTCACATATCTGTCCTGTTTCTTTTGTGAACTTTGCTGCAATGCCTACTGTAATATTTCTTTTTAAAGAGGCTTACTGATATTAATTGATTAGATAAATTTTAAAGTCAGTATTTACTTTTCCTACGCACAGTCAGGTGATGAAAGCAGTTGGAACCGTGGGCAGATGAATCAGCAACTTTCTGTAGCTGACACTCGTTCTGTAGCCACAAGGGATGAAGATGAGATGACACGTGGGGCTCTTTAGATGATTTTCAACCTCAAAAGTCTATTGAATGAGAAAAACGTTCAGGACTAGTTCTGTGTAACAAACTCATAAGAACCTTACGTAGAAATGTAAAGCCTAAGAACGTTTGTCTCTGGAACTCCATTTAATATTCTCCGACTGGGGTTGACTGGGTCTCTGAAACCACGGGCGAGGGGGCTGCTGTAGGAACCTTGGTGGTCATACTGTGACTCCGAATTTGATCTCGGGGATGATGTGTAGTCCTTTTTATATGTTGCTGGCTTCGGTTTGCGTGTGTTTTGTTGAGGATTTTTGCAACTGTAGTCATAAGAAATATTGTTCTACAGTTTTCTCACGTTGTCTTTGTCTGGTTTTGGTATCAGGTTAATATGGACCTCGTAAAATGCACTGAGAAGTCTTCCCTCTGTTCTTTTTCGAGGGGAAGACTTTGCAAGAATTAGTATTATCCTTTAAATGTTTGTTAGAAGTCACCAGTGAAAACATCAGGCCCTGAGCTTTTCTCGCGGGTAGTTATTGGTGACTAACTCAGCAGGAGTCTTTAATACTGAAAGACTTTCAAAAATCTTTGTCTTTGGGCAGACGAGGATGATTATGCGTACAACACAACATCCCAGAATATGCTCAGCCACGGCTGGAAGACATCTGTAAACCTTTGTGCATTGATTCAAATTCCTGGTGTTTGGGACCCTTTTGTGAAGAGTTATGTAGAGGCAAGTAGACGTTTTATAAAGTTTTATTAGTTTCATTTCGTTATAAGCATAATCTTTAGTGATTAGAAGGAAACGTATTAAAATATCGATAAAAAATTGTTAAAAAAGGAATATGATGTCTTTTTTTGGTCTGTAAAATTTTTGTTTATTTTACTAGTATACTGTAAATGGGACTTTGTGTCTATTTTCACCACTGGATACTATGTCATGGCCAAATATTTATATAATAAATAGTTGTAAACGTCAATTCTGTATTTTCATTGAGCTTAAAAGAAAAGCAGAAAGAACTTTTATGATTCGATGGGATACAGAAGAGAAGAGGACAGAAGTTTGAAATTAGGTCACTATACATGGGATGGCTTTTAGGAAGTTCACAAAGACGTCCCATTATCTCAGAGTCACTGTGTAAGGACAGAGGGCCGGGCACCGGGCACTAGGAATAAATATGTAGTCAGAATAATTTGGTTTTTGAACATTTCATGCTAAAGTGGTATTTGTGTTGTCAGAAAATAATCTCAAACCATATACCAGAGGATCTTGAAATTCTCACATAAGGATGGGAATGAAATGAAAGGAATTATAGTTCCCACGCAGGTGGAATTCCCGTGCAGGCCTTTTGTGGCCTGAGTTACGTAGGGCACGGAGGTCAGCTGCTCCATGTGGCCTTTTAGTTGGTGTGCTCTGCTTACAGCACCTTCTTTTGGGAACTGTTCCTATGTGCTGAAGTCACTGCATTTTTCAGTAATAAGATATAAGAGAAACCTCAGTCCTTTGTTGTAAGCGACATTCTGTGCTCCAGAGAGGGTGTATCAGCTGGCGAAAGCAGAAACTGGCATTGTTGTTGTCCCCTATGCAGTAAGTACTGTTTTTCAGCTTCACGATTTTTCGTGCCCATCAGGAAAGTTCAGTTGTGCCTTCTCTTTCGCATAGCTGCCTCACAGAACTGAGCTAAGAGATGGTGACTTCTTTTCTGTAGATGCTGGAATTCTACGGCGATCAAGATGGAGCCCGAGAGGTGCTCACCAATTATGCCTACGATGAAAAGTTCCCATCGAATCCGAACGCACATGTCTACCTGTACAACTTTCTAAAGAGAGAGAAGGCGCCGAGAGAGAAGCTGATAAGCGTGCTTAAGGTACAGCGTTTTTACTTGAATGTTTGAACAGGGTTGGGGATCTGCGCTAAAGCATTCTTAGGTCAGCGCTTTCCAGCTTTCACGTGACAGCACAGTGTCCGCGTGGTGTACTGAGGGGAACGGGAGGCTGCAGGCTCCGGGCAGAACCCCCACCGCTACCAGCCCCACAGCCCCTGCCCCCGGTAGACGAGGGGAGAGGGTCAGTAACCCTTTGCCATCCTGGTCGGAGAGTTTCGCATCGCTATTTTAAAAAAATCACCTTTTAATTTACATATAATAAAACCTGTATTTTAAGTGTACACTCAGATGCATTCTAGCAGATATGTACATCCACGTAACCACTGTGATAACAACTGGATAAGAGCAAAGAGTCTTTTAAATCCTCGATTCGTTTACTGAGGGAATATTTGACTGTAAGGACTTTCATTAAAAGGAAGCTGAAATTTGAGAAATGCCTTTCGAATGTGTAAAAATTGCAAAATTATTATTTCTTCCAGATTCTGTATCAGATTGTACCGTCTCATAAACTGATGTTAGAATTCCACAGGTTACTGAGAAAATCAGGTATGTCGTGTTTGTGTTATATATCTCTGTGCAGGCAAGCTGTAGACGGGGGATCAGCAAACCTCGGCCTGTGGCCAGATCCATCACTCACCTGTTTTCGTGAATCAAGTTCTCCTGGAGCCCAGCCACGTCCGTTCACGTACCTGCTGTCTGTGGCTGCTTTGGCTCCACACCAGCAGAGATGCACAGCGAGAGCGGCCACATGGCTCACAAAGCTTAAATATGTACTGTCTGGCCCTCTACAGGAAAAGTTAGCTTGCTCCTGCTTTAGAGCGTTAGGCAGTATCAGCAGAAAAGAGATGGCTTTAATTTACACAGTGCACCTCATTCTGTCGCCACTGCCTCTTGGCTCGGTACCTGCGTAGGAAGAAATCAGCTGAATGAAGTCCAGTGGGTACTGGGACCACCTCGGTGCCTCTCCTAACAGAGGAGAACATATGTAAAATACCCAAGTGGGGCAGGTACTTTAAATAATGTTCTCGGTAATGTACAGTCGACCCTTGAACACGTGGGTCCACTTACACGCGGGTGTTTTTCAGTAAATAAACGTATTTTCTCTTCTTGTGATTTTCTTAACGTTTTCTCTAGGTTACTTTATTGTAAGAATGCTGTTTCATACATATAACAGACAAAATATGTTAACTGGCTGTTTATGCTACTGGCATGGCTTCAAGTCAACAGTAGGCTGTTAGTACAGTTTTTGGGGAGTCAGAAGTTATCCGTGAATTTTCAGCTGTGGAGGCGGGCAGTGCCCCTAACTCCCAGGTTGTTCGAGGTCAACTGCACAGCCCATTTAGAGGTCAAACTGACACCCTGACTTCGTTAGCCTGGAATAAACTATGGAATTTTTCAGATTCATCGTAGAGTGTGCGCATGATGAACTGTTTTAAGCGGTTGGCCAAACGGGGAGGCTTAACGATGCGGTCATCCGTTTCCAGCGGAGTGTGTCGTTTCAGCCCCTCATGTCAACCCTGATCCTTGTCATCGTTGCAGGACGGGAAGAGCACCGCAGACTGGGGCTGGAGGTGCTGTTTGCCGTCTTAGATTTTGCGGGATGCACGAAAAACGTAACCGCTTGGAAATATTTGGCAAAATGTCTCAGAGAGACCTTAATGGGGTAAGTAAGTGACCTGTCGTATTCATTACTGGATCAGCATACAGAATATTTTCCAATAATCTAGCTGACATCTGTCAGTTAAATAAACTTTGCTTATGTTTTTGGGTTTCTCGAACTGGGTCTTCTGCTGTTTTCTTGCGAGTACATCAGAAGCCAGGAAGTACAGTCCCAAGTAGAACATACAAAACTTCCATCAAGGTTTTTCATGCCAGCAAAATAAGTATCACGCCACAGAATAAGTACCACGTCATAGCATAAGTACCACACCATAGAATGAGCACCACCGCGCTGTCCGGGAATACGTGTGCTTTCTGACTGGAGATTAGGTCTAGAGGGACCGGCCCTCTTAGGCTCGTGGAAAGCTCGTCGTGATTGGTGTGTCATCAGCTTCTAAGATCACATGGGAAGCGGGTTTCTTCCCACCTGTTTTTTAATAATTTTCATGGGCTTGTAGGGCCCCATAAGATCATTGTAGGTTATTCATTCACCAAATATTAAGTCCGTTGCGAGCTCGGTATCTAAAATGATACATCTGCTCATAATATTATAAGTGCCACATTTTTAGAAAAAGAAAAGGAGCGGCCCTTGCCATTTTCATTTTGCGTGAGAGGAGGGATCTTACAAAATTAGATTTCAGTTATTGTGTCCATTTTAGTTGGTGAGGAAGTTCATTGTCAGTGGGAACCTATTTCAGGCGTCGATCTGGCTTGACCTTGGAGGTGTAATAGCGCTGGTCATCAGATGCTTTTGGCGTGACATGTTGGCGTGCGCCCCGTGAACCACTTTGCGAATCTGAAGCACTGCGTCATCCCTACTGACCGTAGTTCTTGGAGACAGAGCAATGTGCTATTGTTTTTTGGGCCTCTTGCACTTCTGCCACAGGTGCAACGAGGCCCTGAATATGAACTTGCTCACTTAAATTATTGATGAACACTTAGCATCGTCTGCGAGCGATGTAAAATCTGTGTGCTTATATATTTGTGTAATAATAGCACCTGATTTTGGATGTAATTCTTCGTAGCATATTATTTAAAGGAACATTTTAAAGTGACTTTTAAGTGAAAATAAAAATAGCTAATGTTTATTGAATGTGTACTGTGTACCAAGCAGCACGCACAGAGCTTTGTATGCGACTGCACTGCTGTCCCCTGGCCCAGTGTCACCCTGATGCCAGTGCTGTGGGGTGGGCACTGTTGATGTCCTCAAGGAAGCTGAGGCTCAGAGGGCTGAGCAGCTCGCCCAGGATCTGGGGTTCGAATCCGGATTTGGACTTCAGAGTCTGTGCCGTCAGCCACTGTGCCGAGCTGGCCGTTCTGTTCAGAGAACCCAAGCGTCACGCTTTCGTGCCTGTGCTCTGCGTGGCCGCACGCAGAAGCTGGTCTGGGAACACCTCTGTTGTCCCCTCTGTCATCTTTCCACAGACGCTGCGTAGGTCCCGATTCGGACAGCAGAAACCGGTCCATCGCTCACCTGTTCTGACATTTATTTTTCAGGCGTCACGTGGCCTGGGTTCGGGAGGGGTGGGGCTCCAGGAAAAGCTGGTGGCCGAGCTTTCACTTCAGCTACTTCTGGGCCAAGAGCGATTGGAAGGAGGATAAAGCTTTGGCTTCTGAGAAAGCTGCGGTAGCTGGAATCCTGCTAGGAAAAGGTACATGTTTTTGTTTCCTTTTTACCTAGATATGGCTTTTAGACAATTTCGAAATTACAAAGTACGACCATTCATTCACCTGGTAGCATGCCCAGTGCAGTACCTAAGGGTACTAGGCGACTCCTGGGTTGGGGCCAGGTGACCTGCTAGTGAGGAAGGCCACACGTTAGTGACGGATTCCACGCCGACCGTGGTTGGTTTTCATGCTCTGACTTGAGTGTCTTTCAGGGTCATTATGACTGTGTTCACAACAATGACCACTTGGCCGTGCTGTGTACAGAGTTTACTGAGATCGTCGTCGTCATTAGGAATAGAGAAATATTCTTTACCGACCTCAATGTTTTACACTAGCTCTTCGTTACATGTACTTATCTGTTCCTATAAGGATGAAGCTTTTCCTCCCCTTAAGAAAAAGTGTACCTGCTAGTAATTTCATTTAAAAATCCTCTTATGAGAGGGAACGTAATCTTTGTGGAGTATTTTGGCCGTTAAAACTCTGACCTGCTCTGTACCACTGAAGTATGAACAGGTAGCCCGTCCTCAAACGGGACCGCCACACACGTGCTCAGAGCTGAAGAACAGAACTCCACAGTCACCACGAGTCAGCGGTTCGTCGCTAGAGCGCTTAGTCGCCTAAAGAGATTCTGCGGGTCAGTGTTAGATGAGATTTATATTGTTTTGGAATTAGTATTTTCAGCGAATGTTTCAGGTGGTTACTAAGGTTACCGAAATGCTGGCGTTGTAGGAGGAAAGGGATTACTAAAGCGGAAGCGATTCAGAAATCTCTCTGATATACTGATGACAGGGAACAGAAATGGGATTTGGACTGTGATTTGCTATGAGTCTAGAGTCTAGAGTGTATTTCTTTATGAGTATAGAGTTTCTAGCACCCATATTGAAAGGGTTTTGTGTTTGAGCAGGGTCCGAAGACCTGGGTTGATTTTCTGGTTCTGTCACATAGCTTTTCATGTCACTGTGGTCAAGCAGTTAACCTCTGGGAGCCTTCTCTGTGAAATAGGCCGGCGACACCGCTCCGTGATGGCTGCAGAATTGCTGTAAGCATCAGGCGAATAGCACATCGAAATGCTTTATAAATTCTAAAGCATTCTGTGAACATCAGGCATGATGATGCCTGAAAATGGGGTGCCCCTTCTTTTTTCAAGGTGTTTACGTGGGGTTGAGTCAGTCTGTTCAAGCGTTGAGCTGCGTTTTGTTCTTTCTTGTTCTGGTTAGCCTCATGACATCATAGGATTCCAATTCTAGTCGTGGTCTGTCTCTCCTTCGTGCTTGGAGTAGGGTAGATGTGTTTAGAGACACAAATTATTATTTTAATACCACAGATACCACTGCTTCCCAGCTACTAAAATACTAGCAATTCTGACATACTGTTTTCAAGATAATAAAATGGTTACTCTAGATATAATATATATGCTAGCAATTTCCCGGAGAAGGTGGTTGGTTATATACAGGCCAAAACTATAATGAAATTAGTTTTAGTTATATGCAAGCTGAGACTGTAATGAAATTAATTTGCAATTTATGGTCTCGTTCATTTAGCAGATATAAAAAAATCTCATAATATCCAGTTTATATTTTTCTTATAGAAATTTGGATTATATCTCTGAAATGTTTAACAAGTGATCTTCTTAGCGTTGTAAGACTCTGAAAAACAGGTAGAACTTCTTTTTTTAATTAAATTTAGCGAGGCGACTTTGGTTACTAACATTGCTGAGTGTTAGGTGTGCGATTCTTTCACACACCATCTGTGTGTGCATGGTGTGCTCACCACCCAAGGTCTGGGCTCCCTCCGTCACCATGTACTTGACCCCCTTATCCTCCTCATCCTTCCCCCACCCCCTTCCCCTCTAGTAACCACCACACTGTTGTCTGTGCCTGTGAGTTTGTTTTGTTAGTTCGTTTGTACCCAGAAGAGGCATCGCTGGCTGGGTCATATGGTGGTTCTAGTCTTAATTTTTTAGGCTCCTCCATATTGTTCCCGGAGAGGCTGTCCCCGTTTACGTGTTCACCAGCAGTGGATGAGGGTTCCTTTTCCTCCACATCCTCTCTAACACTGTTATTTCTCGTCTTATCTTTAGTAGCCATCCTAACGCAAGTGAGGTGGTGTCTCATTGTGGTTTGGATTTGCATTTCCCTTCTAGTTAGTGATGTTGAGCATCTTTTTATGTGTCTGTTGGCCATCTGTATGTCTTCTTGGGAGAGGTGTTCTTTCAGGTCCTCTAAAGACTCCACCAGGACTATTAGAAACAGTAAATAAAGTTGCAGGATGTAAAATCAATGTACAAAAATCTGTTACATTCCTATATTTTAACAGTGAAATATCAGAAAAAGAAATGATGCAACAGTCCCATTTGCAATTGTAACAAAAAGGCTAAAGTACTTAGGAATAAACTTAACAAAGGAAGTAAAGGACCTGTACACTGAAAAATACGAGACGTTGTTGGAAGAAATTAAAGAAGACACAAAGAAGTGGAAAGATATTCTGTGTTCGTGTGTTGGAAGAGTTAGCATAGCTAAAATGGCCATAATACCTGAAGCAATATACAGATTTAATGCAGTCCCCACAACAAATCGTCACGTATGTATGGAACCACGAAAGACCCCAAATAACCGAAGTGATCCTGAGAAAAAAGAACAAAGTCAGAGGTATCACACTTCCTGACTTCAGATTATCCTACAAATCAACAATAATCAAAATAGTACGAGAATGGCAGAAAAACAGACACAGAGACCAGTGGAACAGAATTGAGAGCCCAGAAATAAATACACACATACGCACACACACACGCACGCGTGCACACACACATGTATATATATATATGCAACTGATTTTTGACAGAGGAGCCTAAAACATACCGTGGAGAAAAGAAAGCCTCTTCAATAAATGGTGCTGGGAAAATCAGAAAGCCACATGCAAAAGCATGAAACTAGACTGCTCTCTGACACTATACATAAAAATAAACTCAAACTGGATTAATGACTTGAATATAAGATCTGAAACAAAATGCACAGAAGAAACATAGGCACTAGACTTATAGACCTTGTTCTCAGAGGCGTTTTTGTGAACGTGACCCCAAAAGAAAGGGAAGTAACAGCAAAAATAAATGAATGGAACTACATCAGACCAAGAAGCTGCACAACAAAAGAAACTCAACAAAACAAAAAGGCAACTAACCAAATGGGAGAAGATATTTACAAACTATACCTCTGATAAGGGGCTAATATCCAAAATATATAAAGACCTCAGCAACAACAACAGCAAAACAAACAGCCCGATTAGAAAGTGGGCAGAAGATCTGCACCTCTGGTGAGCACTAGGCCTCTTTGGCAGAGCTACGTGATCACTGATCAGCAGCCGCTTGTTAGGCTGCCGGAGTGACTAGGTACTTTCCGATCTCTTCTGACGAAGGATTTGTTTATTCCCATCTTTTACATCAGAGTTTTCTCCATAGAACCTTGTTACAGATGCCTCTGGCTGCTTTCCAAGCTAACATTGAGCAGGAAAGCTCCGGTAATTTGCTTTTAGAAAAAGCTCATTTAATGTATGGATGTATGTAATACGTATGTCAACTAGGGCTTGGGAGGCAGGGTCAAAAACAAGCTGTGGCATATGCTTTAATTATGGTAGGTTAGAAACATCTTTGTAGGAAGAAATACATTTCATTGGTGGTGGCTCTGAGAATGTGCTTAGGACATGCTGGTATAGATAAATATTCTATTCCCATAATCATTAGTATGCCAGAGTTGAAGCAAAATTTTTAAAATGTGGAAATATATTTGAAGAATTTGTTAAGTATTAAAACTTTTTCTTTATTTCGCTTTGTTTTTTAGGTTGTAGATACTTTCGGTATATTTCAAAACAGGATCATCAAGTTTTCAGGAAGAAAATTAAGCGGATGAAGAAATTAGTAAAAAAATGCAGTATTGTAAATCCAGGACTCTGATATTGATGTGAGTTTTTTCAAATCAGTAGCTACAGTGTAGTAGGTCATTAGATAGTTAAGGAATGTGTTTATTTATTTGGTGTTTCAAGTTTCATGGCTACAGAAATGTTATTTTTATATTATATTTTCTTGTGCTATGAGTTGCAGTTAGAGAAACTGTCTCACTGCCTTTGCTTTTTGTTAATAAATATTTTTCCTTTTTGTACCATAAAATATATTTATTAAAGAATAATCTTCAAAAGATGTATATTTGTTTAACCAGAGAATAGAGCTCTTAATAGCAGTTATTGCTCTTTGCAGATAATTTGCCTCTGACTGCCGTGTAATAAAACGTAGCTGTGGCACTGTTAAGCGAATCTGTATTCTTTGAGGGTCTAAGTGATCCGTGTTAGATTTACACCACGAAAAATAAGTCGGTGATGAGTTCTCTTGAGCAACTTTGGAAACAGAATTTAGAAGAGGACTCCTCTGTCTCTTTTGGTGTTAAGACATG
>NW_011889029.1:740971-741296 GCF_000151845.1 Pteropus vampyrus | reverse complement strand
ACCACGAAAAATAAGTCGGTGATGAGTTCTCTTGAGCAACTTTGGAAACAGAATTTAGAAGAGGACTCCTCTGTCTCTTTTGGTGTTAAGACATGGCAGTTTGGGGCTGAGTGACCTGGTCGAGAGGTACCTTTGATTCTAGAGGAGTAATTCGGGTCACTGAGGTAAAGGGGGCTGACCGTTTTCAGCTGGCATCGGCCTGACTTCACAGCGCTGTCGGCTGGTTGGTTTGCCTGACACAGCAGCGGTCTTAGGCACGCTTTAGAAGTCCTGTGTCCTCTCCTTTCTCTTGGAAACCAGGTGCAGCAGCGGACAGCTGGACAGT
>NW_011889029.1:730702-739931 GCF_000151845.1 Pteropus vampyrus | reverse complement strand
ACCACGAAAAATAAGTCGGTGATGAGTTCTCTTGAGCAACTTTGGAAACAGAATTTAGAAGAGGACTCCTCTGTCTCTTTTGGTGTTAAGACATGACAGTTTGGGGCTGAGTGACCTTCTGGTCGAGAGGTACCTTTGATTCTAGAGGAGTAATTTGGGTCACTGAGGTAAAGGGGGCTGACCGTTTTCAGTTGGCATCGGCCTGACTTCACAGCGCTGTCGGCTGGTTGGTTTGCTTGACACAGCAGCGGTCTTAGGCATGCTTTAGAAGTCCTGTGTCCTCTCCTTTGTCTTGGAAACCAGGTGCAGCAGCGGACAGCTGGACAGTGGAGGAGACCCTGCCCGTGAGGTTGTGCCCAGGGTCGTATAGTAAGTTCAGTGGGAAAGCTTGGCTCACAGCCCAAGGATAACATCACTGAAGTGAGAGCCGAGCTTTGTAACGTTGTGAAAACTGGTAGAGTGAGTGTTTCTTCGAGGCCGAGATCGTCAGGGCATCTGCTCCCTGCACCCTTTAGTCAGAAGTAACAGGATTTCCGCATTCTCATGACCTCTGGCAGCAGAAAGTAGGGGAGAAGAAAGTGAAATGAGTAACCATGGTTCCTGGTTCCCATACAAAACCGTTTCCTCGACTTTTTATATCCCATGTTCCTAGCTAGCTGTGCAATGAGAGCAGTGTAAATCAACAACTGTTTTAATTTTTTAACGCCTGCAGCACCTGCTCTTCCTAGGCGGTCTCCCATCCAAGTACTAACCAGGCCCGACCCTGCTTAGCTTCCGAGAGCAGATGCTCTCAGCCACGTTCAGGGTGGCGTGGCCGGAGACAGTAACTGAGATTTTTTAGGACCACGCTAAAGTTCAAGCCAGTTTCATGAATGATTTCTAAAGTTTCATGAATGATCGAGCGCTCTAGGCTTCACATTCCGTCATATCGCCACCGCCTTCCTGCGCATGATCCCTATCTTACCGGAAAAGGAAATCGGGTCCTCAGAGATTAAGGACCTTGCCCAAGGTCATAGCTGGTCGGTGGTGGCACCTGGGCCCAGCCCCAGTCCGCGTGGCCGCAAACCCTGCACTCTGTACCGTTCGTACTGCTCCCCCGGTCGGTGTGAGTCAGCGTAACGTGCCAAGCGCTGAGCTGGGAAGCAGCTCTTTATTTTTTATTTTAATTTTTTTCCTTTTTATTTGTCGTTGACATACAGCGTTATATCAGTTTCAGGTGTACAACGTAGTGCTTAGACATTTCTCTACCTTAGGGCGTGATGCCCCCGGTAAGCCTGGAACCCGTCTGACAGCGTGCGTGGTTATCATTCTGTTATTGATTGTGTTCCCCTGTGCCCTGCTTTACATTCCCACGACACTTTTATATAACTGGTAATTTTTACTGTTAATCCCTTCATCGTTTTTACTCCCCACCCCCCCTAACATCTGGCAACCATTCATTTGTTCTCTGCGAGTTCGTTTCTGTTTTGTTCATTTATTTTGTTTTTTAGATCCCACGTGTAAGTGAAACCATATGGTATTTTTCTTTCTGTGCCTGACTTGTTTTGCTCAGCGTAATACCCTGAGCAAAGCAATTTGTCGCTGGATGGACACTTAGGCTGCTTCTATATCTCGGCTATTGTAAATAATGCTGCAGCGAGCACAGGGCCGCATATAACTTCAAATTAGTGTTTTGGATTTCTTCAGAGAAGCGCCCAGAAGCGGAATGGCTGGGTCCTGTGGTGCTTTTGTTTTTAATGTTTCCGTGGCACCAACGGTGCATAAGGGCTGTCTTTTCTCCATGTCCTCGCCGGTGCTCGTCGATTGTTGATGTATTGACGACAGCCATTCTGACAGGTCTGAGGTGGTATCTCATTGTGGTTTTAAGTTGCATTTCCTGATGATTACTGAAATTGAGCTGCTTTTCCTGTATCTCTTAGCCATCTGTATGTTCTCTTTGGAGAAATGTCTATTTAGGTCCTCTGACCATTTTTAAATCTGATCGATCATGTTTTTGGGGTTAGGTTGTATGAGTTCCTTATATAGTTTGAGTGTTAACCCCTTATGGGACGTGTCATTGTCGAATGTCTGCTCCCATTCAGTGCATTGTCTTGTTGTTGGTCACGGCGTCCTTCTCAATGCAAAACCTTTTTATTTCGATGTAGTCCCATTTGTTTGTTTTGTTTCTTTTGTTTCCCTTGTCTGAGGGAACATAACCAAAAAAATGTTTCTGACAGAGATGCATGTGTTCTCTTCTAGGAGTCTTATGGTTGCAGATCCAACATGTAAGTCTTTATTCCGTTTTGGGTTTGTTTTCGTACGTGGTCTAAGAAAGCGGTCTAGTTTCTTTTTTTTTTTTTTTAACATGTCTGTCCAGTTATCCTAGCACCATCGATGGCAGAGACTGTCTTCACCCCGTTGTATCTTCATGCCTCTTTCGTCATAGATTAAGTGAGCGCATAGGCACGGCTTTATTTCTGGGCCCTCTGTTCTCTTCCATTGGTCTGTGTGTCTTTTTGTCATGCCAGTACCATGCTGTTTTGATCACTGTATCCTTGTAGTATAGTTTGATATCAGGTAGTATTATACTTCCTTTGTTCTCTTAAATTAAGGCAAAACCAGACCATTCTTTAAGGAAGGGGTCAGTGCCCTTTGGATTTACTTACTTATCCATATTTACAGCACAGGGTGTTTTCTGCTAGATCAAATTAGAATATTTATGTTTTAAATATCTCAAAAGGGAATAAGCAAACCCTTGATGGATGTGGTCTACTTGTCATCTGACTTAACATCTTCTGAATAAGTTCGTTTTAAAAAAACTAGCCTATTTGAGACTTTTCTTCCATCCAAGATTTATGCTCCCCAAAAAAACAATCAGCCACCAAGAGTCCACTCTTAGTGCTACAAAGAACCTTCCCGACGTTGTCTTTGTGATGTGGGTGTACCCGTTTAAGCTCAGTGAATAGAGGCAGATTGTGAATTTCTCTGTCCCCTCAGCCCCACAGTGATAGTCGTTTATTTATAACTCCCATCATGCGTGTGCCAAGAATCGAAATAATCTTATCTAAACATGCTCTTCAGTTGGCTGGCCGCATCTGACAGATTTTTTAAATGAAGAAAAACAAGTAAAGTGACTTCTGTTGCTTCCTCCCTCCCTCCCTCCCTCCCTCCCTCTCCCTCTCTCCCTCCCTCCTCCCTTCCTTCCTTACTTCCTTCCTTCATTTGGATATATCATGATATAATTCAAAACACCTAAATTTTTTATTGCCATATTTTTCTTTCACCTAAAGCATGACCCTAATCTTTCACGGAACCTGTCTGAGTCTTAACTCACTTGTTGGTACTTTCGTAACATAGTACACACCTTGCTCACATAGTAGGGTGGTTGTGAAGGTCAAGGAGATGACGTGAGAATAATCTGTAAATTGTAACATGTAATACAGACGAGAAGAGTTATAAATACTTCCCCATCTCAAACACACGTGTTCACTTTCAACAGTGAGTGAAGGCAGATGGTCTGTGAGGGCAGATAAACTGCGAGAGAAATCAGTAAACTGTGGGAAGCTACTTACTGAGCTAGAACATTTTGCATTTTTTCTGTTTTTTTCCGTGACCTGATTCGAGGATAAACACTAGACTCTTAACCTCTCCACATCATCTTTAAAAGGCATTTGCCATATGAGACTGCGTGCGTGTGCGTGCGTGCGTGTGCGTGTGTGTGTGCGTGTGTGTAACTGCTATGGGTTGAATTGTGTGTCCCCAAACACATTGGAGTTCCAACCTCCAGCACCTCAGAATGTGACCTTATTTGGGACGGGGTCTTCACAGAGGTTAAGCGAGGTCACTAGGGTGGGCCCTGGTTCAACGTGACTGACGTCTTTATAAGAAATGGAGGTTTAGACACAGACGTGCCCGCGGGAGAACACCACGTGCGCACAGTCGGGAACCGGCGTGATGCGTAGATGAGGCAAGGAATGCAAAACGCTGCCAGGAAACCCTGAAAGTCTGGGGTGGGGCTGGGACAGATCCGCTCTGGTGGCCCTCCGAGGACCTCACCCCGCCGACACCTCGATCTCACATTCCAGCCTCCGGAACTCAGACAAGAAGTTTCTGTGGCTTCAGCTGCCCAGTTTGTGCTGCTTTGTTCTAGCCGCCCTAGCAAACTAATACTGTATCTTTTTAAAAAGAATAGTCATGTTTGCTTCAGAAGTGGATGCTAACGTGATCTGAGTCTCGTCCCAGCTGGTAGCTGCAGACTTTTCTCCTGAGCTCGCCTACCTAGGCTCAGGGAAAACTCGTTTTCTGTTCTCCCCCACTTGTTCCTTGTCTAAATGTCCTGTTCGGCCATCCTGAAGATGTTCCTACTGCCCTGCAGCCTGGTGCCGTCTGTCTGTCCTTAGAATCCCCAATGCCAGTTCCTTCCTTACTGTCATTTTAATATAATCTGCCTTGTATTATTTGGAAACATAATATTATAATATTTGGACAGTTATTTTAACCTTTCTTCAAAGAGCATAAACTCCTTGAAAACGTTTATTTTATGTATGTTTTCTGCTAAACCTTTCTCTTCCAGCACAATACTTTGCACATGATAATATGTACCTACTGAACTGACACTGATTATTGTTGAATTAATTATTGCATAAGTATTACATAATCACATGTGTTATGTAATTAAAATATGTAGTCTCATCTGAAATGTTACATATTTTAATAATCAGAAACTCATGCTGTCACTATGTCTGAGGGAACTTGCTGTGTGATCTTTTCCTGCTAATTTCATAATCGCTCTTTGCCCCAAACAGTAAGATCCGATTCGTACTTACTTGTCCTGAGTAGATAAAAAGATTTATGTTTTATTATGGCCCAGTTTTTCTTTGTTCGCTCGTTTAATGCTGTACTATAATTCTGTAAACAGACTCATTTAGAATAACTTTCCAAACAGTAGGTGTCTGGACTCAGTGTTTTGCATGGCAAAAAGAAAACCGAGACATACATGTCAATAAAAGATCAGAAAGCACCCCCAGATCCTAATAGGATGAGAGAATGCCCTCGTTTTTATGGGTACAGTTACCCCCGTTTCCGAGAAGGCCGTGGGGCCGTGAATTCACTGGCTGACTTGAGTCCAAGTGTTTTCTGGTCCCGCCCAAGGCTTCTAGGGCGATGACATCATCTGACCTCTGAGCGCACAGCCCGTAGAAACGGCACAGTCACCAGTGAATCACGGATGCTCTATTGTGTTTTCAAAAGCAACATTCAGCTAGGTAGGAAGTCGACGGGTCCAGATGGGAAAGCAGAGCCGGGCTGGCAGTCATCCTGACTGCTCCCTCCTCCCGTTTCTCTCAGTTACAAAAATGCAGTTGGACTCTTGGGGGCGGCTAGTTCTCGCTCTCCTGTGGGAGACCCAAGCTTCATGTTCGAGAGTTCCCTGATTCTAGGAGGAAAAATATGCTGCGGGGTGGAAAGACAGATTCCTACAATACAAGGTTTTACTTTCATCTAGTCGACTTCTAGCTCTGCAGGAAGATAGGGAAGTCAGCGGACGGGAGAAACGGGCGTCTGCCTGGGCGGCACCGCGTCCCGGGCCTCGCCAGGGCTGATCTGCGCGCATAGCGAGTTCATCGCGTCTTTCGCTGAAGACGAAGCAGGTAACAGATGTGCAGGCTCGTCTCGTTTCTGCTTTCGGGAGCTGCGATCGTCCCGGACACTGCGAACTGCCTGTTTATCATCATCACTGCTGTTATTTAAACAGCAATGAGCACTTCCGTGTCACTATTGTGTGGTCCCCCTTTTACAGCGCCCTGGGTACCGTTCTAAGCACCTTACGTTTTTCGTCTGTAGTGATCACAACGCTCCCTGATGTGATGGTTATGCTCGCGTCGACCGTGCCAACCTGCCCCCTCCTGGTTGAGCGGCACGGTCTCTGCACAGGCCCGATCCAGGTGTCGGCACCTGTCTCTACAGTCCTGTGACCAGAACAGGTGTGCGCCCCCCCTTCCTCCGCCCCTCCCCCGGTCCGATTCTACCCGCAATGACAGGACCGTGGACAGGGCTAGTGTGTCGCCTGGGAGGGGCACCTGTGAGGAGCAGCCAGTGGCTGGGCTGGGCTCTTTCCGGACCCTGTCAAGTGTGGGGTGACTGCTGTGAGTGAGCGAGGGAGAAGCCGTCCCATGAGCTTAGGGAAAAGGGCAGACAGCCAGGAAGGAGGCTGCCTGCTATGCAAAGCAGGCATGTATTGAGAGCAGCAGCAAAGCAAGGCACGTGTGCATATATATGAGTGGGAGGAAGCGGGGGATGCACTCTCGGCTCTAACGAAGTCTTCAAAATTCTGTAACCAGAAAATGGGTTTGTTGATTTTAGCTTTACACAGTTATGTTTCTGAAAGATAACATTTTATCTGGCGCTGGATGTAGCCCTGCTTGGAGGCAAGGAAGAGAATAAAAGAGCTCCTCGGGGTCCCCTGCAGACCTGGGGTTCTCTGTCAGCGTAGACCAGAGCCTTGAAAGTTTTCTGCATATCCGGTTTCTTTCCTCTCTGAGCCGTGGAGCAGCTGTGCGAACCTTTACTTGAAGAAGTCCAGGCAGCCCCCGGCCCCGTTCTCAGCTAGCTGACGACTAGACTGAGATGAAGATTGTAGAGGAACAGAGGATATTGGAAAAGTCAAGTATTCTTACTGGAGAGAAGTCTGTGAGATCCAGATTAAGTGCAAACACACAAAAGGGGAGAGAAACCACAGGCTGGCAGGACGATGTTCAGTGGAAAGCGGCAGACGTGAGAGTCACAGACCGGGCGGAGCCTTTCCCTGGAGGGAGTCCCCCAAGGCTGAACCCTCGAGGGGCTGGACACCCCCCAGAGGCTGGAGCCCCCAGAGGCGGCCTGTCCAGGGACCCCGAGGGGCTGGACATCCCCAGAGGCTGGAGCCCCCAGAGGCGGCCTGTCCAGGGACCCCGAGGGGCTCGACATCCCCAGAGGCTGGAGCCCCCAGAGGCGGCCTGCCCAGGGACCCCCGGCTCGGGCGGGGTGGTTTCCTGTGCCTGTACCCCTCCTGGCAGGGGAAGCAGGCGGTCTCTGAATACCAGCCAGCGCATCTGGCGGAGGAAGCCACGTGTCCTTGGCTGAGTTTTATGGCGTGGACTTGGCAAGGTGTCCCCACGCCAGACTTTGGTCGAGGGCAGCCCTAAAGCCAGGGCGGCTGTCTCCAAGGCAGGTTGTTTTCCTCCAGAGATTCTTTCCTGCTTTTGCACAGCGACACTGGCTTCCCGCACGTGTCACAGTCTTTCTCACTCGCAGACGTATTTGGATCTGAGTATCATGCCATTATTTTATCCTCAGTCACCGGCTTTAGATAAGTTCTTTTTAACTGCACCAGAGTTCTCTGCCTCTGCTGTGGCTGTGGTTTATTTCTCGAGGGCTTCTGCCTGAGGGCTGGAATAAATAAGTGGCCTCAGTGAGTGGCGGGTGTGGGGCTGCCCGTCACTGGGTTCTCAAGGTTTGGATTTCTGAATGTCAGTCACTGCAGCACATTCCCCGGAGGGCTAGTTAAAGTAATAATGCTTGTAATGACGTCACCGCGTGCGTTGGAGCGAGGCCGAGCAGGTGGCAGTGGGCAATGGCTGGAAAGTTCGATCTCTGCTCTGAATAGCAGGCGTGCGGCCAGTCACCAAGGCCCCTTTTATTGCAGAAGATGTGCCCGGGGACAGCAGTTCGAGACTTAGTACACTAGTCGGCAGAGAGGCTGGCATTACTTGACGGGCTTCGATGTTCGGGAAGCTGGGGATGGTAGTGGGGGCGGGTGGAGGGAACTGACCCAGGGCCAGCATGGCTGTTCCCCCCACAGGGACCTTGCTCTCTGAACGGAGGCTCCTTGCCCGCTTCTGTGGGGACACCAGGTCCCACGTGGCAGTGCCCCAGGCTGTCGTGGGCTCCAGTCCGTAACCTGCCAGGGCAACGCTGCACATCTGTTTGGTGTTGCGAGTGCCCACGGCCCAAGGTGACAAATCAGCACTTGCTCAGACAGACACACACTGCTGGACCTCTTGATGTTTGGCTGTGGGAGACCTGTGCCCCTCTCCCGCGTTTGCCTCATGCCTCATCTCAGGTCTAAAAGGAAGCCTGCGGTGACAGGTTTCCAAGGAAACCCCTCTGAAATGGTCACCTCCTTTGCAGGGTCACTGCTGTACCTCCAGTGCGTACTACTTTGCCCCGGCAGGTAACTACATTCTGAGTACCTATTATGTGCCAATTTTATCTGCATTATCTGAAGTTGCTATAAATATGAAGATGAGGAAAGCGAGACTTTGTGAGGCAAGCGATTTGCCCTAGACCGCAGCAGTGAGGGACCACCGGGGTCAGCTGGGCTTGAACCTGTGTCCCTCTCATTCTCCTGTGCAGCTGCCTCCCTGGAGGGTGGCCAGTGAGGGTTGGTGGCTTTTCAGCAGGTATTTTAGGAATAAAAGAGCTAAGAGCTAAGGTAATCTCTGTCGTCATGAAGTTCTCTGAACCCTGCAAAGCATCCGGGAAGTAGTTTGATTTATGGAGAACGAAAGCATAAAATACCACGGTCGTTAGGGACGTTTAGAGGTCGTGGGATGGGACCCCTGCTTTAGATAGTGTCAGACAGATTTTTTAGATTTCCAGAGACACAGATTCTGTTTTCTTCTTTAGCAATCTCCGTTTGTAGGGGATCCTAACCTAACTTAATCGAAACACGTCAAGCCTCTGATTCGTTTTTTTTTTTTTTCTTTTTGAAAGCTGCAAATCACTGGTTGTCATTTTCTAAAGATCGTTTTTAGATCATCTTTCAGCCTTCTTCCTTTGCCCTTTCTCGGTTTGCTTTTCCCCTTACCTTCACCTGTCCTTGTAGCTCACGAACAATTTCCAAGACAGAAATAAATGTCAGGATGTGACCAACCCCAATAGTTTACACTTTTACCTTGTCAGACGAAGACATTGACATAAAGGTGGAAGGATCATTTTGTTGAAAGGTGGTTGAAAATCCTGACTCAGTTCAGGGATTTTCCTCATACAGTCTCGCTTTAGAGATGTGGCAAAAATAGGGTCTGTCCTCGAAGTGTTTTGAGGCCTGGGAGAAAGGTGCTCAGAATTCACATATCAAAATAAAGAGCCTCATCTACCAGGTTCAAGGTGTTTTGAGCATAGGTTTTGAATAGGTGGGTAAAGGGTCTAGAGAAGGTCCCTGAACGGGTACCCCTGAGATGTTGGGGGAGCTGAAGGGGTATTTCCTTTCTTG
>NW_011889029.1:729592-730652 GCF_000151845.1 Pteropus vampyrus | reverse complement strand
GGTAAAGGGTCTAGAGAAGGTCCCTGAACGGGTACCCCTGAGATGTTGGGGGAGCTGAAGGGGTATTTCCTTTCTTGCCAAGTGGCTTTATTTTCTGAGAGGTGCCTGACCAATTCCATGAGCTTTCATGAACGGCTGGGACCATGAGAATATTGCTTGGTTGTAGCAAAGCCAAAACGCATTCAGCTTCCTGAGATCTTAGGCTGTTGGAAAATTCAGGAAATTGAAAACTGTGCACATGCCCATTCTTGCTCTTTTTGGAAACCAACCTAGAAGAGGGGGGATGAGGAGGAAGGTGGGGGGCTGGAATGCTTCAAAAGCACTTTTTCCCCTTAACTCTGTTACTTGATGACACAGTAACCCACTCAGAGAAAATAGTGTTGGTATTGAGGTATTTGAGGATCTGAAATGGTTTTGAAAAAAAACATTCGTTGGCATGAAGTGCTGACCCTTAGGTTATAATTATGGGTATTTTTCTTGCTTCAGAGGGGCTTATTTCCTGAGGGTACTCTGAACACTCCACACTATTCCTAGCAGCAGATACCCTGACCGCAGACAGGCAAATGAACCAACAGAAGTATGAGTGTGTTTTTCCAGAGCTAAAATCTTGCAAGCCAAGATAGCAAGTCTTAACGGTGGCGTCACTCCCAAAGCTAACTCAGTTTAAGAAATGCTTTCTCTTGTTCTTTGTGGAGCTTAGATCACGTTGGGGAGATATTTAATTTCATCTCAAGCAATGCCATGCTAACTGCCTGTCACGCACATTGCTGGCTTTGGGAGACCCAGAGATGAAAGAGACTCTGCCCAGCACAGTTCACTTGGTGTAAGCACGGGTTAAGAATTAACCTGAACGCAAGGTCACAGGACTCTGGCTTCCTAAACCTGCCCCATCCAACAGAAATGCGAGAGCTGCGAATGGGAGCCACATATGTAATTTAAAAATACTTAGTAGCCACCTTAAAAAGTGTGTAAAGTTAATGTGGTTATATATTTTATTTAATCCAATGTATCTACAGTATTGTCATTTCGCCGTGTAATCGGTTAAAAAATTACTAACGGG
>NW_011889029.1:721433-726505 GCF_000151845.1 Pteropus vampyrus | reverse complement strand
GGGCACCGGGGCGCTCGGGACGGCTTTTCTCTTCGTTTCCCTGCCCTTCGCGGCGGCCAGGAGGTGCTCTTCCGGGTCGCACCTGGAGCACGGCAAGGATGCTCGTCCCCGGTGCTTCAGGAGGAGAGACTTTTCACCCTGCCGGAGTGACGTTGCCAGCGGTGACTTTCCCGTTTTGGAATCCCTGTCCCGTATTTCCACAGGATAACTTTTTGCAAAAAGAAACCACCAAGAGGCCCCAGCGAGGATCGAACTCGCGACCCCTGGTTTACAAGACCAGTGCTCTAACCACTGAGCTATGGAGCCCACTTGGTACCTGGCCTCGTGTAAGTCAAGGACGTTGGAACGAGGCACGCTTTAGCCGGCAGGGAGCGAGCAGCTGACCCCCAGGCGCCCCCAGCAACGATGCTTGGACTGAAATGCAAGGGAAAAATGCCTACAACGTAATAAGTAAAGAACAAAACAAAACAAAACAAATCCACTCCAGATCTCAAAGTCTTGTGTTTAAGATTAGCAACCACGGAACCGGTGAGTTGCGCCTGTAGACAAGGGAATAATATGAAATTATTCTCATGAATGATAGGTACCTTCACGTCTTAGAAAAGCCTCTAATCTATTTATATGACACATCGAATCAAGTTTAGAACTTACAGGGCAGTTATGCGGTGTCTTTGGTTCTTGCAAATTAAATAAATTACTGGTTACGGATGCATCCATTGATTCAGCACGTCCCTGTGAGCTCTCGCGTGCTGCTGGACCTTGGAGAAAGCGCGAATAAGCAAAGCTCCGTCCCTGCCTTTCTTTCTTTTTTATTTTAGTGACGGGCATCACGGAGCGGTGCCTCAGCCCCTTTGGCCTGATGAACGACTTACTGCGGGAGGAATTTCTGGGCGCCGCACGACGCGTTGCTGCCCCGCGCAGAGCCGCAGGTAGGTGGCCCCCCGGGCCTGCAGGCCTCCCCTCCGCCCCCTTCAGGCGGGTCCGCGCACGTTCGCTTTCTCAGGGGGCCCTTTCTGGACCCGTTTTAAGCTGTGTCGCCTTCCCGACCGTGTCTCTTTTACTCCATCCTACTTCCTACTAGATAATGTGCTTATTCTTTTTTTTTCTGTCTCTCCCTGTCAGAATGTCAGCTCTTCGAGGCCAGAGGTTTTTGTTTCATTCCCTGCTGTATTCTGAGCCCCTGGAATAGTGGGTTGCACATAGTAGGTGCTCAATAAATGCTGAGTGAGTGACGATGACTTGTCATCCTGTTGCTTGATGAACCCAAACGCACATTCAGTGTGGATCGCAGCAGTTAGTGGCTTCGCGAAGTAGAGAGCATGTTTGCCAAGGTGCGGGACAGTCGCCGTGAACGAGATTGTCTGTCTAATCCGGCTCTCGGGTCCTCTTTAGTGTTGGAGAGGACGGATAACCCCCCAGCGCCGTGTTCTTGGTGTCCAGTGACGCCGGCCGCCTAGTCTGGAAGTTCCAGCTCATTGTGTTGCAGGGGGAGGTGGGGGGTGGGGTTGGGGGGAGGCCAGACAGGACACAGAAGGGGCTCAGAACCTGGGGTGCTGGGATAAGGGGCTCCTGTCCCAGCCCACCCTCTCCCCCAGTTTGTCAGATCCTTGGTGGGAGAGACTGGAACGTCCTCCAGAGTGACGCCGGGCACACAGCCCTGCTCATGTCCCAGGTGGGCAGGTGCGTCCCAAAGGAAGTGGGTGGGCAGCTACTAAGTGAGAGCCCCGCCACCTTAGTGGGCCGCGTGGAATGGAACCACCTATGAAATCACTGAGAAAACTCGCCTCCTGGACTTGGTTCTGTCTGGCAGCAGATGGCCCTCTCTTAGATGTGTGTGTGTGTGTTTAAAATTTATTTAAAATTTTCTATCCCTTCATCCCCTCTGCTTTGGCAACTCTCAGCTTGTTCTCTGTATCTCTGAGTTTGTTTCTGTTTTGTTTTGTTTATTCATTTTCTTTTTTCACATTCCGTGTATCCGTGAGATTATGTGGTATTTGTCTTTCTCTGTCTGACTTATTTCACTTAGCATCACACCCTCTAGGTTTATCCATATTGTCGCAAATGGCGAGATTTCATTCTTTCTTATTGCTGAATAATATTCCAGTGTATAATGTACCACATCTTTATCCATTCACCTGTGGATGGACATCTGGGTTGGCTGTCGTAAGTAACGCTGCCGTGAACATAGGGCCACATATATCTTTTTGAATTAGTATTTTTGTTTTATTCACATAAATACCCAGAAGTGGAATCGCTTCAGAAAGCAGCTCTGTTTTTATTCTTTTTGAGGAATCTCTAGTGTTTTCCATAGTGGCTGCACCAATTTACAATCTCGCCAACAGGGTTCCCTTTTCTCCACAGTGTCCCTAGTATTTGTTATTTGTCGATTTACTGATGACGGCCATTCTGACAGGTATCAGGGGATATCTCACTGTGGTTTTAATTTGCATTTTACTGATGATTAATGATGTTGAGACTTTTTTCATATGTCTGTTGGCATCTGTATGTCTTTTTGGGAGAAATGTCTATTCAGGCCCTCTGTCCATTTTTTAATTGGGTGTTTGTCTTTTTGGTATTAAGTTGTATGAGTTCCTTATATATTTTGGATATTAATCTCTCATTGGGTGTATTTATATATGAATAGCTTCTCCCCTTCAGTAGGTTGCCTTTTCATTTTGTTGATGGCTTCCTTCGCTGTGCAAAATCTTTTTAGTTTGAGTTGGTTCCATTTGTTTATTTTTTCTTTGGTTTCCTTTGCTTGGGGAGATATATGAAAAAAGATATTGCCAAGAGCGGTGTCAAAAAGTTTGCTGTCTATGTTTTCTTCTAGGAGTTTTATGGCTTCAGATCGAACATCTAAGCTTTAATCCATTTGAGGTTTATTTTTGTATATGGTGTAAGAAAGGGGTCCAGTTTCATTTTTCTTTGCGTGTACTGTCCAAGTGACAACTTGTCGAAGAGACTGTCTTTACTCCATTGTATACCATTATTTTCTTTGCCATATAGTAATTGACTTTATAAGTGAAGAATTATTTCTGGGCTCTCTATTCTATTTCATTGATCTATATGTTTGTTTTTATGCCGGTACCATATGTTTTAGTTATTGTAGCTTTGTAGTATAGTTTGATATCAGGAAGCATAATACTTCCCACTTTATTCTTTTTCAACATTTCTTTGACGATTCAGGGTCTTTTGTAGTTCCTTATAAATTTTAGGATTAGCTGTTCTAATTCTGAAGAGAATGCCATTAGTAATTTAATAGGGATTGCATTGAATATATATATTGCTTTAGATAGTAAAGACATTTTAACAATATTAACCCTTCCAATCCATGAGCAGGGTATATATTTCCATTTATTTGTATCTTGTTGAACTTCTTTCTTCAGTGTCTTAAAGTTTTCAGAGTACAGGGTGTTCACCTCTTTGGTTAAATTTATTCCTAAGTATTTTATACTATTTGACACAATTGTAGATGAGATTGTTTTCTTTTCTTCATTTCTTCTGATCGTTCATTACTGGTGTATAGAAACACAACGGCTTTCTGTATATTGATTCCGTATCCTGCAACTTTACTGAAGTCATTGACTAGTTCTAATAAGCGGCGAGAGTGGGCATCTTTGTCTTGTTCCTGATATTAGACGAAAGGCTTTCAGCTTTCCACCGTCAAGTATATTAGCTGTGGGTTTGTCATATGTGGCCTCTATTATGTCGAGATATGATTCTTCTATACCAATTTTGTTGAGAGTTTTTATCATAAAACTTGAATTTTGTCAAATGCTTTTCTTGCATCTATTGAGATGATCTTATGGTTTTTAGCCTTTATTTTGTGAATGTGATGGATCACATCCATTGATTTATGGATGTTGAACCATCCTTACATGCCTGGGGTGAATCCCACTAGGTTACGGTGTGTAATCCTTTTAATGTATCGTTGAATCTGGTTTGCTAATATTTTGTTGAGAATTTCTGCATCTATGTTCATTAAGTATGTTGGTCTGTAATTTCCTTCTCTTTCTCTCTCTCTCTCTTTTTTTGTACCATTTTTATCTGGTTTCGGTATTGGGAATTCTGGCTTTGTAAAATGAATTTGGAACTCTTCCTTCCTCTTCAGTTTTTGAAATAGTTTAAAAGGATAGGTATTAATTCTTCTTTGACTGTTTGGTAAAATTCACCTATAAAACCATCTGGTACTGGGAGTTTTTTGATTACTGTTTCAATTTTGTTGCTAGTAACTGGTCTCTGTGGATTTTGTATTTCTTCCTGGTTAAGTCTTGGAAGGTTTTATACTTATAGAAATTGATCCATTTCTTTTAGATGGTTGAATTCATTGGCATGTAATTGTTCATAGTATTCTTTAATGATTCTTTGTATTTTTTGTGTCAGTTGTAACTTCGCTTTCATTTATGACTTTATCTGGGCTCTCTTTTTTTCTTGATGTGTTTGGCTAAAGATTTGTCTATTCTATTGATCTTTTCAAAGAACCAGTTTTATTGATCTTAGTTTTATTGATCATTTCAATTGTTTTTTAAAATTTTTCTTTCGTTTATTTCTGCTCTGCTCTTTACTTCCTTTCTTCTGTTTACTTTGAGTTTTGTTCTTCCTTTTCTAGTTCCTTTAGGTGTAGAGTTAGATTGTTTAGTTGGTATTTTTCCTGCTTCTTGAGGTAAGTCCGTTTTGCTACGAATTACCCTGTTTTTGCTGTACCCCAAATTTTGAAAAGTTGTATTTTCATTTTCATTCGTTTCAATATTACTTTCGACTTCTTGTTTGACTTCCTTTTTGATCCATTGGCTGTTTATTAACATCTCATTTAGTTTCCACATATTTTTGGAGACTAAACAACATGTTAACTAAACAACCAATGGAGACTGAGTAACCGTGTTTTTTTTCCCCTAGTTTTCTTCCTGCAGTTGATTTCTGGTTCCATGCCATTGTGGTTGAAAAAGATGCTTGATATGATTTCAATCTTCTCGAATTTACTGAGGCTTGTTTTCTGGCCTACTATGTGATCCATCTGGAGAATGTTCCAAGCACACTTGAAAAAAATGTGTGTTCTGCAGTTTTTGGATTCA
>NW_011889029.1:720997-721383 GCF_000151845.1 Pteropus vampyrus | reverse complement strand
TTTTTTTCCCCTAGTTTTCTTCCTGCAGTTGATTTCTGGTTCCATGCCATTGTGGTTGAAAAAGATGCTTGATATGATTTCAATCTTCTCGAATTTACTGAGGCTTGTTTTCTGGCCTACTATGTGATCCATCTGGAGAATGTTCCAAGCACACTTGAAAAAAATGTGTGTTCTGCAGTTTTTGGATTCAATGTCTATTAAGTCAATCTCGTCTAATGTGACATTTAAGGCCATTATTTCATTATTAATTTTCTGTCTGGATGATTTGTCCACTGATGTGAGCGGGGTATTAAACTCCCCATTTCTCATCCTTCTGTGTTGACTCAGCCCTGCACCAGAGCAGAGGTGAAGCGGGCAGGCCAGCGTCTGCATCCCGGCTCCCCGCC
>NW_011889029.1:713026-720077 GCF_000151845.1 Pteropus vampyrus | reverse complement strand
AAACTCCCCATTTCTCATCCTTCTGTGTTGACTCAGCCCTGCACCAGAGCAGAGGTGAAGCGGGCAGGCCAGCGTCTGCATCCCGGCTCCCCGCCCGCCAGTTTGGGAGCCAGCGGCAGACAAAGCAGCTGTGGCCCCCGCCCTCGCGGATCTCAGGGGCCAGTGGGGGACCCCCGTAATTCTGGTGATTGGTGGCATCATGGTTTTCAGGGCTGGGGAACAGGAATAGTGAGGGTAGACCTCTCGGTCTCTTTACTTGTGGAATGCGAGCGAAGGCGACGAGGACAATGATGATGGTCACTGCAACGCCACCATCACGGTGGGCGCAGGCGGAGAATAACCGAGCAGCGGTAAACACTTTCACGCAGAGCCTGGACCCCGGCGGACTCGGTGTCAGTCACTCTCATTCTTGCTGCGCCTGCAGGTGTCGCGGGAAGCCCTCCGGTGCAGGGGCGCGCTCGCGGGTGCGTGCGTGCGTGTGCGTGTATGCGTGTGTGCGCGTGCGTGTGCGTGCGTGTATGTGTGCATGTGTGGGTGCGTGCGTGTGCATGTGTGTGTGCGTGTGTGCATGCGTGTATGTGTGCATGTGTGCGTGTGTGCGTGTGTGTGCGTGTGTGCGTGCGTGTGCGTGCGTGCGTGTGCGTGCGTGCGTGTGTGCGTGCGCGCGCATGTGTCAGGGGCGGAGGGAGGGGTGAAGAGCCCACGTCCTGGGCCCGATCGTAGCCAGAGCTGCCTCTGGCACCTGCCGAGCTCGCGCGGTCCCCCCGCTTCGGGATCGCCGAGCCGCCTGCAGGACCTCGGGTCAGAGTTCAGCTTACCAAGTCGCACGGGCCGAGGGCTCAGCCAGGCCAGGGAGGGGTCGTCTTTCAGTCGCCCAGCCGTGCTCCCTGTGTTCCCTACTCTTTGCAGCCGGTCCCGGAAGGGGGTCCGGCCTCGGCTGCCGTAGGACAGGGGGTGGCGGGTGGAATGGGGCGCTAGACGTGGTTAGTTCAGGGACCAAAGGGCAGCGAGACACTGACGGACCCCCAGGAAATCGTTCAAGACTTTTGGGACAATCTTATGAGACAGAGAAACTAGCACCTCCACCGCCCCCTAGAAGAGCTGTTGTGTCCTAAGATCCGTGGAAGGAAGAATAGAAGACCCCCAGACTAAGCGGAGTGGGGAGGGGTTGTGGGGGAGTGGGGTGGGGTGGCCAAGGCAGAAACTGGGCCTCGAGGGTCTTTCAGTTCATCTGGTCGCATGGGTCTCAATGCTGGCTGCCCGTTGGCTCTCTGGGGGCTTCAAAATAGTTGTTGTCCAGGCCCCAGAAATTTTGGTTCAGTTTTTTTGGGGTGAGGCTTATGAATTCTTTTTAAACGCTCTCCAGGTTGTAATCATGTGCAGCCAGAGTCAAGAACCCCATTTAACCAATTCTTTATATCTTATACATGAATAAACAAACTTCGAGACTTGAATAAATGACTCAAAGTAAAGACCGTTGGTCGATGGTTGGCCACAGGGTCTCAGCTGAGAGCTGGGCTCTGTCCGTCACCCTGCGACTAACAGTAACACTTTGGGTTGATCTTACACAGAATAGCGATGGTGTTTATGTGTTTAAACCTAAATCTGGATGTATTGTTTGAATAGCGTAGCATACTCTACACGGACTGTCAAGAGTTAAGACTGTTCCAGAAACAGTTGAGATCTGTGGTCTCTGGATCTGGACGTGGTGACGAGGTCAGGTCTTGGAGTCACTGGTTTTAAATGGTAACTCTGCCTCTACCAGCTGTGTGACCTCGGCCCCGTTACCCGGCATCTCTGAGCTTCGGTCGCCGTTTCTGTAATGTAAATATTTCCTTAGTCCACACGGACCGCTTTCTTGTTTGTGAAGATGACATAGGATGATGTCATAAAGCTCTTAGCTCGCGGTCTGTGCTTTTCCAACTGCTGTTGCTGTTATTATTTTTTTATGTTTCTGTGTACTCGCCTTCTAGAATAATGGTTCTCAACTGGGGGTGACGTTGCACCCCAGGGAGCACTTGGCAATGAGATATTTCGATGGTCATAACAGAGGGGGGAGGGTGCTGCTGGCCTCTGGTGGGGAGAAGCCGGGGACGCTTCCAAACACTCACAGAGGACGGAACTGTCCCCTTCCCTGCGCGGTGGTGCTGAGGTCGAGAAGCCCCGTCCTAGACGTCTGAAAAGGGCTGGGAGCTCGAAGGCCAGACCGCTGGGGGCAAGGGGGCTTTTCGGCTCCCACCCTGGCGAGGAGGCAGGGGGCGAACACTCCCATCTCTGCTCTCGGTCGCCCCAGAGGCCGGACTCTGTGCCCCTTTACCTGCGAGTTTCTGTGGCAGCCTGCAGGCTGTAGGGACACGGGGCTGCAGAGTCCTTACAGGTGCGGCAAGGCTGCTTGTGCCCTCACGCTCAGGGACGCTGCTGTGAAAGCTAAATAGAGCCAAGACCGTGGCTTCCGTCCCCACGGGTGGGCCGCCTTTCTCCGCGGTTCTGCTTTGGGCCCCTGGGAGTCGCATTAACCGTCCTCTCTCCTGAGCTCATCATTTATAAATGACAGCTGCTGAAGTTGGAAAGTCTGACACGGAACTGGCGAGTGGAAAGTGTACTCAGCCTCCTTGCTGGAGCGTTGTGTTCTAACTTATTTATTTTAAAAGTGAGATAAATTTGATGCTGCTAGGCAAGCCCGGACGCGTGAGAAAAGAAGACGGTGTGTGAAGAGTCCTCGGGGCACGAAACGCCCGTGGAGGCGGCCGGGCGGCTGATCGTGGCTGCAGTTCGGCGAGTGGGCACTAGGCGGTGCTACTTTCCCACGGAGAGCGGGCTCAGCTCAGGTCAAGGTGTTCATGTCAGCCTCGGAGCAGCACATGCACCCGGAGTGAGGACCAGAGTAACCGGACAGACGTAGCAGCCCCGTGAAGCAAACACTGCCACGGCGGGGACGTTTTCTTGCTCAGACTGATGGAAAAGGGCGTCTACTGCCTCCAGGCTTCTGGCTGCAGAGAGCAAACGGTAAAAGCGCACGATCAGACGGAAGCGGGCCGCAGGCCTGGACCCCGGAGACGGCGAGAGCGGCCGGGCTGAGCGGTGGGTCCGGGCCCGGCTCCTGCCTTCCTCCGGGTGCTGCTGCGCACGAGGGCCGCGGGCCCTGCTCGCCGCTCCCTGGATTAGGCGGGCTTGGCCCCACGCCTGGGGCCGCTGTGGCCCGCCCAGCCTGTTTTCTCCAGTTAGCATAGGGATCTCTGTTGTCACCTGCGAAGGTAGGTCACGTGTGGGTCACAGGGGGCGACGATGGGCGTGGAGAGGGGGGAGCACGGCGGGAGGGTTATGGTGACCGGGCCTTTGCTCAGCGGGTGCCATGGGGCCTCTCTGACCCACTCGTAAGGGGGACCCACGGGCCCTGAGGCGAGTTCCCGGCCATCTCGCCACTGTCTCCACGCCCTGGACACCGCGGTGACGGCACTTTAGAAAGGGGGGCGGTCCGGGGTGCGGGGCGGTATGGTGTTGGGGGGGTGGTGTGGAATGCGGGGCGGTCCGGGGTGGGGGTGGAGTGGGGGGCGGTCTGGGGTGGGGGGCGGTCCGGGGTTGGGGGGGCGGTCCCGGACGGAGGGTGGTACGGGGTGGGGGGCGGTACGGGGTGGGGGGTGAAGTGGGGGCGGTCTGGGGTGGAGGGCGGTACGGGATGGGGGGTGAAGTAGGGGCGGTCCGGGGTGGGCGGCGGTAGCTTTGGCTGCAGTAGACCTGCATTGCAGCCCTGCCACCAAGCTCTTTGACCTTGGAGATGCCATTTCACTGTCGCCTCTGTGCCCTCATCTGTAAATTAGAGACGGAACGAAGTTGCAGCAGCCGAACTGCTCCATGTGAGCCCGCGTCGCTCTGGGACTGAGAGGCTTGCAAGTGAAGTGGCCCCACAGCCACCGTGAGGCCACCGTGCCGGCAGGGGCCGTGGGAACCCAGAGGAGGGGCCCGGAGCGGACATGGACCGGTGCCATTCCCAGCGCTTTGATCTCTCATTCTGCTTCCGGTTGTCTGGACTTGGTCTCCACCCTCGCTTGATACATCGTTACAATTTATTCTCTTGTTCTTCCATTTATTAACTTAAAATTAATTGATGAGACCTGTCGCGGATGGAGCAGCAGGCAGGAAACTGGCATTTTAGGAACATTAGTTTCCCCAGTTTAATGCTCACGAGCACCTGCAAGGTAACTATTGTCACACGCGGGGTCCATCTGAGCACATGAAGGTGAATCAGCCCCGGAAGTCGTAGAGCAGGTGGGCAGTGGTATCCGGAGGCTGACTCGGGTACCTGAGAACGCAGGTGGACAGGAAACTCAGCTGCCACCTACGAGGAAGGTGCTGCCTTTCCCTTGAGATTGCAAGATGTCTCGAGGCTGCTCTAGAAAGAACATGCAGTGAGTTCTTGTTCAGTCGTTAATGACAGTCCCAAGGACACACAGACACACTGGCGCCCCTGCACGTAGGCACACAGCTTTATTTTTACCTTGAGTTGCACACATTCATCATTCGTAAATAACCATGGACCAACAGGGTGGCTCTCCCAATAGCCAGTTAAGAAATTTGTTTACGTGGATGGGGGGCGTGAGCCCGCTGGTCCAGGCCTGACGGCGTGAACCCTCATCCTCCCCCACGGGGATTAGACCAGGCAGGACCCCTAACCACGGGGCTCTTAAACCAGGGCCTCTGGGCCAGAGACTCTTCAGGATGTAACGCTCACCGTCTGGCAGTGACAAGGTGGTAGACGACAGCACTGAGAATGCAGAGCCATCGGAATGATCGACAGCGCGGGGCGGACGATCGGCCCCATCTGGTGACGGATCCAAGACCGGAGGTGTCAGGAGTGTGGGTCACAGATGAGATCAGGGATTTAAGGGATTTAAAGGAGAAGGCGCCGACGAGAATGACTCGCTCCCTCTGAGGTCAGCTCACCCTCGGGCGCTGTGGGTCCAAAGCCGGGTCCCCAGTCACGCGTTTTGCTGCTGGGTTACCTGGGCCTCGGCCGGGCCAGCCAAACTGGCCTCCAGCCCTGCGAGCTCCACTCACGACGAGCGCCCCACGCTGGTGTGCTGGTGTGCAGGTGTGCGGGCGTGCTGGTGTGCAGGTGTGCGGGTGTGCGGGTGTGCAAGTGTGCCGGTGTGCGGGTGTGCGGGTGTGCCAGTGTGCGGGTGTGCGGGTGTGCGGGTGTGCAGGTGTGCAGGTGTGCCGGTGTGCCGGTGTGCCGGTGTGCGGGTGTGCAGGTGTGCAGGTGTGCAGGTGTGCGGGTGTGCGGGTGTGCGGGTGTGCGGGTGTGCGGGTGTGCGGGTGTGCTGGTGTGCTGGTGTGCAGGTGTGCCGGTGTGCCGGTGTGCCGGTGTGCGGGTGTGCAGGTGTGCAGGTGTGCAGGTGTGCAGGTGTGCTGGTGTGCCGCTGTTTGACCTTTTACACGCGGTTTCCTGCGCCTCTTCTATGTTGAGATATTCAAACACTACTGTGTTACGGTCACCGATGGTGTTCAGTACAGCCACGGCACTGGGCCGTGCCCCACGGCCTGGGCATGCACTGGGTGTGCACAGGTGTGTGCACGTGCACGCTGTGACGTTCGTATGGTGCCGGAGTCACCCACGGACGCATTCCTCGGATCGCACCCCACATCAGGGTGTCTCTGGCTTCCTCACGGCGGGTGAGATTGTCTCCAACTGATCTCCCGAAACTTCCTCCTGGAGGCCCGAGTGCTTGGCGAGGGGGTGCTGCTTCTCCGTTATGGCTGCTAGTGTTTGGTCTCGCGTGGGCTCCCTTTGCTTGCTCTGACGAGGTCTAGAAGCCATTTGGAAAGATGAAGTGACCTCTTGCCTAGAAAACAGGGCCAAAATAACACACGATTTCTCACCAAAAAATTGGGCACGTGACAAGAGAAAAATGTGTGGGGTTAATTAATGTAAGAAATTAAAATTTTATTAAGTATGTATTTCGTGCTATGTTTTGTGCTAAGTGCGTGCTGTGTTTATACACACGTATAAACAAGGTGAATAAAATCCGGTTGGTACATTCTAGAACGACGTGTTTAATGGGGGGGAAATTCTGACCTGCTATGAGAAGATGGACGGGGTGGTAAAAACTGACGGCTTAGTGTTTGCGTGGGCTCTGGACCCGGGCTGTCCTGCCCGGATTCAAATTCTGGCTCTTAAACTTTTGAAAAGGCGTTTGACCTTTCTGTACCCCGGTGTTCTTCTCTGTAAAATGGGGGCCAAAAATCCTTCCTAGTCAATTGAGTGATTGTGAGGACCAGATATGTCACAAATCTAAATTATGCAGAATAATGCCTGACAAGTAGGAGGCACGATGAACGAGAGGAATTATTGTTGCAAGACCACAGTAGGAGCGTTAGTGAGTTTTCAGTTTTCAGCGATGTCCAGAGATTCTGGAAGGCCCACCCAGCAGAGCTGAGGCAGGCGCCCTCCGCTTCAGACGCGGGGTCGGCCGCCCACCGCCCAGTCAGTTCTAGCCTCGCCTGTGCTACAGATGCTGCGAGAGAGTCCACAGGTGTGTGCTTAACCTGTCTGAGCCTCGATTGTGCCATCTGTCGAATGGGAAGGCTCTATGTTGCCGGCGTGAGGATGAGATCCCTACACAGGACTTCTCAGCAGATAGCCCTTCGTTTTGCAGAGTGACTGTGTGCAGAGGTCGCTGGAGCCCTGCGCTGTCCAGCACAGGAGGTTATGGGGGTGGCTGGGGGAACGGGGGGCAGGGGACAAAGCGGGGGTGCGAGGAGAGGGGGATTCTGAGGTTGGGACTTGGTAACGTGAACCCTGATTCTCTCAAAGCTCCTTGTCCAGTCCAGCCGCCTCTCCCAGGCCATACGGTTGTGTTTTACGTTTGACTTCACCGCAGGGTTGAGTGCGCCAGTGGATTCCGCGGACAGTGGTGACGGTCCGTCTGACATTCTCACCTGCATGAAGGGATAAACTGCCCTTGCATCTTGTCCCCAGACGAAAGCGTAAAGCCATCAGGCGCATCCCTAGGCAGAGCCTCAATTGCACCGAGATGTCTGCCTGACTGGTGAT
>NW_011889029.1:707619-712706 GCF_000151845.1 Pteropus vampyrus | reverse complement strand
GTTTATACACACGTATAAACAAGGTGAATAAAATCCGGTTGGTACATTCTAGAACGACGTGTTTAATGGGGGGGAAATTCTGACCTGCTATGAGATGATGGACGGGGTGATAAAAACTGACGGCTTAGTGTTCGCGTGGGCTCTGGACCCGGGCTGTCCTGCCTGGATTCAAATTCTGGCTCTTAAACTTTTGAAAGGGCGTTTGACCTTTCTGTACCCTGGTGTTCTTCTCTGTAAAATGGGGGCTAAAAATCCTTCCTAGTCAATTGAGTGATTGTGAGGACCAGATATGTCACAAATCTAAATTATGCAGAATAATGCCTGACAAATAGGAGGCACTTGATGAACGAGAGGAATTATTGTTGCAAGACCACAGTAGGAGTGTTAGTGAGTTTTCAGTTTTCAGCGATGTCCAGAGATTCTGGAAGGCCTACCCAGCAGAGCTGAGGCAGGCGCCCTCCGCTTCAGACGTGGGGTTGGCCGCCCACCGCCCAGTCAGTTCTAGCCTCACCTGTGCTACAGATGCTGCGAGAGAGTCCGCAGGTGTGTGCTTAACCTGTCTGAGCCTCGATTGTGCCACCTGTCGAATGGGAAGGCTCTATGTTGCCGGCGTGAGGATGAGATCCCTACACAGGACTTCTCAGCAGATAGCCCTTCGTTTTGCAGAGTGACTGTGTGCAGAGGTCGCTGGAGCCCTGAGCTGTCCAGCACAGGAGGTTATCGGGGTGGCTGGGGGAACGGGGGGAAGGGGACAAAGCGGGGGTGCGAGGAGAGGGGGATTCTGAGGTTGGGACTTGGTAACATGAACCCTGATTCTCTCAAAGCTCCTTGTCCAGTCCAGCCGCCTCTCCCAGGCCATACGGTTGTGTTTTACATTTGACTTCACCGCAGGGTTGAGTGCGCCAGTGGATTCCGCGGACAGTGGTGACGGTCCGTCTGACATTCTCACCTGCATGAAGGGATAAACTGCCCTTGCATCTTGTCCCCAGACGAAAGCGTAAAGCCATCAGGCGCATCCCTAGGCAGAGCCTCAATTGCACCGAGATGTCTGCCTGACTGGTGATCCTGCAGAGTGAGTATCATGTTAGTCCTCCCTCTGCAAAGCGGATCGGCTCGTTTCGCAGTGTGCCAGGCCCTGTGACTGGTGAGTCGAAGTGACGATGACAGTGGAAGACGTTTTTCGGGCCCAGCTCCAGCCTCGGGTGGGGGGGCTGTGGCCTCCTGTCGCGGCGCTCGGCCCATGGGCGGAGCTGCTCTCGCCGTCTGTGTCTCGTTCTGCCAACCAGGCGTGAGAGTCGTCAGCCCACTTCCTTTCCAGGGCTGTGAAACGTTCATAAGATGGCAGGAAATTTCTCTGCAGCTACAAGTTGGCCCAGAAATCCCTATTCAGAGTAAATTTGTATGTGAGGCGTAAAATTAGACGAGAGCCTAAAAAATGCTTAACAACTCACCTCTCTGCTCTAACTGTTGGCGCCATTTCCCTTCCAGAGAAGCAGGGGCTGGGGAAGGCCAGCAGAGACAGGCCAGGGCCGAGGCAGCGGGTACTGCTGGTGGCACGTGACGAGGGAACAGTGAGGTGGTGACAAGCAGTCATTTTATGCCATAGTTTCGGGGAATAAAGCCGAGTTTGGGTTCTCTTCTTTGGTGATGGTTTCCCTACATGTAAACAGTGACCATTACAGATTCCAGAAGACGGGGTCATCGGAGTAGTGAGACATTTAATTGCTTTATGTATATTTTTAATTCAAAGCATCATTTCCTAAGAGCTGAGCGAAGGAGCCCTGTCCCTGAGCATGTCCCATGCGGAGGGTTTGTGGTCACAGTGGCCTGGGAAGCCTGAACACGAGAGTACCCTGGAGAGTCACAGCGCACGTCGGCAGAGTAAAGGCGCTGAGAAGTCCTGCAGAGAAGAAACAGGTTTCAGTTTGCCTAACCATGCCCTTCCCAAACTTATTCGACGGTGGAACCCTTCCTCCACATATGACACGTGCGCTTTGGGAACCCGGGTTAAAGCGAAGGGAGCAACGTGTGCTGAGCCCCCGCGGTGCAGGGAGCGGGCTGCACGCTCTGCAGACAGGATCCTCGCGTCTCGTAGACTGGCCTCTGAGCTGCGTGTTTTCATCCCCGTGTTGCAGATGGGGGTGCTGAGGAGTAGTCAGTCAAGGAGCGGGCTCGAGGGCACGCGGCCAGTACCTGGGGGCGAGATTTGCATCTTGGTCTGTGTAACTGCGGGTCACATTCTCTTTTCCCTTTGCTGCCCTTCTTGATTCCCCTTCCGTTTTTAACCGGGGCGGCAGGAAGGGGTGGCGGGAGATGCAAAGGCCTTAGTTTAGGGGTCAGTCGGTGCAGCTTTGATACTTTTGTTTCTTCCTTGTGGACACGGCCAAGATCTTGCACCTTGTAGGACTCCATCTCTGCTGAGAGAAATGCTCGCGAAGTGGCCAGGCCCCGTGAAGTTCAGGATCGCTGTGACGAAGAGACGGCCGCCTTGGGCCTGGAGCACAGTCCCGTTTGGATGGACTGTCAGGCCCACGGCCTGTGTGATCCTCCCATTTCGAGTCATTCTTCCGTCCAGTATGTCTCCCTTTTCCGTCTGCTGGAGCTGTGGCGGGTTTGGAACGTAGCCCCGAGTTCTGTCAGGAAGGGTTTGCCGACAGAAGCCAGTGAGTAAAACGTGTGACGAAGCGTCCCGCTCCCCGCGGCTGCCGCTGGCCTGCGGCCACCTCCCCTCAGACGCCCCACCTGGGAGACGCTCTGCCCAAGGCCCTCGGCAGGCCGGGGCTGATCCTGTGGTGGAGCCTCACACATCTTTGTCCATCACCAGGCGATCGGTTTACTGGTTCCGATGCTCGTAAGTCCAGCCTCTTCCCTACGACGCGGTTCCCTTCCGGGCTGGAGGCAGGAATCGCCTCTCGTCCCTGGCGTTCGCGGGCGCTTCGCGTTTGTGATCTCGCCCATCTCCTCCTCCCTGTCCCCCCACCCTGGACCCAGGCGGGTGTCTGTCCCCGTGATGCAGGAGGGACGGCGAGGCTCGGGGCCTGGGTAACGCGTCCGTTCAGTCGGTTAAGGGTGGGACTCGAGGGAGTGGGTGCTGGGCTTTGAGCCCGGGCCAGGCGGCCCCGGGGGGGACACTGAGCCATCTTTCTGTGGTGCCGGTTCCTGTTTGAAAGGTCACGAACACGACACATGCCATCCTACAGGTCGGGCCTGCCAGAATTCCAGGTTTGGCATCGGACCCTTGGACTCCTGCAGAAACCTTCAAGGTGAAGGCTATGATTCGCGTGTATGGCCCCCTGCCTCCCACAGGTGTGGGCTAAGTTGGGTTGATAGGGCAGGTGGCACATAAGGTGGATAATTGATTTTCTTCTCATGAATATTCATTTGAGGTGACTTCTCCATCTGCTCTCCTTCTGTAATTTCAAAGTGGCCACTGAGTACTGAGCAGGAGCACGCCTGTCCCCGGCCTTCTAGGTCACCCCTCTTACTCCCGGATAGCAGGGCTGAGCTTGTCACGTGTGGAGGGCCCGAGCGGAGAGCACGGAGTCAGTCTCAGGGCTCGGGGATTTTCCAGGCCGCCTGTCCTTAACTGCAGCGAGCTGTTCGGAGCCATCTGATGGACTGATTCTCAGCATGGCCATCTGCGCGGCAATGCGGGGCTCGCAGGGCGAGGAGGCCGTCCCGCCCGGCCATGTGACCGAGCCCCCGCAGGGCCCGTGAGGAGGAGGGCTCCCAGGGCGCCGAGGACAGTCCGAGATGGGGAGGAGGAGCCGTAGGCGCAGTGGGCTCGTCGTTAGTTTTGATGGATCTGCCTCAAATAATACGGCGTTTTAGTCCCTTGTGTGACATCCAAGCTGAGCCGCAAAGCGAAATGTCTCTGGGGGCCCGCAGCGACCGTGCCTTGGGGGAGGGAAGATGCGGTGACTCCCTTACTGTGGTTCAGGGGTCCATGTCTTTGCCACAGAAAAGGCGGTTTACCTGGTGTTCCATCAAGAACTGGATACTGAACAACTCTTCCCCATCAATGAAATGTGATCATCGATATTCCTAATAGAGAAAGAGTAGGTATAATTGATATCTGGAGGATAGAAATACCTTAAATAGCCCCCTGCGTGCTCCTCTCCGCCCTGCGTGCTCCTCGGTAGCAATGCAGAGCGGTCGGCTGATGCCTGAAGACGCGTGGAAGTCTGGGGGCGCGGCGGCCCATCCTCCGCCCGACCAGCCTGGGGGAATGGGGTGCTGCCCCGTCGGGCGGCTGAGACGAGGAAAGCGATAACTAACAGATGCGGGTGTTCAGGGCGGAAGGCTCCGCATGCCTCTTTCCCTGTTTGAACGACGCTGCGACAGCTTCTTTGACGTGACGTGTCAGCTGGCTGGACTGCAGTCCCCACTTTGATAAAACACGTGCTGTGAGGCATTTTGCAGCTATAGTTAGTTCTTAATCAGGTGACTCTAAGTAAGGAAGGTATGCTGATCAGGTGGGTGGGCCTGGCCGAATCAGGTGGAGGCCTTCAAAGCAGACCTGAGGCTTCTCCAAGCGCAAGTGGGGATTCTGCCCTGGGTTCCAGCCTGACAGACAGACAGACGGACAGACGGACAGACGGACTCCCCTGCTGACACTCTGCCTTCCGGATGACGTGCGTGCTCAGCCAGCCCCCCACAATTGCTCCTCCTGGTTCTGCTTCTCTGGGCGAAGCTTGGCAGAGACAGTTGGTCTTCATACCTGTTCAAACCGCTTTTCCCACGTCTGAGTGGAGGGTGATGGCCACGGAACCCTCAGAATAAAAAGGAAAATACTGTACATGACATCCCTAGGACCGATAAGCGAAAGGTCACACCTTCTGACGACCTTCATCCGCCCCACCTGCCCCGGCAGACACCGATCCGTTCTCTGCATCTGCACGTCGGTGAGTTTGGTTTTCGTGGTTGTAGTTATCGCTGGTTGTTTTTAGGTTCCACATGTCGGTGAGATTATGTGGGATTTGTCTTTCTCTGCCCACCTTGCTTCACGTAGCATCATACCCTTGAGGTCTCTCCACGTCGTTGCAAATGGCAAGACTTCCTTCTTTTTCATGGCTTACTGACATTCC
>NW_011889029.1:706032-706869 GCF_000151845.1 Pteropus vampyrus | reverse complement strand
TGGGCCTGGCCGAATCAGGTGGAGGCCTTCAAAGCAGACCTGAGGCTTCTCCAAGCGCAAGTGGGGATTCTGCCCTGGGTTCCAGCCTGACAGACGGACAGACGGACAGACGGACAGACGGACAGACGGACTCCCCTGCTGACGCTCTGCCTTCCGGATGACGTGCGTGCTCAGCCAGCCCCCCACAATTGCTCCTCCTGGTTCTGCTTCCCTGGGCGAAGCTTGGCGGACACAGTTGGTCTTCATACCTGTTCAAACTGCTCTTCCCACGTCTGAGTGGAGAGTGATGGCCACGGAACCCTCAGAACAAAAAGGAAAATACTGTACACGACATCCCTAGGACCGATAAGCGAAAGGTCACACCTTCTGACGACCTTCATCCGCCCCACCTGCCCCGGCAGCCACCGATCCGTTCTCTGCATCTGCGTGTCGGTGAGTTTGGTTTTCGTGGTTGTAGTTATCGCTGGTTGTTTTTAGGTTCCACATGTCGGTGAGATTATGTGGGATTTGTCTTTCTCTGCCCACCTTGCTTCACGTAGCATCATACGCATGAGGTCTCTCCACGTCGTTGCAAATGGCAAGACTTCCTTCTTTTTTACGGCTTACTGACATTCCGCTTTTTTATGGCTTACTGATATTGAACACGTTTTCTTCATTCACCCATCGGTGGACAGTCAGGCTGTTTACATTTCCTGGCTATTGTGGGTAATGCTGCAATGAATGTGGGGTGCAGATGTTTTCATTTTTTTTTTCCTGATAAATACACAGCAGCGGAATTGCTGGATCATATGGTAGTTCTGTTTTTAATTTTTGGAGATACTTCCATACTGTTTTCCG
>NW_011889029.1:703926-705982 GCF_000151845.1 Pteropus vampyrus | reverse complement strand
TGTAGTTATCGCTGGTTGTTTTTAGGTTCCACATGTCGGTGAGATTATGTGGGATTTGTCTTTCTCTGCCCACCTTGCTTCACGTAGCATCATACCCTTGAGGTCTCTCCACGTCGTTGCAAATGGCAAGACTTCCTTCTTTTTCATGGCTTACTGACATTCCGCTTTTTTATGGCTTACTGATGTTTTCTTCATTCACCCATCGGTGGACAGTCAGGCTGTTTACATTTCCTGGCTGTTGTGGGTAATGCTGCAATGAATGTGGGGTGCAGATGTTTTCATTTTTTTTTTTTCCTGATAAATACACAGCAGCGGAATTGCTGGATCATATGGTAGTTCTGTTTTTAATTTTTGGAGATACTTCCATACTGTTTTCCGTAGTGGCTGCACCAATTTACATTCCCACCAACAGTGCACAAGGGCTCCCTTTTCTCCACATCCTCGCCGGCCCTTGGCATTGCTTGTCTCTTTGATAACAGGCGTCCTCATAGGTGTGGGCGATATCTCATTTCCCTGAGGATTAGTGATGTTGAGCATCTTTTCATGGACCTCTTGACCATCTGTATGTCGTCTTTGCAAAAATGTCTGTTCGGATTCTCTGCCCATTTTTTAAATTGCATTTTATTTTTTTTTGCTATCGAGTCATATGAATTCTTTATATATTTTGTATATTAACCCCTTATCAGATATAGGATTTGCAGATATTCTCCCCACTTCGTAGGCCGACTTTTCATTTTGTTGACGGTTTCCTTTGCTGGGCAGAAGCGTGGTAGTTCGATGTAGTTCCACTTGCTTATTTTTGCTTTTGAAGCCTTCGCTTTGGGTGTCAAATCCAAAAAATCGTCACCAAGACTCACTGTCAAGGAGCTCACTGCCTATGTTTCCTTCTAGGATTTTTATGGTTTCAGGTCTTAAGTTCAAGTTTTTAACCCACTTCGAGTTAGTTTTTGTGTACGGTGTCAGGTGGCTGTCCAGTTCTCCCAGCGCCATTTATTGAGAAGATCGTCCTTCCCCCATTATATATTCTTGGCTCCTTTGTCGTGGGTGAATCAGTCACATATGTGTGGGTTTATTTCTGGGCTCTCTATCTTGTTCTATTGATCTATGTGCCTTTTTACGTCAACACCGTTCTGTTTTGGTTACTGTAGCTTTGTGCTGTACTTTGAAATCAGAAAGTGTGATGCTGCAGTCTTGTTGTTCTTTCTCAGGACGGCCTTGGCTATTCAGAGTCATTCTTGGAAGTTCCACGTGGACCTTGTACCTTGACCTGAAAGGGCACTTAATCTGAGGCTAAAGCTTTTAAAGTCTTTTCTAGTAGAAAATCATCCGCCGTGAGAACCTTTCAGGCAGAAGCAGTGAGAACAGTCTAATCTGGCTGGCTTTCTGGCCATCCTGGAGCATCAGCGGAGGGGGGTGGGGGTGGGGTACACTAGAAGTTAAGGAAATTACGAAGGAGACAAACATGGCACAGACAGACTTGATAACAGATGTCACACTAGCAGGATTTCGAGGCGACCCTGGAGACTGAAATAGGCAGGTTAAGGACAAATACAAGGAAAACCTTCACGGAGTCTGTTTTATGGAAATTTTATTCTCTAAAATGTAGCATCGACCGAGACTCTAGAAAAAAGTTCAAGACCTTGGACGAATTAATGTGTGATGGATTTATAATGGGCTATTAAGGGAACCAAGGGCTATTTGGGATAAATCACATTTATCATCAAGTTTTAACATCACGGAAGATTTAAAATGCCTCAATGACACTTCGGAAGGGAGTCACTGGAGGACATAGATCAGGGGACCCCCAATGACAACGATAATGCTATTTCTCTTAGCGAGTGTCCTAGACAGTATACATCTCATTAGTTTCTATTTGTGCAAACACGCTCTGTCCCTCCTCGCTCCCCCCCGTGCTCCCCATTCCCGCCCCAGGGAGAAAGGCGCATAGCAGCAGAGCCTCGACTAACTGCAGACGGCCAACGGCAGATGCGTCTCGTGTCTCACCACCCACTTCCGCCCGCCATGCCTCGTCCACGTGTCCTCGGGCTGTCCCCTC
>NW_011889029.1:700011-703876 GCF_000151845.1 Pteropus vampyrus | reverse complement strand
AAATTTTATTCTCTAAAATGTAGCATCGACCGAGACTCTAGAAAAAAGTTCAAGACCTTGGACGAATTAATGTGTGATGGATTTATAATGGGCTATTAAGGGAACCAAGGGCTATTTGGGATAAATCACATTTATCATCAAGTTTTAACATCACGGAAGATTTAAAATGCCTCAATGACACTTCGGAAGGGAGTCACTGGAGGACATAGATCAGGGGACCCCCAATGACAACGATAATGCTATTTCTCTTAGCGAGTGTCCTAGACAGTATACATCTCATTAGTTTTTATTTGTGCAAACACGCTCTGTCCCTCCTCGCTCCCCCCCGTGCTCCCCATTCCCGCCCCAGGGAGAAAGGCGCATAGCAGCAGAGCCTCGACTAACTGCAGACGGCCAACGGCAGATGCGTCTCGTGTCTCACCACCCACTTCCGCCCGCCATGCCTCGTCCACGTGTCCTCGGGCTGTCCCCTCTTTCCCGGCTTCCCTTTCTTAGACCTGGATTCCGTACAGCTGACTTTTTCTTTTTCGTCACTGGTGTCTGCTGATTTACCATTTTCGGAACTTTCAAACCGAGTCTCGAGCTCATGGTGCTGGGAGCTTCTCTCACGTGTGTTAGCCCGGGAGCAGCCAGGGGGAGGCACCGGCTCGTCACCGGGCGCGGCCCTTGGATGAGTCGATCTGTAAATGGCAGTGTCCTGCGCTGATTCCAACAGGACGTGGAGAATGTCCCTCTGGGAAAGGACTGTGGAAAAGAATTCCAGCTAAGTGGGGACAGGGCCGTCACACTCTCTTGTTTTTTCATTAAGATTTTACGTTTTTAGGGCAACTTAAGGTTCACAAGCCACCTTTTCTATTTTCAGGGGCCGGCCATTCTAGCCTAAGTGGAATGGACACCCAGTTATTTTGCTCACTCTTGTTTCCAGTGAATTTCCTTGAATCAGCCGGGCGATCATTTGTCAGCATCTTCAGGATCGTTGACATGGTTTTCCACGTCACTTTGCACTGAGCAAAAATCATGCCGTCACACGGATAGGCAGCAGAGGCGTCAAGGGGTGACAGAGTGGTCTTGAGGATTTACCCCGAGACCCTCTCGAACGGTTCTCTAGCACGTGCCTGGCCCCTCACTGCTGGCGGGCGTGGGCTTAGTGATCCTGCCTGCTCAGAACCGCGTCTCAGTGCCCTGCAGCCGCGTTCCCACGCCAGCTGGGTCTTGTGACTTATGAGCTCTGCCCTGCTGTGAATGGACTCTTTCCGTGCGGACCCGTTCGTTTGGAATGTGGGGTGGAACCTGGGTCAGGAGGGCACGCGGTTGGGATGGAATGGGATTCCTGGCAAAGGAGCGGCCCTTTCCCCCGCTACACCTGGTAAGATGCCAGCGTCTGCAGGTCAAGGTGAGGCGGAAGCGGTCCTCCGAAGCGGTCCAGCGACTCCTGACTCTCCAATGTTCTTCGATTCTAAGGTCCAAGTGACAAGTTATTATTTTTCCTGCATAATCTCTAAACGTATTTGTTGTCATTATGTGTGTCAAGTAAAATATAAAAGTTTAAAATCTCCTTTCCTCCTGAAAGCTTGTGCCCAACCCGATTGTCATATCGACGGAAATTTCCCTCTCCCCTCCCGCCCTCAACTTTTGCCAATCTATTCAGCATATTAAAGAAAAACTACAATACTCAGGCTCGTTGTAATATGGAACACTCTTCGACATTTTTTTCCAAGCTCATACAAACCTGCACAAACATACCCGACATGCATTTTTTCCCCCTAAACGTGAGCTCTCACTATCCCATATCCTCTGCTTTGTATTTTCCCCCTGAATGAGCAGCTATCTCTAACCTTGCTGTGTTCAGTACAGTTGAAATGTGGCTAATGCAGATTTCTGGGACAGAAAAAGAGTATAAAAAGAGTATTAATACTTTTTACGTGTTTATTGCATGCTCAAATGACAGTATTTTGTATATATTGACTTAAGTAACATATTAAAATTAATGTCACCTGTTTCCTTTTTAAAATCATGGCTACCAAAAGATGTAAAGCCACTTGTGTTGTTTTGTATTAGACAACACCGCTCTAATACATTCTTTTTAATAAGTAATTATATTTTAAAGAACTTCATGTAAACTTTAGTAAGTTGGTGATCTATTTCTGTACAAAGTATCTTGTCTGAAATTCTTTCTGTGGAAGCCTTGCTGTGTAACTGTTACTGTCCAGAAACGTGGCCGTTTTTCTTGAAGACTACTCCAAAGCAGCCATAGCTAATGCAAAATACGCATTTCTAACAAGATACGGAGCTATCAGCAGAATCACCAAACTACACTTGTTGTCACAGCAACCCGCTCAGCCCCACCAGTCCTGTTCTACTTGAGTAGCTGTCATCTATGCAGATGAACGGACAAATGACATGTAATCAGTCCTGTGGCCGGAGGCACTGGCCTTACTGCAGCGGGCAGAGCTTGGAAGGCGTCAGGAGGCTCCCAATTTGGTGGGGAGTTTGCCGAACGAGGCGCATGTCGTGTCATAATTTGGAAGAAAATTCTAGAAGGGGCAATAACTAGTGAGTCTCACTGATAATTTATGCAGAACCTGTAGCATCTTCCTTTTTTAAAGGCTGGAAATATTTTGGAATCAGAAGATCTGGGCTGGAATTTGGACTCAGCCACCTTCATCAAGAGCTGTGCGGTCTTGATTAGTCGTTTAACTCTGTGGGCCTCGGATTTCTCACTGGCGAACGGAAGGGGACGACTCCCCATGTGGTATTCCTGTCTTCCGTAAACTGTCACTAAATCATTTAGTTCCCTTTATTAAAAGTAAAGTCCGTTTTATGAACATGCAGCGGTAATAATGTCACACGTATGCGCATCGTCTTTATTTCCAGCTGCCTGCCTCGTGTTCCTAGTCCTCTAGTTTTTTTCTGCTTTGCGGTCATGGAGACAGGGGACTCTGATCTGGTCACTGCTATACCCTTAGCGGTGGGGACAATCTAGGTTCTCAGACCTACCCTCAGTTTGGTCCCTGTTCTTTAAAACGTACTACCATGACGTTTCCCACACCTTCGTGCCCTCCTGTGTGTCGATGACTAAAGCCTCCCAATAAGGAAAACTATTGGGGGAGCAGAGAATCGGGGGGCTGTCCATCTTGAACACAACATGTGGCTATATCATAGGGAAATAGTTACAAGCAGGAGCTTTCAAACACAGCTTGACTAATGGCTGTTACAGAAGGTCTCAGGTTCATTGGCAGGAATCTTCTTGGGGGGTGCTGGCCGACCCTGCGCATGTCCCTTGCTCTTAGGGTCCAGGGTCTGGCTGTGGCTGTCTGTGATGCTGCAGGCCAGAGAGAAAGCGCGGTTGCTCCACGGGCAACGGAGAACGTCAGCCTCGTCGCTCTTGCACAGGATTTGGCTGACCGTCGGGGGTTGGTGACCTTGTTGCAAACGCTCCGTGTCACTGGACAGCATTGGAAAACTTTTCCCAAGCAGGCCGGACAGATGTCAAGACGTCTGATTGAGCCTCCCTGGGAGAAATGAAGAAGGAATGGGGGAGAGGGACATCAGAGATTCTGGTTGGGGCAGTAGGCATGTGTGCATGTGTGTGTGTGTGTGTGTGTGTGTGTGTGTGTGTGTGTGTGTCCCCAGAAATGCTCAGGTTACTTCAGCCACCAGGCAAAGGTCACCCTACTTTTTTAGGTTACCTTCCAAAGGCCATCAACTCCTCCAAGAAGAAATTGGTCATAACTCTCACAGCCCCAGTGCCGACTGTACTTCCCCAGAGCTTCACATCATTCATTTCCAGAAAGCAATTTTACTTGATTGCCTCGTGGTCTTTTCGAATGAGGCATTTTAAGAAATAGGAGAAAATGGGTTGGCT
>NW_011889029.1:687384-698971 GCF_000151845.1 Pteropus vampyrus | reverse complement strand
GGATCGGTCATCACACAGGTGGTTTATCTGTGTGGTTAGCTGGGGCGGGGCGGGGCGGAGGGCTAGGGCAGGGAAGAGGGAGGGATTAATTCCGGTAGAGGGAAATAGTATGTTAAATAGATCGATGTTGTATTAAGTGCCTACGTTCATAAAGTGAATGATAATCTGGAAATGCAGTTTATTATTAAATAATATAGTCTATAGCTTGATAACCTCCACTTATAGTAGTCCCTATATTATTTTTAAATTTTTTATTAACGCAGACTTCTGAGGCTACAGTTCACATCCTCACATTCATAACTTCTTACGAAACCATTTAATAGAAGGAAGGAGATGAAATGTTCCTTAGAGTCTGTCGTCTTCACATCCTGTGTGACTTAACTCTCTGTGTCCAGATGAATTTTCAGTGATAGATCCAGGGGTTATTTATCCCACCTGTCTGAAGTGGGGAAATAATAAAGAGAGACGTGGACGAGAAACGCCACACCCCAGAGCATCGTGACTTTGTGCTTTGGTAAGACGCAGATGAGGGGGCCTCATTAATATGCAGTTGCGCACACGCCAAACGTGGCTTAACAAAAGAGAAAAGCGCTCAGAGAAGAGTCAAAACGTCTGCAAGGACAGGGAAAGTCGTAAAAGAGGCCAACTGTAGTCCCCCCAAGTGTCTTCGGTCGTAAGGCACGTCCGAGGAGATTCAGCTGCCACGTTGGGCTGCCCTCCCTTCCCCGCCCCATTCTCCCTGTGAGAAGGGGCCGGCCGTGGCGCAGTGCCAAGTGCCCAGGCTTTGGACCAGAGCGGAGTCGGACCTGCATCCTGGCCCTGTCACACTGCTGGTGAGCGGCGCGACCTTGAGTGTGTGTGCAAGCTTCTCTGAGCTTTCGCTTGAGCATTAGTAGAAGAAGAAGCAAAAGCAAGTCGAAGAGTGGACGTGGGGATTGTAGGTGACGCATGCGAAGTGCTCAGAACAGTATCTCATACACGGGAGGCAACGAACAAGTGGCAGCTCTTAGCTGTTACTATTATTACCACTAGTACTAATATTACTGAGGCTACAGGTGCTCTGTTCAATAAACGAACCTGTCCAACAGAGGGAACGCCTGCGGGGAGCTCTGGACGTGTGTATGCTACACTCTTAATAAATTCTTGCCCTAATTAAGTAATTTGGAATGCCCATGGAACCTCTGTGCTGCAGACAGGGTCATCTACCTCCGGGAGGCTGGCAGACACTCGTCAGTGACCTCGTGTGTGTGTGTTTGTGCAGAGAGGGTGTTGGGGAGACAGGAAAGGGATTGGAGCTGGAAGCAGCTTTCTTTCTTCTAAACACAGTCGAAGAGTCTGGCATCTACGACTTTTTCTAAGCTGAGAAATAACCCAAAAGCTGGGAAAAGCGACCAAAAAAGTGCCAAGAATTGCCTTGAGCGGTTTTAGGTCATTGTTAGAACAAGACATACAGGTTCCCTCACCACGGATTCGACGGCACGCTGTGGTCCTTGGTCGCCTGTGTCCTGTCGAAGAGATTTTTGGTTTTGTTTTTTTAATTCTTTTTTTTTTTATTTTTAAACTTCATTATTTACCCGCAAACCAGCCACCTTTTCCCATTATGAGCAGCATATTCCAGCACTTCCTCCTGTCCAAATAAACTAGTATGTACTTAAGAAATGCAGACCCATCCTACCACCAGCATGATGAACCAGAATAAGAAATGCAGATACGTTAGAAATATATATATATTGTATATGTATATAATGTGTATATATCTCTCTCTCAAGGCCAAGTAGCTATCGAGGATGATGGCAAATCATACTTGTGAAGACCACACGGAGTTAAAAGAATCTTGGAGGTGAAAGATCTTCCTTCTCAACCCGCTACGATCTGCTTTATAAAAACTCATCCAGACTCCGCAGGAACAGTCACGACACAGCGCAGGGTCTCGTGGACGTCCGGATGCTCCAGCCTCAGTTAGACGAACCGCTGTCATTGCCACGTGGTTCTTCCCACGCCGAGCTGTGTCTTGCCGCCCGTGGCCCTGTCTTCTGGCCGGCCCCCCGCGGAGGGCGTGTGCCGTTTGGGGTGACCCTTCTCACACGAGGGGGCGCGTCCTGTGCCGGTTTCCCAGGGCTGCCGTGACAGAGCACCCCGCACCGGGAGGCCTAACACAACAGAAGTCTCTTCCTGTGTGGTTCTGGAAGCTCGAGGGCTCCGCGGCGTCGGTTCCTTCTGAGGGAGAATCTGCTCCCTGCTTCTGTCCCGGCGGCTAGAGGCGGCGGGCGGCCCTTGGGTTTGTCGCTTGTTGCTGTGTCACCCTAATCTTCGCTTCCGTCTCCGTATGACGTTCTCCCTGTGTCTCTGTGTCGCATGGCCGTCTTCCGTTCGCGTGTCTCTCCTCTTCTTGTAAGGACACTGGTCATGTGGGATCAAGGGCCCAGCCCGCTCCACCGTGACCCCGTCTTAACCTAAGTAATTATGTCTGCAATAGTCCTGTTTCCACATAAACCCCACTCTCAGATACGGGCGGTTAGGACTTCGACGTGCCTTTCCCGGGGGACACAATTCAACCTATGACAGTCCTTGAGTCCCTTTAGCTGTTCTTGACAGAACAGAGCTTCTGGGCTTTGTTCTACCAATGAGAGCACCGGCCAGGGAATGAATGATCTTTTACCCTCTTTTTTTTTTTTTTTTTTTTTGAGTCTAGGAATAAAACATTTCTAGTCCCGAGTGGTAGAAGAGATGAGTTTCAAAATACTACTTGCAGGCAAATCACACTGTGGAAAGTCCCGTTTGTCTGTTCATAAGAAGGTGCCTCGATTTCCCACGTAAGCGAAACTCCCCCTTCTCAAAGCTGCACCCTCGCCGGCCCCACCCCCGGCTCGTTCAGGACCCGTGCTCTCCCGTTTGCAAAACAATGATCCCAGAAAACATGCGAAAGTGAACCACACTCGGAGGGCTAAAGAAGCCGCACGAGGGCAGCCTTTTGGGGGTGACGTCTGGATGGGAGGATGTGAAACCCCAGAGCATTTGTGTTGGTGGGGTGGGCTGTTTAGGATCGATCTGTGGCCAATGTGGGTGTTGAGTTTTTCTGCATGGAGATACCCGCCCCCCAGTGGATTGTGGGGCCCCGAAGCGGGAGTTGAGGGGAGCTGGGCAGTTGTCCAATAGCGCGTCTGTTGCTGAGGCTGAGCCTGGGCCCCTTCCCGCGGAGCTGCACGCAGCCCTCCAGAAGCCCCCCTGCTTTCATCCAGGTTTGGAACTCTGACCTAGAAGTGACTCGCTTGGTCATGTCCTCAGCCTCTGGCTGTGAGAAAGGGGTCTTCGGCTGAGGGTTTGGTCCTGCAGGCATGAGAAGGGGGCTGTGGCGAGTGGGTGACAACGGCCACGAGTCGCCACTTATGCTAAGGCAGCAGCGCTTGCAAGCATCCTCGGGTAGATGTTCACATTGCCTTTGAACCAGAAAGTCCTCACATTTATTTGCATAGCTTTTCAGAAACATTTTAATTCTTGCCACATATCCCTCCCTGCATTTTTAGTAGGAGGCAGTGTAATTACTGAACAGGCATTCGTTATGGAGTGCATCAATAATGCATTGGGTTTTGCAATATTTCTCCTGTGTTATCACTGCGGTGATAGATGATGAGCCTGAGCAGATTCAGCTAATGCCGCGGTAATTTATGAGAACGTGACGTGCTGGGAACGGCCTAGAAGGAATCTTCATGCAGAGGCGGAAGGCGGAGGTTGTCGTGCTGGTAGCAAGAGGCTAGCAACGCTGCTGTTGTGTTAACTGCCCTCTGGACCCTTAATTAACCACCTGTTTGCTCTGCCTCTCTGCATCCCCGTGGGGGTGCAGGTATTCATATTTCTATTTGCAGTGAGCTCAGTGGAACAAAATACTGTTTTCTCTCAATGTTTATGGGAAAAGTAGAAACCGAAGTAGAGTTTTGGAGGTAATATATTTCATGAGGCCGATGAGACATATGTATTTTGATCACTGCAATGACTGTTTTTACTCATTAACTTGAATCTAATGAGATGGATTCAATTCCATTTAATTAAAGCATTTATTGAGTGCCTACTACATATAAAGCACATAGCAGCTGGTGTGGGTGGGTCCATCAGCAAGAGCTTTAACGCAAGGCAGAATGAAATCAGTACCGTCAATAAGAGACGCGAAAAGTACCACTTGGGGTCAAAGGAAGAAGAGATCGTATTTATTTAGCGTTTCAGCTGGATTCCCACGAAAAAAGAGCCCGAAACAAAATCTTCTACAGGAACACTTTATCGGGGAAGCGAGAGTCGGGCAGAAGGGGGAGCGAGGCCAGGCGGGAGAGCATTGCCAAGCTGATTCCAGCTTCGCAGAAAACCAGATGGCTGCTCGGCCACGTGGGCCGTCTCCAGGGAGCGTGCAAGGAACACGTACGCGTCCGTCACAGAGCATTGCGTCCGCCGGCTCTCGCCCCTCAGCTCTCCCATCAAAGGCTGCCCCGAAAACACCAACTCCCTCACAATTTGGGGGTGTGTTATCCAGCCCTCCAGGGTGTTGCTGGGGAGGCCGGAGCCTCGGTGAGCACAGGCTGTCCAGGGCACAGGCACGATCCCTTGGGACCCGTGGTACCTCTCGGTCTGTGGTGGTGGCAGTGGTGGCCTGGGCTTTATGATTATAGAAACAATGTAAGCTGTCCCTAGGGTTATTCTGGCCCGGAAGGGAGGCAGACAAGCGAGGCTGGGGGCGAGGAGAAAGTCCGGGTGAGCACATCTAGGGGGTGCATTCTGTACAGTTAAGGTTAGGCACAGCGTCTGGCAGGGGGAGAGCCCCGGAGATGGCCCCGGAGATGGCACTCATGAGGACGGGTGGGGTTTTGCAAGGCAGAGACAGAGAATGTCGTTGGTGTGAGATTCGAATCGAACAAAGACACGAACTTGGGAAAGCAAGGCTGGTTGAGGGCACAGTGCGTAGTCCACTCTGGTGGGATTTTAACTCATTTCCCGTTTGCGCCGAGAATGCTCACCATCGGTGCTCGTGGCTGCAGCATGTACCCCGAGATAACTCATGCATCACAGTCCTCACCCCACCCGCAGAGTTTGCTGTGAAATATCCCGCTTTTCGGATTTTCGCTTCGCTCTAGTATACCGATAGTCTTCGGAAACAAATGACGTCACTCTATTTGTAGTGCTCTGTTTTTAGTAGTGGCATCTCCGCTTACAAAATACAGTAATTCTCGATCGCCAAAAGCGTCAGATCCTAGAACACGTAGCATTCCTACACGTGATGTTAAATTAACGCTGGCCGCGAGCTGCACTTTTTTTTTTTTGGTCTGAACGGTGCAGGAAGAGGGCTAAGACGTGTGTGGAGGAGAAGCGGGAGGTAAGGTCGCCAACGCACGTGGGCTTGACTAGGGAGGACCTCGAGAGCAAGCGTGTCGGTCAGCGACTGCCGTATAACGAGCACCATAAGCATCTTGCCGGCGTGTGGCACTAGGCGTTTCTTCCCGGCGTGCCTGCTGGTCGCCGAGGCGGCTCTCTTCCAGGATCCGGGCTTGTGGGCGGGCTGGGCAGCTTTGCTCCGTGCGTGTTCACGCTGGGGGCCAGGCCGAGGGGACAGAGCCCGTTTGTGTGTGTCCCCTCAGTGCCTGTGCCTGGCTGCTGTCTTGAGGAGGGCGTCTGCTGCGCTCTCAGATCTGCCCCTCTGGCTCGGCCGAATGTCTCTTTTTCCCAGAAACCTCTTTGACTGGTCCAGACCTCACCGAGTCTCCTATTTACACTCGTGGAATGTTTTAACTCTGTCGTTCCATAATCGTCTCATGCGGGTGAGTCTCTGACCAGAGTTCAGCTGAGCTACTCCACGGCCCTGTTGCCTCCGTGTCTGTTCTGTTCGGCCAGACGGCCAGCGGGGGCCTTGAACTGACGCTAGCCCCCAGTCAGGCGCGTGCCCTGGATTGTCAGCCAGTGCTGTTCCCGACAGCCCTTGTGATCAGCTGTCTCCCCTGCGTCCGGGGCTCCCCCACTGTGTGCCCCTTAGATGAGACTGCCGTGGAATTTACCAAAACCCTGCTCTTTTTGGTTTGCATCGGTCAATCTGACCCTTGCCCAGACCCCCAAGGCACTGCCCCCCCGCAGAGCCGCACAGAGGCCTGTGCCCCGCGTCGTGCCCCGATCTCTGCAGTGTGTCTGGACCGTGCCGCGTGGCTCCTCCAGGCACATCCCATACTCCCTCCAACCCGTCAGCCGTGAACTTCGGTATTTCAGTTTCCCTTGTGGTCCGCTGCTGAACTGCAGCTCCCCATCTGACAGCCTGGGCTCCACTCAACACATGTTCATTCTGAGAAGTCACAACGGTCCCGCTTACCCAAGCAGTCTGTGGACATTTTCCAGGCAGAGCCCAAAGCTTTTGCTTCTTTGGGTCTCTCGCAGTGTCTAGCATGGTGCTTGATACAAAGTAGATTCATCATTAGTGTTGATACACTGACCTTGGATGCACTGTGTACCTTGTGATGAACTTGGCTACGGACCATCTCATTTGCATTAGAAAGCAGACTCCCTGAGAACACTTGGGATAAAGGCTTCTGGGTGTTTGTGGCTTCCTCCGGTTCTGACACGGCAATCGGTGAACGTTTCATAGGTGGATTGTCACCTAGATGCCCCAAGATTAAGAGTCTGATGGGGGACAATGAAGTTATTTTCAACGAAGCAAGCCAAGGTCTCGGTGCCTGCTGTATAAGAGGCTGCAGGGGTGCCTGGCCCCCTGCTGGGGCTTCCACGATGTGGAGGACGCCCATCATCCTCTGGCTCTGGGTTACCTCTTGCTCATTATGCAAATTGGGTATGAAAATAATAGGCCGTTTTCGACTTCTCCCTCTGAAACCATGGAAACAGTGAACATATGGTCCTATCTGTGCCCGGGAGGAAACAGGAGGTTGACATTGTCCTTCGTGGGGAGAGAGATCCAGTATCTCCCTAAAGGGCTGTCCTTGCTTAGAGCGCTGCCGACTCGGGCACGCTGAGGGCGCTGTCATTTCACAGGGACGGGCTTTTGGGGTATGTGGCTCAGAAGTCTGAATGAAAGCCGTAGCCCTGCCCCCTCCCTGTACCGCGTGCTCTCTGCTGTGACCTGCAGGTCCCTGCATCCGGAGGCGGCTGCTCGAAGCCGTGCGTAATCTGTTCTTGTCCTTTGTGCCTCTGCCGCGTCCTCTGTCCTCTCGCCCTGCCTTCCAGGGCCTTCCGTCCCTGGGCGCCCGCTGCTCTGGGATGTTTCCCCGCCACGGCGGTCCGGGCCTCCGCTTCAGCGTCTGTTGGGAATGGGAGGGTCGCGTGGTCCCGGTCTTCATACCTGGCTTCCTGATAGACCGCCTTGCACAGAGCTTCCGGGAGAAATGCCAGGACATCACGAGCGCATCCTGACGCCACCGTCACCAACCTCTCCTCCCGACATAACGGGAGGTCGTGCAGAAATGCGAACCCAGAGGGCCGGGGCGACTTCCGTCTCCGTCGTGGGGGCGGGGCAGGCAAGGCCTGTGTGGAAGTTGCTGGAAGCAACCTGGCGTCTGGCAAGGCAGGTGCCGGAGGTAAATCAGAAGGGAGTCTAAGATGGGAAGTTGGGAAGTAAAGTCAAACTCTCAGGGACTCTCGGCTGATTCTGCTGAATCCAGCTGCCTCGGCGGGGGCTGGCGTTTCTCCCATGTGACTTGCGGGGTCTCTTCCCATGGGACGTGTGTGTTCTTGGAGCTCCACAAAAGCTTTCCAGAAAACTTTTCACCCATTTCCCCTCTAGAAAAAAAAAAAAGAAAGTGCAGCTCGTTGCCGGCTTTAATTTAATTTTCCATAAACACGCTCTTTGAGGCTGAAGCGAATCTGACTGGTTTTCAATGTGAAAATAAAGTATAAAAACTGCTCTTGGAATTACTTCCAAACAGAGCTTGTCTCTAATCGTAACATAATACAAATGTACACAGAAGTCGGATTCTCTGCCTGGAATCATGACCTCTGCCCTGTGGGGTTAAGATGCCCCCTGCCCAGCGCCATCAGAATGCCAGTAATTCAGGGTCTTCACAAACACAGTGGCCCTGGGCGGACATGGCGTGTGAGGCCGTAGGTGGGGTCAGGAAGGCGTGTGGTCCAGGCAGCCGGCCCCTCGGTGGGACGGTCTCAGCAGACTGGCGGGGGCAGGCGAATCAAATCAGGACGAAACAGCCCTGCTCCAGTAAGACGGGCGGTGGAGGCGGGCTCGTCAGCCAGCCCTCTCGGCACCTGGAGGGACAGGTGCGCCCCCAGGGAAGACCTTGGGGTAGGGGCTGGGGCCAGGCCCTGATGGCGTCCACCATGCTTCTTTCTGACGCCGAATCACTGTCTTCTCTTTTCTTCTCTGCTCCCAGGGCAGAAATGGGAAGAACAGGGCTGGGAACCACACGGACATAGACCAAAATCTAACCTCATCCCTTGGAGACTGGCTAGTTAGCTCTGTAAGCCTCAGTTTGCCAGTCTGGAAAATGGCTGTGGTCACACCTCACTGGGTCGTGGTAAGGACTGAACGGTGATGTTTGTGAAACGCTTGTCGCGTGCTCACCGCTGTCCTCTGGATGAGTGCCAGCTTGTCGCCTTCCCTCTTACAAAGTGGCGTCCAGAACCGACCCACGCCCCCCCGGGTGGTCCCCAGCAGGACCGTGTGGCCCTCCTGCCCATACACTAAACTCTTCGAGATGCCATCTGAGGTTGCATGTGCTTTTGCGACAATGTTAGAGGCTGCCCTTACAAGGAGCAGGAAGATGTAGAGCTCTCGGGGGACCGCCAGAGGACTGGCCGGACTCTCTCCCAGATGTCTGCGGACACTTTGGGGCTCCTCCTCCTTTGAGTTTTCCTGCCCAGGCAGCTGCATTTCCTTGTTGAGCTGGCAAGGCCCATTTGAGAGCAGCTGTCCATCCGTCACGGAGCTGTGCATGGCAGACCAGGTCGAGGAGCTAAGGCCTCTGTCAGACTCCACGGTGAGGACCTACGGGGATCGCAGGTGTGAGATGCCTCTTAGAATCCCGGGACGGGCACGTGCAGTTTGCGCAAGCGTCCCAGGTAACTTCCCGAGCCCTCGTCCCCACCTTGAGAGTCGTTCTGGAAATGAGAGCTTCCCCGCCTAGGTGCTCGCCCTTCTGTGGGCGGACCAGATGCTGTTATAACGCCCTGAAACATCTATGGATGCCATGGCTCTGTAGCCTTCGCTCTTTCCAAGGACAAGTGGCATTTCTAGTTCTACCACGTTGTGATTTATGTCCACTCCTCCCCCTTTCTTCAACTCTCCCACCCCAGCCTTGTCAGATGCCTGGGGCCTGGGCGGGCCGTCAAGTCTGCAGGCCTTGCTCTCTCCCCATCCACCCCAGGCCCATCCCAGGAGGGGAGCCTCACTTTTCAGAGAATAAATCTGCAAAAGGGATGTTGCCGGAGCAGTAAATCTTGGCTCTGCGTGTGTGGCATGCACATGTGCATGTGTGTTTCCGAAGTCTGTGCTCTGTGTGACTCTGTGCCTACGGAGCGGGACCAGGGCCGATGGCATGAAGGGGCTTTTAAATTCCGAAGACTCAGAGGGAAGGACGTGCTCAGGGAAGCAAGGGGGTTAACAGGGTCGAGCTGAGGGATGCTGTGTGCTGGGCAGGGAGTGCCCCTGGTTTGACCTGCCACCTGGGATCGGCAAGGCGAGGGAGAGCATGTAGGCATGGACGTGAGGATCGGCTGACCCCCTCACCGCCCCCCAACTGGCACGGTCTAGTCTCTTTGCCGCTTTGGGGAGTGGGAAGGGGCTCCTGGCCTCCCCTGCGTGCAGAGTCCCCCCCGCTCCCTGGTGGTCGGCACTGGGTTCTGTCTTCTCCACGTTGTGTCCTGCCCGCCAGAAATGATCAGAACAGGTCCCTGGAGAAGACTCTGTGTTAAATGTAACTCTCCCAATGGATTTCTGAAAAGCCGTGAATGAAAACACAACTCTTTCAACCAACAACCAGTGGACTCAGTGAGCAGCTCCAAACAGAACCCAGCTGTGTGCAGACGGTAAAATCACCAGGCTGAAATCAGTCTGTTGGCTCTTGGTCTTGTGGGTATGAATGACATTGGCTGTACCAGAGGTCAGCCAGGGGACGATGTTAATGATCATGGAGGTGCTTCTAGGCACCAGGGTCTCATTGGGCCACTGGAGTACTGATGAGCGTGGATGGCCCTTGCATCCTCATGACAGCGGAGGGGAACGACATGGATAATTGAAACCCACTGAGAGTTCCTTATTTTGCCCCCCCCACCCCCATATATGATGAAAGGAAAGCAGCAAAGAATTTCCATAGGAATCGTGGTTCTGGCTGTTCCACAGGGTCCAGGGGAGACACCGAGGCCCAGCTAACGGACATAGTTAGCAAAGAATGTATCCTTCCAACGACGGGCGGCATCGTCCCGCTGGTGTGAGCGGAGAGAAGGAAGGAGGGCTGGTAGGAGCGAACGTAAGGAGGTGTCGTGTGGTTCCTTGCTAAAGAGAATGTGCTCAGAGACAGAGACGGGGGAAGCAGGGCGCGTTGCCGGAGCTAGGAGGAGGCCTGGCCCAGCGGAGCCCGGAGGCGGGGAATTCTGTCCGAGCCAGACGGGCCGTGAGAAGAAGGATTTCAGCTGGAGGTGAAGGCGCGTGGGCTGAGTCTCAGCAGCACATGCCCTAACCCTAACCCTAACCCTACCCTAACCGTAACTCCGTTACAAGGGTGGACTCAATGGAGGCTGAAGACTTAGCCTGTGGTTCCGTCAGGAATGGCCACTATGCTCTGGCTAGGCATTTGTGCCAGTTAACCACAAGGAGTCCTTCTTGGCAGGTGTATTCCTTCTTGAGGTCCACGATCCACAAAGGAACAATCAAATTCATAGTTTTGGGTAGGGATAGGTGCTGTGAAGGAGCTGGAACAGGGTGCTGGGGTCGCGGGGGGCAAACGGGCAGCCTCTCTGGAGAGGCGAGTGACCTGCCTGGCGGGAAGGGGGCTGTCAGGTGCAGCCTGGGAGGGAAGAGCCTCTCGGAGAGCGGGAAGCGTGGGTCAAGCCCCCGGGTTTGGCGTGTTCATGGCCGGAAGACGCTGACCATGGGGTAGGAAACGCAAGAAGCTCTCTGAGTTAGAGAAGTCACCTCCCGCCAAGCATTCCTGTCATTATTTTCGGATGCGTTCTGGTCTTCTCCAGGGGCCTGCTGGGCGCCGGAGGAGCAGAGGTCTCGCACTTTCGTGTCGTAGAGAGGCAGAGCCCAGAGGAGGCTGGGGCCAGCCTGCTCCGGGTGGTCACCCGTCTCTCCTCCGACGTATGGAGGGTCTCTTCCCATGGCCTAAGCCCCTGCCCCGGGCCTTGCAGGCCTGGGAGATGGCAGGTGTCGAGGCCTTCCATGGGTGCACTCAGCTCTTCCGAATGGTTTTGGTGGGATCTGTGCGTTAGCCTCTGATGGCCTGAGGTGACCGTGGAGGCTTCGACGGCCACCATGTTGCTTTGGAGGGAGACACCACAGGCCTCTGGACGGCTGTGTTTTGCGGGCACAAGTTTTAGGCTTCTATTTCAGGGCGATGATTTTTCCTGAGATGCTTATTATTTATGGATTCCAGATCAC
>NW_011889029.1:678280-685819 GCF_000151845.1 Pteropus vampyrus | reverse complement strand
AACCAGCACGTTCGGGTGGGGCTCGGGGATCTGATTTAAAAGTCCTCTGGGTGATTCTGACTCCTGCGAAGCTTCGAGAACCGCTGCTACACACCAGTAACCTTCAGTGTCGAGCCATGTGTTAAACTTTGCTTTTTATTATTCATTTAATGACTCTGCGTGGTGAAAGAAATGACTTTTTTCCTGTGTTAATGGGCGGTTTCCTCTGGCTCCCACGCCCAGCGCCGATGGGAGGCCGGATGTCTCCCCTAACCAGGGAGGGAGACCGGGAAGGGAAGCTCTGCATCACGTGCCCAAAGGTATCTCTGCTACTGAACTCCGTGTGCTCGGCACTTCGAAAAGCCAGAACCCAAAACGTCAGAGTCTGGAGTAAGAAAAGTCTCATTGATCGAGAAGGCGGGAGACCTAGCAAGGCCTCGAATCCATCTCATTGCCTGGTCTAGGTCGAGGGTTTTTAAGGGCTTTTCAGGGTTTAGGGGAAACCGGTGGGCGGAAGTTCTGTGGGGCCCCATTTGAGCAGGAGGACCTTGGAACTCGGCCTTTCGTGGTGAAGGGGCGTCAACTCTGGGTCTTCCTGGGCGACTGACCCCTTGCTTCTGAAAGGGTTCCGGTGTTCAAGTTCCAGTCATGTCCTGGTCCTTGGATGCCGTTGGGGCTGGAGGGCGGGTGAGACTTTGATTCCGTAGGGCGGGTGTAGCTGGGGGGGTCGCCGTTCTCTGCTCCGCTCTGGCTCTGGCTGTGTGACTTGCGGTTTTGGTCTGTTGTCTCTGAAAAGCAGCTGGGTATCTCGTTAAACAGGACGGGGCCATTTCGAGCTGGTGTGTGGTTACAGCTCTGCGGAAATGCTCGCTGCTCTGTCTTCTGGTTTGGATGTAGGGGGTCTCTTTATATCTGAGAAGCCAGCTGTCCCCCTGGCCTTTGAGATACATGAGCCAACACATTCCCCTTGTCCTGTTTGAGTCTGAAAGATTTTTTTTTTTTTTGTTATTTGCAGCTTGAGGAATCCTGAAAGTCACAGGACTTATCACTGAAACGATCAGGAATAAGATTTGCCTCCAGTTAGCTGGTTCCGAAGGCCCAGCAGGAACTTGGCATCATTGTGTCTATTAACAATACTTCCTTGTTTTCTGTGTCACTGACGCTTTGACACCTGGGGCCTCCCTGCCTGGGAGAGACTGTCCCTTCCAGGGTTAGCCAATGCTTAGAGATGGCAAAGGGCTCACCTAGGAAGATGCCTCTCCTACGCAGAAGAAGGGACGCAGAGCCCGTACTCCAAACCACCTCCTCTATCTGGCTCTTACTCTCTAGGGGCAAATTTTTCTGCCCGAATCCCCCCGGAGCCTGCCTGAGATTATTCAGACTAGCCGGTCCGAAGCCTGCCTACAGCCAAAAGACCCGGGGTGACGACCCTCTGGCCCCATTGCAGACTCTGCCGCCACCTGTTGGACCAGGCGGGGCCCCCTTGGCTGTATGCAGTGTGGGGCGGATGTCACTCAGTGGTCCTGCCTCTCTCCCTTCTGCTTTCCCCAAGGAAAGGTACCCGTGTAAATCTAGCTGGGCGTGATCATTCGGGAACATTCTGAGCAGGGAAAAGGAGCCACAAGAGGGTGGTCTGAAGGGTCTGGTTGACAGAGGGACTGAATGGCTGTTGTAAAGGAAAAGGTAGTTATCATCAACGATAAAAGCACTGTCAATAATAACCAACCCAGCTTTCGTAAACAGTCCCGCGATGCTCAGAGAGGCTGGTGTTTGATCGAATGCCGTTCGAACCGGGTCTTTTGGCAATTCCCACTTCTAGAGCTTTTCCGTGCACCAGACTAGTTGTGTGGCTTTTGACCTCAGGGCATTTTCCTTCGTCAGCTTGTGTGACAGGGGCGTTTGTCTTGACGCTGCCTCCTTGAGTCACGTGCGGGCAGCATGGAGCCCTTTAGAGTCTTTGGCTGGGGCATTGAGCTGCCAAACTCGAGGAAACAGCCCTACAGCTGGCTGGAGCGTGCCTGGGGGCGGTCCTGCGTGGCCGGTCTGCAGACCCAGCATGGCAAGCCCCAGGTGACAGCAGAACCAGGTAAAGAATGCCAAGTTCAAAAAGATGAGATGGGAAACAGTTTTTCTATACATGCTTACAGGCTCCTTGTAAGCATGTTAGAGTGTCGAGGCTCTCTGAGAAAGAGGTATTAAAATACTCACAGATATGAGACTTGATTAGCACTCGTAGATCGCTTCAGCTTTCATGCACGCCTGTGGGCACTTTTTCAGATACAGGCTGTGGCAACTGGAAAACGTATGCGTTTTTTCTTTTGGCATTTGTAGACATTTGTGATATGAAAAAAAGGACATTTAGAAGCAAATGACTTCAGGTCCCAGGGTTAGCACAAGAAAAGCATGGCGGAGAGAACCACGACAGCTAGGTGACATGTTCCCACGTGGCCGTGGTTCCTTGATCTCAGATCCACCCCGAAGTCGCCTAAATCTAAGGTGTTTTTCCTCCATCGGTGATTCCGCCAGAAGCGCTGATGGAGGTCTCCGTGAGGTCGCTTCAAGTCCAGACAGGCTCAGGGAACCTCTGACCCACCGTCGACCTCTGAAAACTAATGGAGCAGCCCCGTGCCCCAGAGCGGAGGGAACGGGCGCTTTGACCCCAGCGGGTCCCGCTCCGTGGCGAACGAGGCACTTAACGAGCAGAGGCTCGGGCTGCCTGTGCTCAGAGGCGCATCGGGTCGAGGCCGTGCGGAGCGGAGACACCCACCTTGCGTGTGACTCTCTCGCAGGCAGCGAGGTGCGATCACTCCCGTTTTCCGAAATGCCCTGTTTCCTGTGCATCCATTTTGCAGGATGGAGGATGGAAGTTTTCCCCGCGTGTGACTCGGTCTAACCTGAGACGTTTCTCCTTTGGATTTTAAGCTGCTCCTCTCCTGATCTTGGTGGAAATGTTTGACTGTGGGTCTTTTAAACCTTGGTGATAAAACTCCATTTTCTTTTGTCTTCAAACTCTTTGTGGTTGGGACCACCCGCCTTATTTACTGCTGAGGACTCTCGGTCCCCGGCTGTGGGTCCCACGGACGACCCTCGAAGCGGCGAGGTGTCACATCATTCTCTCCCTTTCTCTGCCCACGGACTGGGAAGCGGCAGTTTGTCCCCGGTCCCTGTGCCAGGTGCCATGCTGGCCTTTACGCAGACCACGTTGCCTGGTGGTTATGAGCCCCTCGATCCTGGGAAAGGCACGTGAGTTCTCTGCCCTCATCTGGAAAAGCATTGACTTGAAGGGAGAAACACCCTCCCTGTTCCACTGGGCGCCATCAGCTCCTGAACAGAATCTCTACCGCAGGCGGCTCTTCCCACTAGCTGCTCTGGGGATCCGATGAAAGAGACGAGGCGACTTATCGTCGTATCGATATTGGGCCCCCAGGGCAAGACATTACGAAGAAGCCATGGTTCTACGTCCTGGAGCAAGGCTTGGGGACAGAGCATAAATATGGGTTATTTGCGGCCACAGGAAAACCTTTTAGCACATTCGAATGTCGTGGGTCTTTGCCTTTGTTTCCCTGGGGAATCACTCTGCTATTTCAACCAAGATTTCATAGCTTGATTTCACTGTGGCAGGCAGCACAGGAAAGCGAAGAACTGGCAGCTTTCGCATTTAATCCATTTTCAATGATTCCAGGTCACTAATGGGATTATTTTACCAAAAAGAATCAGCTCAACTGTAGACACGCGAGTGGCAGCTCTGTGACCTGCTCAGTTGGTCTTCCGAGCCATGGGCCTCGAGTGAGCTTTGGCCGTGGAAGGCAACGCGTGCCTGTCCAGTCTCAGGTCTGTGACCAGGAGGAAGACAGGCGTCCGGGCCTCTCGGGAATCCAGCCGGTCGCTGAGCACGCTGCGCCCCTCTCCCGCCTGCCTCCGGCTGTCTGTCCACAGCTGGGCACCTGTCCTCACTGTCACCGTCCTTACGCTCAGCCCCACGGGGACCTCTGCTCCGCTTCCCCCCTCCCCCCACCTCACCAAGCACCGAAGGCCTCATGGGTCGGTGTCTACATCAGGGCTCGGCAAACGTTTTCTGTAAAGGGTCAGTAGTAAATACGTCAGGCTCTGTGGGCCACCCAGTCTTTGTCACAGCTGCCCATCTCTGCCATTGTACCGCGAAAGCAGCCGCAGAAAATATGTGAACAAACGGGCATGGCTGTGTTTCAATAAAACTTGATTTGTGGACGCCGCCATTTGATTTTCATACAGTTTTCTGTCATGAAATATTATTTTCCTTTCGAATTTTTTCTACCATTTAAAGATGCAGGAGCTATTCGCTTTTGGTCTATAAAAACGGGTGTGGGGCTCCACTTGGCCCGAGAGTTGTGGTTCACTGAGCCTTTAAATCCTTGTACGTCACACCCTTCTCGACATTCTTAGATCCTTTCCTCCGTCTCGTTCTGCGCTGACTCGGGAAGGCCTCCATGCTGGCTTGCTGAAACGGCTGCTCGTTTCCCCTCCTCTTGCGTATTTTCAGTCTCTCGGTCAAGGTCGTCAGCGAACGGGCCGCCCGGTTTCCGGCCTCGCTCCCGACCCGCCTTGTTCTCCACACTTTCGACCGAACGACCCTGCAAGCTGGCCCAGTGGATCTCGTCGTGCACCTGTTTACAGTCCTTCGAAGTCTGTCCCGTCCCGCGGCTCTGTGATCTCGTGCGCCCACCCGGCGTCACCAGCTCCCTGTCGCGGCCCCTCTCCCGAGCCCCTGCCACCATCCTGGGTCTTCGCTCCGGCCACCCTGACACTCTCACGGCTTCGCGAGTCACCTCTGGCTCTGCGCCCTTCATCGTGCTGCACGATCTTTCTCGAATCCCGTTCCCGTCTTCGCCGTCTGCCTCACTCCTACGAGTCCTTGACAATTTAGCTTCCGTGTCAACATGTGTCTCTTACGAGAGGCCTTCTTCAACCCTGCCTTTTCGGTACGGTACGATTTAAGCGTCTTTCTTAAGTACCACACTGCGAGCCAGAGGCTCTCTCTATGTCTGAGCCGAGGGGCCCAGGCCCAGGCCGAGATGTACGCACACTCACACACCCGTCCACGTGCCACAGGTGTGGGGCGGAATTAACACTGTTGAGTGAAGAAGGGGCGAGTGGCAGACACGCAGGTGGGACGTGCATCGCTGTAGGTCAGGGGAAATGTGACAGCGGCCTGAGCGCGCGCCCGGAGCAGAAAGGGCAGGTGGTAAACAGTGGTGGTCGGGACTTGACGGGACCCTCCCAGCAGAGGAAGGTAGAGAGGACTCAGAGTCAATCCCTGGTCCTTGCGGTTTTCATCCCAAAAGTGCGAGGCTCAGCTCAGTCCCGCGGTTCCTGATTCTGCGTCTCTGAGGTTCGAAGCCTGCGTAGCTGGGGAAGCTCTGCTGGGTGCCATGGATTTGACTTTGGAGTGGACAGAGTTGGGTGGCCGTGTGGAGGAGAGCCGGTGGCCGGGGGACGCGGGAGGGGTCGGAGTGGGGTGGGGACGGCGCTTTTCTCTCCACGGGGGCGGGGAGGAGAGATAAGCGCAGTTATGGGGGCCACTCCCGGGGGAGAGGGAGCGAGGTGACGAAGCAGTGTTCTTTCCCGCGTGAGGGATGCAAAGGGTCTGGAAGAGAATGGGGTGGGGTTCGGCTGAAGAGGGAACGGTTCTCAGTTAGACGGGGTTCTGGGAGGGGGCGGGAGACGGGGAGGTCCTCCCCTGTGGGAGCGGGTGTCTGTGGAGCAGTCACTGTGTGTCATGGCTTGAGATGTGCGAAGTCAGCGAGGATATGAGTTCGAGGCGTGATTCTGCCCGTGGTCGTTTGGGATGGAAATGAGATCATCAGGACCGAGCAGCAGAGAGGAGGGCTTGCTCCAGGATGCCCCGGTTCCGGTCTGCGGAACACGCTCCGGCCCAAAGCTGGGGGTGGCATGGGGGGCCGTGGGGTGTGTCGAGGGACAATCGTGCTGTCTAACCGTAGCTCAGTGTCTTTATAGAGTGGGAGGGCGCTGATGGTATGTATGCATTTATTTATGGACGTTTCTTTGAGTTTATTTTTTAAGTCAATTCGCAGAGACATCTCGTAAGGAACACTTTGGTAATCTGAATATAATTTTAACATTATGTCGCTCACTGTATTTAAGCAGACCGAGTGGCCCCCGAGAAGGGTCACTGCACGTCCATTTGCTGCTTCGGAGGCAGAAATCACAGACCTCCGCCGAGTCCCCTTCTTCCCTGGGGTTTGTGAATAGTTTACGCACGCAGCTCCCACACGTCCCACAGAATGTCCGTGCTCCCTGCCATGGCCCGTGGTGTCACACGGCTTCAGAGTATTCACGGGTCGAGCCATCTCTCGGACTTGACTACACTCGAAAACCTTTCCAGAGCTCGCTGATCTTCTCCGGTGGATGATACGCCGAGGCCCAGAATCAGCACTATTGAGCAGAAAGGAATGAGCATTCAAACAGCAGCCGTGACGAGGCTTCATCCTGTGCGGAGTTCTAGGTCTCTGGTTTTGAATCCTGTTTCTACTTTTTTTCCTTTAAGTTTCCTGTATAATTGTGTGACCTTGTGACCTTGGACAAATAACCGTTGAAGCCTCAGGTTCATTTCTTACCTGCTCGGGGCTCTTTTTCTCTTGGCTTCGGGGGTAAAATGCTTCCTCTCCAGTCTGCTGCACAGTCTTGTCTTCCGCACGTCTTTTGAATTCTGTTTTGCTGATGTCTGTCTTCGGGATTTCGCTCCACACACGTGTACGACTGATCCCATCTATGACCAGCGTTAGGTTCCCGGCCCTGTGCTGAGAACCCCAAATCTGTTCTTTTTGTTTCTTTCTCTCCACGAGCTGCAGGTTCTTATCTCCTACACCCCTCTGGTCATTTTCCCTGGAGCCTCCAAAGACAAACACAATTTATCCAAAGAGGAACTCATTATCGCTGTCACTGAGGTTTGTTTCTGTGGGTGACAGTTCATCTACTAGTCACTAAACACAGAAACGCAGACGGCTCAACCATGTTCCTCAAATGTACGTGATAGTTCTCATTCGGTTACTTTATAGTTCTCGTTCGGTTACTTTGTATTTGCTAGTTGAGAACGTTCTTTTTCCTTCTGCGTTTCTTTCTGCTCCCATTCAGCACTTGCTCTGATGTCATCTCTTTGAGGTACCATCTTGGGCTAGGTTTCTATAACAGGCAGAATTTTAAGGAGGTCCCCCAAACACCCCACCTCTTTGACGGAGTACATGTGGGGTGACTGTGGGTATAATGGAGTATCACCCCTTGACTAGGCTCTGTTGTTGGCACAGGCCGAAGGCTTTTGCAGACACAATTACGACTCTCGATCAGTTGACTTTGAGTTAATTAAAAAGGAGACTGTTCTAGGTGGGCCTGGCTTCATTGGGTGAATCCTTAAAGAAGATCTAAAATTCAGAAGGATTCTGCTGTCTTTGAAGAAGTGGCTCTGAGTCCACTGACTCGAGAGTCCGTTGACTTATCTGTTCTCTGCCGCAGACTCCGAGCTCACCGGAGGCAGGAACATTTCTTCCCCTATGGGTACCCGGCTCA
>NW_011889029.1:674736-677095 GCF_000151845.1 Pteropus vampyrus | reverse complement strand
TTAAAAAGGAGACTGTTCTAGGTGGGCCTGGCTTCATTGGGTGAATCCTTAAAGAAGATCTAAAATTCAGAAGGATTCTGCTGTCTTTGAAGAAGCGGCTCTGAGCCCACCGACTCGAGAGTCCGTTGACTTATCTGTTCTCTGCCGCAGACTCCGAGCTCACCGGAGGCGGGGACATTTCTTCCCCTATGGGTACCCGGCTCAGGGTCTTACACACTGTCCGACTCAGGAATTACTTGTGGGATGAATGAATGAAATGACTCACGAGGAAACTAAAGCATGTATGGTCGAAACAGATTAATTTTGCTTTTTTCCATGGAAATTCTCTGGGGGAAAAAAATAGTTTCTCAGCGGATTTCTGCTGATGACGAGTGAACGTTTTTTGTGGCGGTGTGCCTCGTTTTGTGAACCCCCAGGCTTTGACTCAGATGAAAGCCTTGAAATACAAGAAAGTTTGGAAGTGCACCCCCTCCCCGCCGCCCCCCAGCCCGATCCCGCGGTAGCGATGTGCCCACCAGCACTTGGCAGAGGCAGGAGGATGAAGCTGTGGCTGAAGCCACGTGGCCATACGTTAGGTGCGGGCTGAGCAGTCGTCCGCTTCCCGTGACACGATGATTTCTGTGCAGCAAGTTCTGTCAGCTAACGCGTCGTGCGTGTGTGCGTCCCAGCACCTCACTGCTTGAGAGGGATGTGTCATGAGGTGCAGGCCCTCGGGTTGGCTCGGGTGGATTTCCCTCCCGGGGAGGGTCGGCGGGGGGCTGAGGAGACGCCAGGAGGGGCCCTGCCAATGTCATTTAGGTGCGAGTTCTAAAACGCGAACATCAAGGCAACAGGTGCGTGGGTCACACTGCTCGGAGGTGAGCATGGCGAGACCTGCTCCGAGTCACAGCCCCCGGGGGGAAGGGGACACAGCCAGAGCGGGGAACTGGGGCGGGGTGGGGGAGGGTGGTTCTTTTACAAGTAGTTTTCTACTTAACAATGTGGCTTTTTACATTTTCTCCATTATAAAGATAATAATACTTACTATAAAAACGTCTAAGTAACATAAAAAAAAGAGAAATCTACTCATAATTTCACTAAAGACAATCAAAATCAGTGATGCCGTTTTGGCATATTTCCTTGCAATCTTTTTTTATTTTTTTAAAAACCAGAGCTATGATCATACTTGCTCTATAATTTTATTCTATGCTTTTTTTTCTACTTTATGTTAGAACATTAATTTTGATGTTATTATGTAGTCTTAATAAGCATTTTTAATGGCAATTTATTTTAGGCAGAAAATTTTAAATAAAGAAAAAAATTACCGGATGATCTAAGATGCTTACCACAGCATTATTTATAATAGGAACATCACTGGAGACAAAATTAGTATTCAAAAATGGAGAAGTAGCTATATAAAATGTACGACAAGCATACCATGGAATATATTTTATTAAAATTATTTCATTCGGGTAAGTTATCCAAAATGGAATTCCTGGTTCAAGGGAAGGGAATATTTTCAAAGATTTTGGTAAGTAAGTTTAAAAATTTTAATTTTTATTTATTTTTGGTTTTCAGTGAGTTTTAAATTGAAGTATAATGTTAATACGTAAAGTGCACAAGTCGCATACTCAGCACAAACCACAGACTGAACATATCAGTGTGGCTGTCACTTCTTTTCTGGGGTTGAAATTTTTTTTAATTGGCGGTAGCTGTGATGGGAAGGAATGTTTGAAAGTGAAACGCGGCTCAGTGCAGGACAGGACTCTCTCGAGAGCGGGACAAGTTGGGGCTGAGAAGGAGTAAGCCAAGCCCGATGTCCTCGGAGACGCTGGAGTCACACACTGCACCGATGGTTCGAGTTCTCTGAAGAGCCAGGGACGACGAGGGAGGGGACGCCGGCTCGCTGGGGACACGGCACGCTACGCTCGCTTCCTTCTGGGACGGGGTCGCCAGGCTGTCAGACGAGGCGGCGCTCGGTGACGCTCGCTTCAGTTCACGTCTCTGCTGAGCAGCCTGGGAAAGGAAGGGGGAGAAGAATCTCGAGCAACTAGTTCACTGCGAACTGAGCCCGGCGGCGAGTCTCCCACTGGAGCGATGTGCTAGACCGGGTAGAATAATCGTAGTATTCAAGCTCGTTTTCAGAGCCTAAGGTTTGAGAATGACAGTGACATGCATCATGGACATGGAACAAACAGGAAAGCCAGCCTTTCCAAACCCACGAGGGAGCTTAATGCCAGCTAGGCTTTTGACAAAGCTCTTTCGTTTCTAAGTTGGAGACACAGGGTAATGAAACCGAGCCGTGAGGATGTCCGCTTGCACCTGGCTGGTCTCGCGGGTGAGCGGAGGGTCTGTCTGGGTCCTGCGCGCTGTCCTGCCC
>NW_011889029.1:665525-668296 GCF_000151845.1 Pteropus vampyrus | reverse complement strand
CATACGTTCGGCTTCGACGCTTCCGAGTGGTGCCCGAACTCGGTTTTGGAAGACCAAAGACAAGCCAGGCGCCCCCAGCCGTGTTGGTAAAAGGTCAAGGTACCTTTGAAGCAGTTTGAAATGTCCCGAAAATGTTCGCATCGCTCTCTGTCCGGTACATTTCGTAGTAGAATTTCCAAGTAAAAATTTTCATCTGTACTATCCTCGGAACTCATGGTCTTCGAAACGCAGGGAGATCTAACTCCACGCGATAATGACAGCAGAAAACAGCATCACTCGGCCCCGTCGCTCCCCGGCCCCGTCTTCGGCCGCCGGCCCCCTGGTCGTTATTCCGCAAGCTCCCTGCTTTTCTCTCGGAGGCTTCCCGGGGTTCGTCTCGTCTCGAATGCTCTTGCCTGTTTCCTCTCCTCCCTCTACCTCTCCGCATCCTTCTCCCTCTTCTGGGTTCTAGTTTCAATGCCCCTGTCTTGGGCAGACCTCCTGTTTGTCTCCAGAAGATGGTAGGGACGGTAGGTTCTGCATTCATGTGTTTGTGATTCCTCGTCGTAGCATTTCTCCAAGTCGTAATTATATTTACATGTAAACTTATTTACACTTTTTTGTTTGTTTCATGCATGTCGTATTTCCTAGGCTTCATACTCAAGGACCAAATCTGCTCACGTCATCTCTGCAGTACCCAGCATAGTGGCTGAAATAAGACAGACAATCAATTAAATATTTGTCGAGTGACTAAACAAGTGGACTCCTAGGTACTGTTGGTAACAAAGAGGGTGATGAAGTAAAGAACGTGTCTGAGTCAGTGCAGATTCTTCGCTGGAGGGAGGGTGGGAAGCAGGGAAGGGAGAGAGAGAGAGGTTGGGGGGTTGTATAATCCTCTGGATCGCCAGCTGTCATTTGAGTCAGGGGGATCTTTCACGTAACGAGATAGTTCCAAATAGCCCTGAACAGAAATATGTCTGCTCTGATTGCTTTAGGCTCGCCAGCTTTGTCCTAGGACATCTGAATGACAATGCTGTCGAGAGGGTGACAGTAAGCTCACGAGGTCGGCAGCGGTATGGCACGGGGCGTCTCTAAGTCAAAGTCTAAAGGAGGTGGTGGACCTTGGAGAGTGGCCATGTTCATTTCATCTTGGAGCGACCTTGACGCCGGTCAGTGACATCCAAAACGGAACCGCCTCCAGGAGGAGCTGGGATGTTCCTCACTGAAATACCTTTTCAGGAGCTAAGGGCCCAGCCGAGTTCGGGTTGCCCGGGTCTCGCTGGTCATTACTGAAGCAGCAACGCCCCCTTTCCCACCCTTTTTGGGTTTTTCTAAGATCACAGCTGGTGGTTTACAGCTGTGACTAGAAGGGACGTGTTTATATTGAGCATGGAGGATGGAACTTAGATGATGGAGAAGCCTTTTGCCTGGATCCTCCGTCTTTTGGAGCCAGGAAGTGTAAGACAGAGCGTCCTTTGCGGATTTCTCAGAGCCTTGTCTGTACTTTTCAATATCCCTCTTCTTCCTCTGGTCTTTTGGAAAGAAAATGTGAAAATGTCTCGCCACAGTATTTCTTACGCACCGGGATCTCTTCGCTTCGATTTCTTAGCAGCGTATAAGGGTTTGTCTAAAAATGACTTATTGGGGTACAGTCCCAGAAGGAGACCAGTGGCGGAGTGGAGCGTGGGCCTCCGGTGCAGGGCGGGTCAGTGAGGGCGCGACATGGGGCTCGCTGGCCTCCCGCACGAGGGGCCCTGGTGGCTAGCTCTAGGTGAGCGGAACCCCACTGAGTCCCCCAGCAAAAGCATTCCCTCGTCCCTCCCGCCTCTGGGAACTGTACTCAGTATCTGCCAGACCTCGCATCGTGGGGATAGGGGGCCCAGCGTCCCCAGGGCATGGCGGTAGGACAGGTCACGTCTGGTTCACCTTTCGGTTTCTGGACCCGGTGGCCCCCTGTGTCTCCAGACGCAGCCTATGTAATGCTGGCAGCTCAAGGCACGTGCGTGTTGAAGCGAGAGCACCTTGGCCCCGTGGATGTCAGCTCCTAGTCGGCACCTCAGCTGCGTTTTCAGTGGGGATTCTGTGTCCCACGAGAGGGGCCGCTTCTGAGTGATGGGGTGACACGGGGCCGGGGAGTCCTGGGTCACGCGCCCGCAGTCGCGTCTCGTTGGCTTGAGCTGGGTCTCTGGGTCTGAGGCAGCGTGACAAGCGCCCCGCTATTGGCCGGCCAGGTGCTCCGGGGCTGCCCGAGGTGCTGGGGCGGGGCAAGCACGGCCATTCCCGGCACGTGGTCCGTCCTGCCCAGGACGAATCTCTGCCTTTTCCACGGGGCTGGAGGTGCAGCGTAATTGATCTGCGCCAAAGTAGCCGGGTGGCCTCCGGGGGGAGGGACCATGTCCAGACCCCAGCATCCGTCTCCGTGAGGGATGGAGGCCCAGGCCAGCCTCGGCGGGCGGATCCCACCTCGGCCTCCACGGCTCCCACGTTTGGTTCCCAACCTGTGACGGCTGAGGACGGAGGCGGGGGAGGTCATTACCGGGCGAGTCCCTTTCATCTCATCTGGGGACGTCACGTTTCCTGCTGGTGCCCAGCGGTCACTCACAGGTCACCTCGTTGCCTTGTAAGTAGGGTAAAATGCCGGATCATGTCAGAAACCTCTTAATTGTAAGGCCGTCTCTTCAGAATGGAGCCAAGGGCAGGCGAAGGGGGAACGGGGTCGAGCGCGTCGTGTCTAGAAGGGAGCCCACGGTGCCGAGGTCCGACGTCTGCCCAGCCGGGTGGCTGGGTTCCCG
>NW_011889029.1:664823-665475 GCF_000151845.1 Pteropus vampyrus | reverse complement strand
CTGGCTGGTCTCGCGGGTGAGCGGAGGGTCTGTCTGGGTCCTGCGCGCTGTCCTGCCCGTCATTCGGTCAGCGGCTCCGGCTCACTCCATCTCCCAGGTCTGCAGTACAGAGCTCTGTGTGGGAACATGCTTCATGCGATGGCATGCGAGCCTCCTTAGGAGCGATTTTTTGCCATGAAAATAAACTGTGGATAAAACCCAAGTGCACCGGCTCGAGCGTTCTGAGCAGCTGTCGCGCTCACTGCCCTCCTCAGAGAAAGGTCACGTGCACGACTTGTACCGTGTGAGTCCCTGCTACCTGGTCCCCAGGGACTGGTGCCTGACTCAGGGGCCTGGGTGACTGGGGAGGATTCTGCGCAGTGAGGGTGCTTTATATGGGACGAGGACTGAGAGACCCCGAATGAGTCTCGTACGGGGATTTTTACGGGAGGAACATGATCCACGGAGAGTGGCTGCACGTGTTGGGATCGGACAGCCAGGAAGCAGTGACTGGGGGGACACAGTGGAGGCCACGGAGAAGGGAGAGGCCAGTCTAGAGGAGCAAACAGAACGGAAGGAAAAGAAGCTGGGAGGACAGGCGGTGGCGATGATGGAGTTGCTGCTGGGACATCCAAGTGGCCCTCGTGTCCCGAACAATCTTCTATGTATATAT
>NW_011889029.1:662117-664239 GCF_000151845.1 Pteropus vampyrus | reverse complement strand
GGAGGTGTTAACAGGAGGAAGGTGCCCCGCGGAGGGGGCCTGGAGGCGAGCCACGACCCCGGGGAGCGGGGTCCTCGCGTAAATTCTTGCTGTTTCACAGGGAAGGCGAAGCTCCCCTCTCTGTCACCGACTCCCGTGGAATCAATATGAGGCCCTTTCTGCTTCCGGTGTAGAAATGCAGGGGCCCCTCGTACCCCCAGGGAATGCCGCTTCTTCGCATCAGTCCATGGGACCCGGGGATGCGTGGCCAGTGCCTGAGGAGCACTGCTCCGCTCATCGCAGGGGTCCTGGGCGCTGGCCACGCCCTCGTCAGCGCCCGTCCTTCCGTCTCCCCGGCTCCCGGGCTGTCCCTAGTCTTGACGATGGCTTGACCATCAGCGGTTTATTTGGGGGTGGTTTGTCCTACCTCGCTGGCTTGTTCCGCCTCCTTTGTTTTAGGACATTAATCTGTCCACTCGAACCCAAGCCCAACCTCGGCCCACTTGGCCGGCCTTCTCATCTCAGAGACGGAGGTAGAATATCATGACTGCTCTGGGTCTAGGTCGTTATAAACACACATGCCTTAAAATTCCATGAAGACGTGAGTTCTAGGTCATGAAGACATGAGCTCTAGGTGTTTTTTTTTTTAATCATCACGGGGAAAAAGAAAATAAAGTGTCTCGGTAGCTTTTTTCGTTTTGAACATTAGTCTCGAGCGAAGTTGATAAAAAAGTACCAGCAATGCTAACATCTGGGAGAAGGAGCGGCAGCCCGGGTTGTAATTCTGCTTCATGTGAAAATATTCATGTTCTCCCAGGCCTTGGATCCTTGGTTAGCGTCTGAAGTAGAGTTACAGGAACGTGTCTGCCTTTAGTGACGCGCGTGGGGCGTGAACCACAAGTGTGACACCACACAAGTGTGACACCATCTGCAAAACAGTGTGCTTTTCAAGTCTGTTGACAGGACTTCCTGGAGGGGAATTGGGAAAAGATGCTCAATTCTTAACAGAAAGGGTGTCATACATTTCCTTTCTCCGTGGAAATAACCATTTGTAATTATTTTCCCAATCTTAACACAGACAATTTTAACACTAAAACTTCAGCTGCATTCAGGTAAAAAGCTAGTGGGCCTGGATAATGGAGTCCCCAGAAACTGCTTCTACGTTGGGGAATGGCATCTGGTCCAGTACAGGAAGCATTAGCGTCGTAGGAATGAGGAAGCACGTTTACTCACATGTTTATTTTCGGCTTTAGCAAGTCTCATTTGGGGACAGGAGGATGTCTTGGCCAAGAACGGAGGTGGGACCAGGGAAACAAGAGGCCAGAGCACATTCAGGAACAAGGAATGCAGAGATGGCATTTGTGGGCTGAATCAAGGCACGAAACTGGGTGAATTCATAATTAGCTGACTGACCTCATCCCCTGCCTCTCATACTTAAAGGGAACTTCAGAGAAGAGTTCTCCCAGAGCCCAGTGCTGCTTCGGATGATTTTTTTTTATCATATGACAAAATGAAGAAGAACAAAAAAGCAGGCATAAATTCATCATGTAAGAGCTTTTATTAAAATGTAGGCATAGCGGACTTAAAAAGTTACACGCAAGCTTACAGTTATGATTTAGAAAGGTACGAGGGAATGTGGTTCTGATCTAAGGGCGTGAAAAAGCTGGATTAGTTACAGAATAGTCCTTTAAAACACCCATCAGAGAGTTAAAGGCGCAAAGAAATCAGAAAGGAACTCAGGCCCGTCGAGGAACGAAGCCCGAAGCCCTTCCAGGAGAGAGCGGACCTGCGCTGCCTTCGGCTCGGCAAGGACAGCCAAGGAGGAGCTGAGCCCTCTGGCTTTTTCCAAGTAGTTTGTGACAACTGAAGAAGCATCACTTCTTAACTTTGGAGTTTTCGTGAGGACACTACAAAGCCTTCGTTTACTAACTAATATAGGAAATGAAAATGTTTTCATCCTTCAAATCTAATCTCTATGACTGGAGGAATTACAGCTGATTGAAGATCTCTATCACGGGCGAAAGCCTTCAATTTGGTGTTCTACTTATGTGATTTAGTTGCTAGAAGGGACTGCCGAGCTCGAGGCTGTAAGCGCACTCGTCAATCTGGCGTCATACTAACAATTCAACACTGTCACTCACAG
>NW_011889029.1:661128-662067 GCF_000151845.1 Pteropus vampyrus | reverse complement strand
CGATGCTTCTTTCTTTGCCTTTAGGGCTGAATCTCAACAGGCGATTGGACCAGCGTCCCCGAGCTGGGGCACAGAGCGTCACTGGCGACGGGGCCACTTATTCTCATCAGTGCTGGGGGGATCGCGCCCGGAGATTAGTTACCGGAGTCATCACTGGGGACCGGCCTCTGCCTCTCGCCGTCCCCCGCTCTTGCCCCCCTCAAATGCAGTGCCCGCTTATTTCCCGTTCCCTCTGATCCGGCCTCTTTCGAGGTCCCCCCAAACTCCCAGGGCTCCTTCCGAGACACACCCATCACGGCCCAGCTCCCCGTCTCGTTTGTCCCTCTGGGGCATCCTCAGCCCTTTCCAGAGGCATCCGTGCCCAACCGCCATTCTGCGGATGCTCTTCTGCGCTGACGTCTCAGTGCCGGGTGATGCGTTGGCGACTCTGCTGGCGTGAGGGCGCGGAGCTCGCCGTCAGGACATATTTTGTTGATTGACGGCCTAGGCTCTCAGGCATCTGGGGACAAAGTGCCTCGATTTTGTTGGGAGAGTTTGTGGGGAGCAGCGCTTACCAGATTTTTAATGAGCGTGCACATCACCTGGGGTCCTGTTAGAATTCAGATTCCGCGGGTGGCTTTGGGGAAAAGCCTGAGTCTGCATTTTTAACAAGCCTCCAGGCTGCCGCGTGTGGGTCTGCACGCCACGTCTGAGAGGCCAGGGCCAGACGACAGCAAGGCACACGCGGTCTCCTGATGCGAACAAGCCGCTTCATAATAGCTTGTCAAGAACCTGCTGCCAAACGCTGGGCGAGGTTTTCTGGCGGAGGCGGATGCACACGCTTTTCGTCCAGGGGACCCCATGCGACTGCATGAGAGGACAGAGATTTCGTGGCTGTCACACTCCTGGAGAGCTGTTTCTCTTCCGGATGTGGACAAAGGTTTGACTCCAGCGAGCCTC
>NW_011889029.1:658473-661078 GCF_000151845.1 Pteropus vampyrus | reverse complement strand
GTGATTTAGTTGCTAGAAGGGACTGCCGAGCTCGAGGCTGTAAGCGCACTCGTCAATCTGGCGTCATACTAACAATTCAACACTGTCACTCACAGTGATCTTTGGCCCTCACAGGATCCTGAGCACGAACACACACAAGAGCTCCAGAGTGTGGGATCGGTTAACTCCGAGAGTGGTCATAGAGATGATCCAGAATAGGCTTAAAATAATTTTAGTCTGGCGCCGGAATGAACACACACACACACACACACACGCACGCACGCACGCACGCACGCACACACACGCAGACAGATGTGGGGCCTCCGCGATCACATCCACAAACTTTACGTGTGCAAGCCCAGATCCTAGGAGTCATCCTACACAATTCTTTTCTTATATTTTCCATACGCCATTTATCGCTAAGTCCTTTGGATTTTACTTTCTAAGCCTTTCTCGAGTCTGCTTGTCTTTCTCTAGACCACCGCCACCCTGCACCGAACAGCCTCCAGGCCTTGATCGGGCTATTGGCAAGTGATGGGTCCCCGTCCGAGCCCTGAGCATCTCTCCTTCACTGTACGCGTCGTTACAACAATTATGCGTTTGTTTGTGTATTCGATTAATGTCTTTCTCAGTAGCTGCCTATGACCAGGGGCCGTTCTCTTTTCTGATTCATTGTTGGTATCTTCAGTGGCAGGGGTGTACTGATAAATGAGTGAGAACCCTGACATAATTCAAAGGAACTGTCAAGAAATGGAAAACGATGTCTCCTTGGATTCTAAGCAGAGTCATGTGTGTCCTATGATTTCTTTTATCCTGACCCAAGTAAATAAGTTGGAATATGTGTTAAACTGGTGAATGCCTCAGAATAGGGAGAAAATATGATAAGATGGGGATAAAAAATATCTTAATGGGTTGCAACGAGGCAGTGAATTTAATAAAATCAGTGGTACATGATTTGGGGCATCATGCCCTCACTAATTACATAGTGATTTTTACCATTTTTGGAATCAGTATATGTTTATTGCAAAAAAACAACAAAAAGCAAAAAGGGAAATAGTACAAAATCCCATCAACCACTTTTAACCATTTTCTTATGCACATATTTTGTAATAAGATAAGATCATATTACAATGTTTCACAATCTGCTTTTTAAACAGTCAACTGTCCATGTATTTAAACATTTTTTGCATCATTTTAGTATTATGTTTCTTCATACGAATATGTTACCTTTTAACTAATATCTTGCTGATAGATACTTGTTTCCAGTCTCTGTTGCTATTGTTACATTGTTAGAATGAAGATCTTTATGGCCATAACTTTCACGAGTCTATTATATCCCTTCCATATGACAAATACTTGAAGGTAGAATTGCTAAGCCAAAGATAGTCCCACTTTAGGATTTTCTTATTTGAATTGCCAAATATACCACCCGAAATAGCCAATTTATATTGCAACCAGAAGTATAAGACCTGACAATAACAAACCCTAGCATTATTGTGTTATCTTTTATTTAATATTTGTCAATTTGTTAGGCCAAAAATAGTTTCTTAATGTTACCTTAATTTGCATTTTCATTTATTTTTTGGCCAATGTTAACCTTATTTTATAAATTTTCTATTCATATCTTTCGCCCATATTTTTACTGTTTACTTTTGAAAATTAATCGATAAAGTCATTCACATCTCTGTTGAAATATGAGTTTATCTGAGTATTTTTCCTTGAACCATGCTATCCAGACATAGCTTTCCTACCTGATAGTCCATGGTTTAGCCAGTTACTTATGCTTCATTTACGCATCTCCCTATCTAGTTTCTGCAGCATCTTCGAGTTATCTGCAGCGGGCCCCGCCCCATCCCAGGAGACACAGAACTCGGCACAGCAGCTTGTCACTGGCTGGTGAGGACCAAAGCTCTGTCCTGCCTTACTAAGGCTCAGCCTCCCTAAGGTGCCAGTCCCTCCAGAGTTCCTCAGTGTATGTCTTGCCTTACTAAGGCTCAGCCTCCCTAAGGTGCCAGTCCCTCCAGAGTTCCTCAGTGTATACCCATCGTCTGGGGGAGGGGCGGCCAGACTGGAGTTAGCTCATGCAGTAATTCCCACCAGCCTTACCTTCTGATCGACTTCCCTTGTGAATTTCATGAAGCATGCCTTTGCTAATGTCCCTGTACGTCCCAAAGCTCAAGTGCCAATGTATTCCTTCCCACTTGGCCCTATTCAGCAGCAGTTATTTATCGAATCCCTACTACGTGCCGGACAATTTTCTAGATGTTGGGTCAGTAGTGCTAAATAAGTCAGACCTTGTAAGGCTTACATTCTAGAAAGGAAATGGATAATATATAATCAAACGAACAAGAAATTGCATACTGTGGTAAGTGCTCTCAGGTGCTTGAATCACACGTGGTGGCCGTGAGTGCAATGTGAGGAGAAAGGGCGTATCATTTAGGAAGGCTTTCAGCTACATTGACCAGAATGCCCAGCCAATAGTGGTGTAAGCAGTAAGAATACTTAATTATCTTAAATAATGTTTAGAATTTTGTAATTCAAGGTGGAAGCAGCCGCTTAGCTATTTCTCAAATCCCAATCTCTTTCCGTTTGCCCTGTCTGCTTTGAGTGGTTGGTTTGATTCCTT
>NW_011889029.1:655293-657238 GCF_000151845.1 Pteropus vampyrus | reverse complement strand
ATCACGTGTCCTGCCCACTCCTCCTCTCTCTCCTACAGGAGTTCGGTGAGGTCTAGTTCCCTTCCATTTTAAAATTCTTCCAGTATGCTAAAGCATAAAGAGAAGTCTGAAACCGTTTTAGAGGTTTACATTGGATAAATTAATGCTATAAAGCACAAAAGCTACTTCTTTCTATTCAGAGCTTAATTGCAGCTTGATCACAATTCACAGTGCATCAGGGGTGGCGAGTTGAAGTCGGGGTGATAAATCTCCTCTTTCAACCCTCGGAGGCTCTGTGACTGATGTAGGACTTCTTTTGGAGATGACTTTAAGTGTGAATCTGAATTTTGTCACCGAGGAGCTGTCATGGAGCGGCAGTGGAAGGGCCCTCGTGGGTCTCAGATTCTGTTGCCTCCTTCGCCATGGGGAGCTCGGTCATACGTTTAAAACTCGGTGCCTCTATCCCCCTTCTCGATGGCTATCTCAGCCCCACACTGGCACAGGGGAGGGAAGTCCCTGGCCAGTTTATGGTACTGATGACGCGTGCGGGTGTCAGTACGTGTCCTTTGGTGTCCCGGGGAAAGGGGTCTATCAAAGTTAGACCATTACTGTTTGCGAAATCCATCAGTCGGTCAGAATGTTCCTTGAAAGCGCGGGGCGCATTACGATGGAGCGGGAGCCACGGTCCACTTTGCTCTTGGAACGGGAGTCGAGCGCTAACAGGGACAAGTTGTGGACGGCGAGGCTGACCACAAAATAACCCAGTTTCCTACAGTTATTTCCCCAAGGAATGGAGAAGGTACTGTGATTCTTTTTTGCTGGGAGATAAATTGGAAAAAAAGTCCAACCCCTCTTTAATTCAGCTCTTTTGATCGTGGCTAACGGCCCCTGGCTTTGTCACAGCCGTACGAAAGGGGACATCTGCACGGGCCCTCTGCACAGGGAAGAGGCATGTTTTCCTGCCTTCTCTCATCTCGGCGTGTCCTGCCCTGGGGACTTTGTGAAGCCACGTCAGGGGGCTAGGACAGCGTGGGCGCAGGCCCTGATGAAGAGCCGTCTCTCGCAGATGTGGGTAATTAGGCGCGACTGGCTAATTGGAGTGGAGGACTGGAACGGTTATTCTAGGCTCATTAGAAGCGATGAGGCACGGGCAGCCGTTTTCCCTGGGAACGAGCCTGCTGACAGCTTCCTGTAACTCTCATCGCTGATTAAAATGCTCAGTCGTCCCCGAGCCCGCGTGCTGAAGGCCGGCCCTGCATCATTTCTGAATCTAATGGGAGAAAACTGTTCTCTGGGGCTGTGCGCACGCGGAGCGGGTGGGGGTTCCACCGCTGATCAACAGCAGGCCGGCCGCGGCGGCAGACCGGGAGTGACCAGAAGCCACCTGGGTCTGGCTTCGCTCCGCCACGGTGGCAGAACCCAGCTTCGCCTCGGTTTCCATGTCAGTAACGTGGGGTTAATGGTATCGACTTCACAGGATGCTTAGGGTCAGGGGAGTCATGGGAGCTTGATAACCTCCCTCTTTAAGAATCTCTTCTTGACCCTGTTATTTCCTTGCCATTCTGCTTATGTTATTGTAATAATTGTAGAATTTCATCAGAAAAAAATTTAAGTACTGTGATGCTAAGTGTCGTGTCACAGCTTGAGGGTGAATTCTGCGGGCAGAGAGGAGCGAGGGACCGCATGGGTGACCTTCCATCCTCGAGTCACTTTCAACACTGGCTTCGTAGGAGGCTCGGCCACCAGGACCCGGTGAGGCGTCCGGTCCCGTCCCCTCATTCGGCGTGCAAGGAAGTGAAAACGTGCAAAGGGCCCACGGTCCTACAGCCGGTTGTGGTCAGATCCGGGGCCAGAAACTGTTATTTTGCTATTACATTGATTTAAGAAGAGATTGAGGGAGATTTTGAGGGTGATAGGTATGTTTTCTTTTTTTTTTTTTAAACCTCGGTTGGAAGGATGGTTTTAC
>NW_011889029.1:639807-654283 GCF_000151845.1 Pteropus vampyrus | reverse complement strand
CAGTGCTGATTTTGTTTTCGTGGTTAATTATTTATTCATAAATCTTGCTTCAGAGGTTTTATTTTGGCTCCCAAAGCGATAAAAGCTCAAGGTCACAGGGGAAGTACTTTCAGATGCTTATTGATCCTCCTCCAGCTAGCGTTGTAGAATTTTAATTCCAGGAGTGGTGTTGCTCACGGGAGGGGTGATGGCTTAATTTTAGCTCCCAGATGAAATATTGACTTCGATGAGGGATGGAGGACAGCGCGGGTCAGGGCAATGAGGGCCGTGGTGACCTTTACAAAATGACAGTGATGATGACGATGATGGTGTGTGTGTGTGTGTGTGTGTGTGTGTCCGCAGGGCGAGGGCAAGAGCTTCAAGGATGCTAGGCTACTGCCAGTTAATTCCTTCGTCCACCGGAAACAAACAAAAAATACATTGGCGATTTTTCTAGCACCTTCTTTGAAAGCTGTAGATATGTGTGTCCCAAAACCACGTTGCTCTCATATCTGTCAATAACAATGGCCTTAAAAAAATGCGACATTTCGTTTTTCTCATTGTACCAGTTAGGCTGTGTTCCCCCAAAGCAGATGAAGTGCATTCGTATGAGGTGAAGGTTAATGGCTCAAATTCTAGCGCTCTCTAATTTTAGGTTGGTTTACTTTTTTTTAAGTTTAAATATGATTATTTTTGAACAGTTGCAAATGGTAACATTCGACAGGCTGCAAATGTAAGTCCTTTCCGTCCGATGCTCTACCTCCCTGGTCTCTATCTCCCGAAGCAGCAATTCTTAATAATTTTCTTGGTATCCTTCCAGAAATATCCTGTGCTTATTAGCTTTGCATGTATTTAAGCCTTTTAAAAATTAGCTAATGATAGCATATTAGCAATTTGTCTTAAGATGACCCCGTATCAGCACGGATAGCGGCTGCGAATTTCATGATGCTTGGCGGTCCTAGCGCAATTCTGGGGCACAGCTGGACCTGCAACTCTTAATTTCATTCCTATTCCCTTCACAGGACTCCCCATCATTTTTCTCTCACTCTCAAAATCTTCGTGGCAAGAAAGACATTCTAAGTGTGCTCGTATTGGTGTATTGGCCAGGACACTGTCACAAAGAAATCCCGAGGGACGATGGCTCGAACGACACAGAAATTTCTCTCTCCCTCCTGTGACAGTTAAGAGAGAAGTGGTCTAGGGCTTGCAAGGTAGCAACGGTGACCTCCGTTGAGAACTTTTACCTGATTCAGAGCAGATGACGAATTCTTATCATTCCCCTCGGGGGCGGGGGCTGGGAAGGGGTCTGGAAAGCACACGTACAGTCCCTTCCAGGGGCACAGCCCGTCGGTGGCGGGTGCGGGTCCTCACATGCCGCTGGCCAGCGTCGCTCACGTGGCCGCGTGGGCTGCCCAGCTGGAACTCGGGTGTTCTGTCATTGACGAAGGCAGCGTGGGTGTCCTCGGCCAGCCAGAAGTGCTTTTCACAGTGAGGAGGTCCCAGCCCCAACTGAGCCCCAGCTGACACCAGGTCACAGGCTGATGTTCCTTCTGCCACTTCTCCCCCGTCCCGGCGCATAACGACATGTACCTCTCAGGTCTATTTAGCACAAACAATAGGTCTGAGAATCGCGCTCTCTCCCTCTCTCTGTGTTTGGTGAGGGTGACTATGTTTTGAGACAAACCATTAATAAATTATTTTTGATGATAATTTTGTTTAAAAGACACCTATTGACCGGTGAATAAGACAAAGAAGACAGGTGCATTGCCAAACGGCTACAGTGCAACGTGTCGTGAGCCGTGATAGGGCAGGGGAGTGCAGGTCACAAGTTCATCCTGGAGAGGGAACTCTTGGTCCCTCTCTTTTTACCGGAAGACGGTGTGAGAAGCTTTCGGTTCGGAGTTTGGAGACCATGGTGTGAGGCTTAGTAATGATGAGCTGCGTGACCTTGGGCAGGGCGTGAAACTTCTCTGAAATGGGAATTGGACTGTCGAGTGATATCATGCGAAGTCCTGGATTCATCTGCGCCTGTAGTCGGATACAGCCCTTGGCTTTTCCAGTCCTGCGAGTCAGGAGAGCTCTCAGCTTCCTCACCTGTTCAATGGGCACAATGACCTCTGCACAGCCCGGCGCACGGGGCTTGACGGAGTGTGACAGCGGATGCAAAGGCGCCTTATGATCTGTACAGGGCCGGGGCGGAGGCGTCTGTGATAACCGAAGGACCTGTCCACGAACTACCCCCGTTTCTTTAACTGTAGGATCCTTTATCAAGGCCATAGAAGAAAAAGTTCCCACAGAGATCAGAGCGTCTCTGTAAGCTGCTCCTTCGGGGCCCCATTGTCTTAACGCTTCGAGGAAGAGCAGGGCGAAGACACAGCAGCCCCTGTCCAAAGACCTTTTCCGACGACAAGTGGAATGATCTGCAGAGAGTCCGAGAAACGAGGCCGCTGTCACCCTCTCTCCCAGCCTGGCCGATCCCCAAAGCGCGTGAGAGGTGCTCAGAGGGTCCCCGGCGGGTGAGAGAGCAGGAACGTGAGACACGTGTGTGAAGGGCGTGCATGGCCAAGCGAGCTGCATTTACAGTCGGCGGTGGGGATGGATCTTACATCCACAATGTCACCGAGAGGGGACATTAGGAGTCGGTCTTCTTGTTAGATTTCTTTTTCTCTGAAACTGCATAAAAGACTTGCTTCATCTCAAAGGCTGAAAAGTAGGTAGCTGGTCTGCCATGCCGTTAGGGGGATCTGGGTGGGGCGGCCGAGCATGGGTCATCTTGAGAGTTAGGAGGCTTGAGGACCGCCAGCCCGCGGGATAGATGGAAGCTTCTCCTCCTCCTCCGAGGCCTACTCTGCTCGGGGCCCGGGCCGCCTTCGCAGCTTCGGCCCCACCTCCTGCCTTGCCTGTTTCTCGCTGGACATGTCCGCAGTTGCTGCGGAAACACCTCATCCTCGGCTGTGGAACTCCGGTCGGTCCTCTTTGTGAAGTCGCCCTGCCCCTCCTGAGCTGGCCAACGCTGCTAACCCTTGACCACTCAGCTCGGGTGTCACTGCTCCAGAAGCGTGCTGCCACCTCCCCGTGCCCCCTTCGGGGCTCCCACAGAACCTCGGGCCCATCTCTGTGATTAAACGTAAACTCGTCACGTTATAGTTATCTGCTTGTGTGCGTTTCTGCCACTGTATTGTGAGCTTCTCGTATTAGGGACTATGCTTCATACGTCACTCACAGCACCCAGTCCTGGGTCTGAGCACTTGACACGTAGTCAGTTATTTGACAATCACTGAATGATTTATGAGAGAAGGAAAGGAGGGCTCTATAAATATTCGTCAATGTTTCTGTCACATCTGTCATTTTATCCCTGCGTAGAATTTCCCTTAGTTACAGCAGACATAGAAAGATACTAATTCCATCTCCTAGGCCTTTGCTGGGTCTCAAATGCAGAATAGATTCTTCCCGTGCTGATATCTCCATGTTGTGTATTTAAGGCTCCCACGCCTGGTCCACGGGCCGATCTTCACTCTCTCTGGGTCAATGATGTTATCACGTTGTGACCTTGGCAGCTGCAGAGGCTTCTGACTGAGCTCCGTCACTTACTGTGGACTCACCCATCTGAGCTTGCTGGGGTTTCATGCTGAAGCCGGTATCGACTGCATCGGTGGAAACGCTTCTTAGAGATTCTGCTCACTGCTCGCTAAGGCTTCGACGCGCTGCGTATGTTGAGGAAGGAGAAAGGGGTCATCTCGACACGTTTGCCCGTATCTTGCTTTGTGTAGGTTCCCCGTGTCTTCTTGCATATTCGGAGAAGTTTGAAAGTGAGACATTAAGTAGTCCCGTGTAAAATAACCCAAGCAGAAAGCAGGACTGGTTCCCAAACTAATCTCTCGGCTGCTTCTGCGTGCACTCAGCGCCTGATTGTTTCAGATCTGCACATCTGCCGTCCTGTCTGCTGCAGGATGCGCCCTCACGATGCCTCACCTGAGGGAGGTGGCCAGGCTGGGCTGATCCAGCCACGCGCTCCTGCCCACACTCCCCCTCGTCGTCCCAGATTGCGGCTGGACACGTACCTTCTGGCCATCGGTTTGGCTAGCACAACGATAAAAATAATAAATAACGATGACGATTCACCTTCTGGCGCTTCCTATTTTTCAATAGGCTTTCCCATTTATTTCGCATTTTCTATAAATTGTGATAAGCCTATAAAGCAATGGGGTAAATTTGTGACAGTATCATTATTTCAAACATATCCATAAAGAAACTGTGGCAATGAATATTGAGTTTCGCAAGGTTACACAGCAAGTCACCCGAGGACCTGGGCTAGAGTATCTTCTAATTCTTGCTTAGTTCCTGGTTAAGAACCAAGACGGAGGTGGCCAGGTGGCAAATTGCTCAGGGGGCGTGTGGGGCGTGTGCGCAGTGTTGTTAAGTGGGCGCCTACACAGGGACGTGGTAGGGCAGAGATGTTCAGAGCAGGGGCCCGGGAGTCACACGGCCCAGGCTCGAATCTTAGCTCTTCCCACTTGCTTAACTGGGTACAGTGAGCAAGCCACTTCCACGCTCTGAACCTCCGTGGCCTCCTTGTAAGTGGGAAAAGTTATAACAACAATCTCACGGTCACTATGAGGCTTAGACAAGTTCCTGCGTCAAGCGAGCTTTCAACTGTGCCTGGCACGGAAGGAGGACTCACTCAGTGTTAGGTCCTATTATTATTCCACTCAAATTCCTCTGCGGTGACTTCTCCGATTATACCAGTGAATCAGCGTTTACTCTTTTTCTTCTCTGGATGCTGGGCATTAAGGTCTTACTATTTTTTTAATGACACGACTTGGCGCTGCAGAATATTTTCGCCAATGCTCTTTGATAATTATTAAAGGGGTACCGTTCGTCTCTCTAATGATGTTACAAACGCCACGGGCAGACTCACTGCCCCACACATCTTCCGAATCGCTGCCTTTAATTAATATTTGGTTAAGTGATTTTGGATAAAATTACTTAGAATCCACTAGTTTTTTCAAAGATTAATTTAAGAACATACCTTTGCCCGGCATATCAGATTTTTATCTCCTTGTATGTAAATTACCTAATTCATGACACTGCGCAAATGAGAAGTTTTACAGGTGACTAACAGACCATGAGGGCATTTCGATGATACAGTTCCCAAGTATCTGAGTCAGAATTTGAACCCAGGTCTTCGAACTTCAAAATCGAGCATTCTTCCCCTTTCATTGGAAGCACACGGCCAGTTTAGACTGGACCAAACCGCTGACCGTCATGTGCATTGCTCATTTCTCCTTCGGTTTCCTATTTGGAGATGCCCGCCCGGTTAGGGAGTTAAAGCAGACACGTGTGGACGGGGATGCAAATCAGGATTTTAAGTAGAAAGCAAAACAAACAGTGTTGGATGCAGCCGTCTCAGACCTCGGGTTAAGGGTCGAGGCCAAACTGACCAGCAGGGCTGGTGGCAAGCATTTTCTTTCTCCTCGGACATTCTTACGCAGGAGTTGAGATCTTAGTAGCATAGCTAAGCAGGGGATGTTTTTTTAATGACTGAAAACAATAAAATAAAATAAAAAGGAAAAATCCCGAGAAAAACAAAATTTCAGAACAATATCAAATGTTTGGTAGGGAGGAAGGTTATTTCCCAAATATTTTGGAAAAATGCTACTGAAGTGAAAACATAACATCCTGCCCCATGCACACACAGAGACTCACACTCATGCATGCGCGCACACACACACGCAGACCTTAGCGTGCATCGTAGATGGTTCGTCAGCCCCGTTTGGTTCATTTCTCACTTACTCTCTCTTGCCGCCCAGACGTGCTGAATTATACCCCTCCGTGGCCTGGCTTCGTGTGCCTGGGGAATGCCAGTTAATTTTAGTGGGACCTGAACACTTGTCAGATCACACACCACTCGTAAGACACCGTTCGGTGTCTTGATTAAGTTCTGCTTTAGAATAACTACTTTATTCTCTTTATTACCAAAAATCATAGAGATCTGCCTGTATCTTTTTAATCTGTGTAATTTTTATAAATGTATAGTCATCACGGTGTCTCAAAGTGTCTTCCGGTAAATGACTACTGCGAGGCTTCACGGTGGATGTTGAATTGTGGTCGATCGCACTTGAATTCTGATTAGAATCCTCGTTTGGATTGTGCACGGCTGTGCGGGGTGGTGCGTGAGGAGGAGAGAGTTGCAGCGTCTCCGAGCGGAGGCTGCAGAAATGCACGCTGCGCACACTGGGCGTGAATTCCCACGCAGAGTGGCCCAGACACTCAGGAGGGAGCACGGTGGGAGGCCGGGGGAGGAGAGATGGCCTTCCCTGTGTTTGTCCGGCCCCAGGCAGGTGGGAGTTTGATTCATTCTTTCGGGGGATGACCGTGACCGTGACGATGAAGATGCTGACGGCGAGGGAGAATAATGAGCCTTTCCCAGGCAGCTGGCTCTCGGACAGGGAGGAGAGGCCCATCTGGGCCTCACGATGGGTCGTGGCCACCTGGGAATTCAACGGCTGGGTTTCCCGAGCTGCTGGCTGACGTTCGAAGTCCCACGCGCCTGCAGAACGGCTTTGCTCCCCTGAGCACCATCCCAGGCAGGCTCTGACATAGCTAGAAAATTTGCTGACGGTTATGGGAGAGTCAACCAGCTGTTCCCAAAGCGAGCAGACTGCTTCTGTGGAGTCAGGCTCAGAGCTGACGAATAAGGAGTTCGTTCGGTAATAGCTAAGCTGCTTGATTTTTTTTTTTTTTTCAATTTAAATGTGGCATTAAAGCAATACAACATTTTTGCCAGGTACATTCTGTTTCAAAAAGATGAATCATCCTCACGTCTGTACTCCTATCTACTCAGCTGCAGGATGGTTTGCAGACTGGTTTTGTGCAGGAATCACTTTTTGACAGATCGATGTCAGTGCACGTGCCGGCTCTGCAGAAGAAAGCACGCGTCGTGCTGGTCAGGAGGACTCGGTCGCCGGTTCTCAAATCTATTATTGTAATGTTTTTGCATAAGTCAAAGGGTCATGGACAATGACGTTTAAAAAGCCAACGAACAAAACCTTCGCATGTGAGTGAGACTCAGTAAGCTCCTGTAGACAGCTGTCGACTCCCTTTAATTACCTGCTAATTGGGCGAGATTGCGGTTTTAAGTGCTGTAGAAACGCTTCGTTTTCTGGGTTTCTTCCCCCTCCCGTCTCTTTCTGTCCTTTCCGTTCCCACCGAGGAATCTGGAGGCAGCGAGAGGGAGCAAAGGGAGACCTGAAGAAGAAGCAGGGGCAGCATGAAGGACACCGAATGACCTTGGGAAGTCTGGGTCACTCGCTGATGTATTTAGCTTCGCCGTTGCAGAAAGGGTGCATGACAGAATTTTCTGAGCACAGAAACCGTTTTCGACGATGCCTTTTCAGTGCAGGCTGTGGCTGTGACTGACCATTGGAAAATTTCATTGAACTTTAGATAAAGATGCAAACGAGTGCAATTATTTCTATTCATTTTCATCATGAGGGAGCAAATGCTATTGGACAATGAAAATAGCGGATTCTCTTTCGGGGACGGGCCGGGTAGAAAGGGTAAGACACAGCTCAGACAAAGAGTTGATAACTCTTCTTCTTCTTTGTGGCCTTTGTCCCCGAAGGCCGGGCTCGGTCCGAACCAGATTGTATAGCGAATGGTTGTTTTCTGCGCGTGCTCTCGTCTGTTCACCGTGTCCATAAACCTGCAAGTTCTGGGAACTCGTTTGCCTTTTTTATTAGACGTGCACGAACGTTACTGTCTTGGTATTATTATTTCATGTTTCCGCTTTCTTCACCGGCGTCTCGCATTGGTCTGGGTCGCCTTCCCGAGCACCAGTTTGTGGGACATTTCTGAAGCCACTGAGCCCTGTGACCTCCCTACATCCCACGTCCAATTAGCTTCGAACCTGTGTTGTCGATGTCGGCCTCGGGGTGTCCTCTGAGGAGTGTGAGAGACCGCAGCGTTTTGCAAGCTGTCATACAGTGTGACTCAGCCACCCCGAAGCCAGCCACGTCACAGACGTCTCCACTTTGGGGAGTCTGATTTTTCAGAGTCACTTTTCGGGTCTGCCGTCGGTTTCCATGTTTGCCCACACGTTGCTGTCCTGTGTTCCATCAAGTGCTTTCCTTAAAAAATGTGCTTCACCTATGTCTCTTGAGTTTCCCTTTGGGCCACTTACACCCTTTCTACGGGTTTTGATATAAGCACTGTTTGAACTTACAAGAAAGTGGAATGATTTTGCTTCCGGGGCGTCTTTAAAAGCCGCGTTCACGCAGGCGCGTAGGGCTTGCACTTGTCCAGAGAAGGCCCAGGAATGACAACCAAGTTCATGTGCACGCAGGCAATGACAGCTGGGTCACGATGACCGCCAGCCAAGAGAGGCTGTGAAGTAGCGTCGGTTATCGGACGAATCTTGGTTTAAGAGATGTTAAAATGTGAAAAAAACATGTCTTAAAGTTAGCTCAGTGATGTATTTAAAGTGGAAAGAACGAACAGATTCCTTCGAGCTCCTAAAGCATCAGATACTGACTGACTCGATAGTACATTTCTAAAGAGGCCACAGGCGGGGTTTTGAAGGAGGTGCGTCTGGAAGTAATGAAATCGCTCCTGGGACAGAAGAAGCCTGATACTCATCTTTGTCATTTATGTCACAGGCTCAGGGACAGGGGGAGAACTCTGTGTCTCGTGCCCTGCTTTCTCCGGCCCATTCCCGGCACAGGATGCTGTCTTCTTCCCGAAGCCTCCGTCCCGCTTGGCGCTCAGCCAGGCTCACTCAGGAGGCTTGTCTGTCCTTCAGCTCTGATCCGCCAGCCTCGTGGCGTGACACTCACTGCTGCTACGCGTCTCTGGTGGCCTGGGGGGTCCGGGTGCTGCAGTTCATGACACGCAGGCTTCTAACGTGCCGCACGGGTGGCCACCGGCCCACTGCCGGCTGCTTCTTCACCTTCGAGTTCCATCTCAGGACCATCTCCGCCCTGGACCTCGGCCCCGTTGACCAGCATCTCACTGTCTCACTTAACCCTTCCCCGCTTTCCCCTTGCCGCTGGCAGACTGGCCGCCTCTGCCCTTCCGTGCCATTAGATTGGGCGTTGCTCGCACGTGGATGCCAGTCAAGGTCATGTCCGCACTACCCAGTCCTTCGGGGCAGTTTTTATGGGAGCCCTTGCTTTCAAGCGGTTTTCCACAGACTCGTCTTGCAATGACACCCAGCCCCTTAGGCCGACTGCGGGCCTGGCACGGCCGAAAGGGGAACTCGCTCAAGTCCGGAACCGCTGGGGATGAAAACGGACGGCGTGCATGGGCTTTTGGGAGCTTAAGGAGGACTTACACCTGGAGAAGAGCCACTTGGGGTTTTCAGAGAGCTCTGAAATCTTAAACTGAATGAATGTCAAGATAGTGGCATTTGAAATATCAGATTGGACTTCTGATCGTCACTAACTTGGGTTCTGAGTGGTCGGTGTCTCACTTGAGGAACTGAAGCCACCGTGGAGGAACTGTGAACCTGTGCCCCTCGAGTCCGTAGCTGGGAACCGTTAGGTTAAATGATGAACGCGAAGCCACGTTCGTAGACTAGAGAAGGTTCCATAATGAGGTTTTCTGCAGCGTTTCATTAAAACGGTCTCTTTAATTTTTTCTCCCTTTGTTTCTTTGTTTGCTAGATTATCACTTCAGTTAAAATCCGGGTTCTTGTGGTTTCATTTTACCAGCCTTGTATTTGTTTGATTTCAAATCACTCGGATGATTTACGGGAATAATTACAACCACTTGATTATTAATGATGTAGTTTTATGGGACTTTTTGTTATTTTTCAGAAGATATTTTATAAAGGTGTCTTAATACAGTGTGTGGGGGAGACACTTCATTTAAATGCTGTCCAATACCCAAATAATTCATCAGGGATCGGACAGCGTAAATCACAGCTGGGAGACTAATCACAGCCCATTTTCCGAGCCAGGTGACAAGTCCCACAGACTCAGGTTTAGATGTTAGCGCAGGTGGCACATCTGGGCTCAGTTTCTATCAGAACCAGAATATAGTAGACAAAGCGACAGTCCAGTGGCTTTCTAGTGTCGTGTGTATTTATCCTTTGTTCATGTCAGTGGGTTCTGGTGTAAATTTGATTTACCATGCATCCAAACACGTAGAGACAGTCTGGCCTTTCACAAACAAGGCAGCCCCATTCGCGTCTGGCTTTTAATTCATGAGGAAAGATGGGGGAAGAACAGAGCGAGGGGAGTGGTATTTCAGTTCTGTTGAGGAGTTTTTTTTTAATTTTTATTTTTTTCCTTTGCAGTAGTGAAATTGCTTGTTTTTTTTGTTTGTTTGTTTGTTTTGTTTTCGCATTTGATTTTGCCTTCTTTCTCTTCTCGGTCTGTGGGCAATATTCTGCAAGGTAAGAAGGAACACGTAGTGTCATTCCAGAAGCATCGAGGGATGCAGCCTCGCCACAAGAAGCATGTCGGGCCCGTCACGCTTCCTTGAATCTGAGATACCCTGGAGTCACTGGAGAAAAACTGGACTCAGCTCACCGAGGAGAGGGATGATGCTGAAGAGAACAGAGAAGGAGGGGCTGCTGCCGGGACGTTGCCGAAAACCTGCCATGACGATTTAAGTCGTGGGTGACGAGAGATTGTCGAGGGAAGAAATAGATGTGTGCAGACGCCCACGTTAAGCACGTCTGCCGGAGTCCGACCAGCGTCCCTCGGAGTCGAGCCGTCAGGACTCATTGCTCAGATTCTGTGGAGAGAGCGTGAACGTGAAAAGCTCTAATGCCACATGGTATCAGTTTGCATCACGGCTTAGATATTTGGTGGAACAGCACACAGATTAGACGTTTTCCGGAAATCTAAGTCTGTTGACCTTTCCCGCTGTCAGGATTTTTTATTTTTTTTTATTTTTTTTTGACGAGGGGAGGCAGTTGGGCTATGATTCCATCCCACTCAGGTCCATCGGCTCGTAATTCGTTGTAGCTGTTGTTTTCCCAACTGGTTATCTGACATGATTTAGGTCTTCGTCCTTGTTCCGTGAGCTTCAGGGTAGAAGTCGATGCTTTATTTCGCACACAGCCACAGTCCCGCTAGTGGGAGGGGTAACCGAAGCTGGAGGGCAGGTCTCGGAAGCGGTCACAGTGGTCGCCCTCGGACAAACCCTTCCCCGCAGAACAGAGCTCTGTCCCCACCAGCTGCAGCATCCTGTGCGTGAAAGGGGCCGATGTTCCCCAAATGCATGCCAGAAAAACGATCCTGTCCTACAGCGCATGACCCCCTCGGTCCGCAAATGCACAGTGAGTCCTTTCTTAACACACACCTGCTGTCGCTTCTGAGCAGCTCATGTTTATGAAATGCTGCAAAGTTCTGCCCAGGGACAAGCGACACAAAAATGTTTCCGTTTGACCGTTTCCCTGCTGCTCACTGGCTTGTCCGATGGGGAAAGTGCCAAGAAAGTTCTTACTCACCAGATGGGGTCTCAAGGGCCAGCGCGAAAGCACGCGCGGGGCCAGTCGCGCATTCGCATGCTTCTTCGATGACATGTCTTCTTGATTTTCTTCAATATTGGAAAATTCTCCGCCATTATTATTGTGTTTCGAAGAATTTCTCTTCTCCACAGCTGATATTCTCTCCTCCCGGAGAGTGTCCTGAATCTTCTCTCATTCTCTCCTCTGTGCTTATTAACCTGTCATTTTTCATTTATTTATCTGTCTGTGCTACTTTTTAATGCGCCAGTCACCCCCTTCGGTGTTTCTAAGCTTTTGCTTTGTCCATCCATTCGTAGTATGAAATAAATGACTTTAAGCTGGGCCATAGGACCTCCATTTCCAAATGCGAAGCCAATCGGATAATCAAAACATTTGTAAAAATAAGCTATTTGACCTCAGACTCAAGGCAGGATTTGATGTGCAGGTGATTAGAAAGAGAAATTACCTCGGGAGTGACTAACAGAGGCATAGCACTAGGATAGTTCTCTGGCTCACGTGGTACCCAGAAGCAAAGGCCTACGGTAGCTAAGAAATTCTGCAGAAAAAGCTTTAAAGGAAAATGAGACTGGGTGGGTGCCAAGCGTCAGTCTCGGCGTTGGTGGCTATGACAGTGGCTCCCCAGATGAAGCCCTAGTTTGGTGTAGACAATGGGAAGACACTTTGAGCCGGGTGAGCCCCTAAGTCCCATGGTAGGAAGACAGTGAAAAGTTACAGCAGCAGATTCTGCGTGACTTACTAAGAGCTTGTCCAGGACCGGGGTGATCGACCAACATTTTGGTGACAGATGTTGTCTGTCACCCCGCCCGCAGCTCTTCTGGGATCCCTTTTTCGTACACCGACTGTCCTTCTAGAATCATTTCTCTTTTTCCGAAGTATTCCACTGTAAGTTCCTTTGAGACAAGATTTTTGGGGTAAACTCTAGTTTTGTTTATTCGTGCATGGCTTTATTTCATTCTTGTTCGTATATAGTCTTGCTGGTTAAAAAGCGTACGCTGACAGTGATGGCATCTCCATGCAGGTGTTCTTCCACTGTCTTCTGGGTGCCGTCGTCCATCTGGGGGGTTTTTCATTAAGACCATTATCCCGTCACGAAGGATGGGAGACGGGGCACAGAGAGCGCTGGCAGGGGACGAGAGTCACTGGTAACAAGTCGAACATTTTCAGCTGTTCCTCGGGTGCAGAAAATGTTCCATTATGTAGAGCGTCATTACCCCCCAGGCATCCTGAGCATCGCTTTCAGACCTCGTTAAAGTGATGACTGCCGGCAGTGACACGCAGAGCCGTGGGGGACGGCCAGCCCCGCCGGGTAGTGACGGGATTTTTTCTTCACCAGAGAGCACCCCCCCACACACCTCATTCCACCATTGCTTAAGTGGTTTTCACTTACCAGATTATCTGGAAACCGGATGGGTCTGCATCTCGCCCACGCCCGGGATGACAGAGGTCTTGATCCCAGAAGGGATTGGTGTGACTTCACCCAGTGACACCACTCCTGTCACTGGAGTCGTGGTTTTCATTAGCGGGTCACGAAATCAATTTATCGTGATGAGGTCAGCATTTAAAAAAGACAAATGGAATACAATAGCGTAGAATTGCATAAAACAGAGAGGGGTATGTCGAATAGACCGGAAAGCCTCAGAGAATACAGCGTGTTGGTAAACGATGCTGTTCTAATGTGTGTGCGTATGTGGACTTAGCCTTCTGAAGTCAGGGCAGATTAAAGCTAGGACATGGGGGGCGCCTGTGCTGCTTTGTGAAACTGTGCGCGCGCGTGTGTGTTGGTGAAGCTATGTATGGAAACCACTGGATATACTGGGGATTTCTATTCAGTTCCAGTTCCCGGGTCCAGTCTGGTTTTCTAATGTCTTCGTCACGTCATCCGCGAGCACAGGCGTTAACTAACCTTTGCGCCGCGGCCCCATGGAGAACAAGGCAGAGTCCCAACGAAACCCAAAGCTCTCTGCTTCTCTTTTGATCTTTTTCTTCTTTGTTTTCAGGGGAACCTCTGTTTCTGGCAGAATGCCCAGCCGTGGGGTGTGCCGAGGGGAGGGTCTCGGTGTTGCTTTCTGAGATGCGAAGCCCTGAAACACGGACTGGCCGGCTCGGAGGAGTGGCCCCGAGGCGACGGTGCCCAGCCAATGGCTCCTGCTGTGCATTTTGGTCTCAGAAAGCAATTCGTTTAGCTGCGTCACGTTTTCCGTCACCATCCGTCTTACACTCTGCGTTGCACGTCCGCTTCCCGTGTGTCCTCTGTCCACTTCCATTTCAACACCACGACGTGTGCACGCACACACACGTGCACACACGCGTGCACACGCACGCACATGCACACATGCGCGCACATGCACACACACACGCACATGCACGCACATGCACACGCACACACGCACGCACGCGCACACACGTGCACACACACGCACGCGCACACACGTGCACACACACACACGTGCACACATCTGCCCCAATGTTGTGTTTTGTTTTCCCCAGAGTCACATTTGCCAACACGAGAGGGAAAGAGCTGAGGGGGTCTGCCCCATGTGATGCGGGGCTGCCTGCGCCCCACTGTGCTGGGCGGGAGGCGGAGTCACATGCGTGCGAAGACATGCGGATGACAAGGCTCGCTCTTCCGTCTGTTGCCTGTCATCTGTCTATCTATCTATCTATCATCTATCTATCATCTATCTATCTAATCTATCTATCTATCTATCTATCTATCTATCTATCTATCTATGTATCTATGTATCTATCTTCTATCATCTATCTAATCTATCTAATCTATCTAATCTATCTATCTATCTATCTATCTATCTATCTATCTATGTATCTATGTATCTATCTTCTATCATCTATCTATCTAATCTATCTATCTATCTAATCTATCTATCTATCTATCTAATCTATCTATCTATCTAATCTATCTATCTATCTATCTATCTATCTATCTATCTATCTATCTATGTATCTATCTTCTATCATCTATCTATCTATCATCTATCTATCTATCTAATCTATCTATCT
>NW_011889029.1:627635-639432 GCF_000151845.1 Pteropus vampyrus | reverse complement strand
AATAATTTAGTGACCTGGTGAGATCGTTTCTTCCTTTTCTTGCTCTTTCTGGCATCTGTTGTCGTCTTAAAACACACGTGCACGCACACACACACGCACACACACACGTGCACACACTCCAAGTCTCATTTCCCCCGGTATCATATTGCAGCAGTGCATTGAATAAAAATAGCTTGGGGTGATTAAAATATCTTTTTCAGTTCATTCCCTCTTGCTATAGATTGATTTTCTGAGCATCTGTTTGACACCGGAAGTCTTGCATCTATTATGACTTTGGGGGCTGACTTTTTAATGGGCCGCTTATACGCTTCCTAAAAATGATCGTGCTTTAGATCATAGGTACCGAAATGAACAACTGACCAACACAGTTCTTTTGGAAGATAGTCCAATGATGAGTGTCCCATCTCACAGTGAAAATAGTTTGTGGGCAGCTGGAGCCTGTTGACTCACTTCTGAAAACCCCAGTGCTCAAGCACCCAGCGCGTGGGGTGTGAGTCAAGCTCAGGCCAGCAGGGAGGGAGGATCCTGTTGGGCATCTGGCTTGGGTGGTGGCTTTGCCCTGACATTCCCCGTGTGTTTCGTGAGAGCGATTGATATATATTTGACATGCAGCTTGGCGCCTCCCTAAGGGCACCTTGGAGGGGCCCGGGTACCAACCACGTTGGCACTAATGTTCTCTGCATTTTCCTGTCTGTTTTTCTATCTTCCTTGTGATATTCGGAATTTCAGTCATTTGCACTGGCTGTTGAAGAGACTCTTTAGAAGATCGAAACTTGACTTTCATTCAACACTGAGAATGGTTTGGCCGGCAACTTCGGCTTGACCTCTTCGAGGAAAGCTCTACGTAATACTTGTTTAAACACATTAATTATGGGCTGGGTACTGTTCGAAGGTTCTTTTATTTAATCCTCAAAACCAACCTGTGAAGGAGGCACTGTTACCGAACACGTTTGCAGGTGAAGAAAATGAGACAGAGAGAGTCAGGATAAGTCACTTGCCGAAAGCCCCACATCCAAGAAGGGGTGTTTGGCGATTTCAGCCACAGGCGGCCCCGAAGCCCAGCCCGCTCGGTCCCTCTGTGGGGCCATCTCTGGGGCACTCTCTCCACTCTGGAGAGAGCTTCCTGCCTCCTGGCAAAGAGCTGACCGGCCATTGACATCAATGCACGAGTGGTCAGCTCTTTCTTGGGAGGCAGGTGAATAACTTTTGTTCTTTTCGCCGATAGGCTAAACCCCAAACTCAAAACGATGGACGGAATTCCCAGGACTGGGATCCATATGTCCGTCTCCACAGACGCGTACCTGGCATCAGCAGACTGCCAGGCACCACGCAAGGCTCTGGGAATTCGGGTTCCCACCCCTCCCAGGGCAGCTGGGAGGAGGTTGGGGGGGACGCGTGGGCTGTCGCCTTCCTCGGAAGATGAGAAGGCCCAGTCTGCACTCTTTTGGAATGTGCTCGATTATTTGTGAAAGCACAAGTGCATTTTTCTCAAGCAATTTTGAAACTCGAAAGAAAGTCAAAAATGTTCTCGACTGGTTTCTTTCTTTTAAGTAAGCGAGAGGGGCGGGCAGCAGCTTCACGGTGGAGCGGAAGTGGCTTTGGGGCCAGACAGAATGGCTGGTGTATCTCGCCTCTGTCACCTATTCGCTGAGGGGCCCTTGACAGGTCGCTTAACTTTTTCGGGCATTAGTTGCCTTGTCGTTAAATGATGCAATGATTTGTACATTGCAGAGTTTTCGTGGACATCGGAGATAATTTTTATAAACGTGCTGGAAGAAGCGTGTTTAATAAATGCCCAAATGGGCTCTTCCGGGCTTGGGTTTGACCCCATTTCTGCTCGTTCATGCTTCACCTTTGGACACAGAGACATGTGCTTAATATCCTCGCCCACGAGAACTCTGCTTTCAGTGCTGAAGTCTTCCGGATAGAGGCTTCGGCCCCAGAAGTTCTCCCCCAGAGAGGATGGCCAGAAAAATGCAGGATGTCCGGTTTTGCCCTGTGGGGTATACTTACACTAAACAGTTATTTGTGTGTCCGACATTCAAATTTACCCACATGTCCTATATTTTTATTTGCTACGTCGGGCAGCCCTGTCCCCAAGGCCTGAGTTTCCCAACGCCCATTTCAAAGGGTTCATGGCTCGTGGCTTCTCCTCCTGGGAGCTTTTAGTAGGAACTCGGCACTCCCTGGATTCCTGTATATTTCTGGATCTCCTTTTAGACTCCGTCTTCTGTGGATCAAAGGCTTCCCATTTCCTCTCCGTCTCTACAATCTGTTTTCTGCCCCTCGGGTCTTTTCAGAGCTCTTTATCACATCATGGGATTTGCCTGCTTAAAAGGACAGTAAATCTTCAGTCTGGAAACCTTGGTTTGGGAGCGGTTTGCTTTGGGGGAGAGGTGTAGACGGTGCTTACCTGTCATCCCCCGGGATGCACACTCTGCCCACACGTTCTCAGGCTTACAGCTGATCATTCCCTTGCTCCGTTCAGCTCAGCGTTATTGAGTGTAATATGTTGAGGTCCCACGTGGGACCCGGGGGGACAAGGACGACCTAGGCACGGTCCTGCCCTCGAGGATCTCACCTGTGAGGAGAAGGGACAGACAAGCAAAGGACGCCAGCGTTACGTGATGCAGGCTGTGGCTGAGGGAGGCCGAGGGTGTCACGGGAGCACAGAGGGGCCATCAGAAAGCGAGGTCGTGCAGACTCTGCTGACCAGGCGATGAGCTGTCAGATGAGGAAAGGGGGCAAAGGTGTGCCAGACAAATGAAACCCCGCGATCAAAGGCCTGGCTCGTGAACTGCCACCCAGGAGCCGGTGGCACTTTCTTACCACTGAGATCCATACTAGCTCCTACTGAGACAGAGGCCGACAAGTCTCATTATTATTATTTTTTACTTTTACCTCCAGCTCTAGAAAGAGAGACCAAAGAAGACAAGAAAATGATGTGACATTACTCATCACCGTATCCCTATGCCTAACACGTCAGTGATCTGACACTGTGAAATCTTAGAAGTCAGGAATCTAAGAATGTGTTGTTCAAAAGGATTTCTTAGGCATCAGAGTCCCGATACAGGAAATGTGGGGAGTGGCACGGTAGACGCCGGCTTCCTTAAAGTTTGCCTGAGTCACAGCATTGCCAGGTCACGTCATCGGATGTCTGTGACATCAGCATCGGCGTGACCAGCTCCAGCCCTCATGCCTTCTGGAGCTCTAGCTTCTTGGAAGATGGTGACATTGGACTTCTCCAATATTTAGCAGAGTTACATCCACCTAAGTCTGATGCCTCTTTCTTGGGCATTTGAAAGAGCTGAAATCTCCAACCGACACTTATTCATTCCCCTCGTACCCAGCACAGAGCATCACAGGGACACACAGCATCACTCATTCTTGAAGCACACGCGTGGAGAGCGCTATGGTCGGACAGGACTATAGTGACGAGTGTGACATCCCAAGGTCCCTGCCCTTGCAGTCTGCTTCTCAGGAAAAGAATCGGTGAAGACACAGAAAGGAGGGGACACATTAAGGGACGACCCAGGCCCGTTAGCAGGGCGCTTTGCTTCAGGGCACGTACCACAGCCGGAGTCAGCCCTGCTTCCTTTGGGGAGGCAGAACGGTGAGGCGGAGGAGCATGGGATCGGGCACCCTCGCTTTTCTGAGCCCCAGTTTCCTCTTCTGTGCAATGGGATGCAGTGCTGGAGCGGTGAATGACACATGCCCAGTGCTTAGCAACGTGCTCGACACAGAGCGATGACCTAATGCGGGTAGAGCCCTTTAGTAGGCTCGTCTGAGGCTGCAGATCCTTGAGGTTGTGGAAATACTGGACTCCGCACCCCCGCTGCACGACCCCCTCCTCACAACTTAAGCCAGCAATTCTTGCTTTTATCCCAAACACATGCACCCCCAATCTGATGCTGCATTCTGCATGCCCTCATGGTCTCGACACCCGGGTCAGGGGATTCTTCCCATGAGTTCCAGATTATTTATTTTGACACTTCAGTGTCCAGGAACGGTTGACTGTCTCACACAGTATGTCTTTGTGGAATATTATCTAGGAGGCAATTAAACTAGTTGATTTCATACTCATTTATGTATGTCATGTGTGTCATGCCCAGAATCCTGGGTTGGAATATATCTGTACTAATTAATTGCACTAATTGTTACATATGTGAGGTTAGGACCCTTTGAATATGTTATTCAAATTTATGCAAAATAGACAGAAATAGCATAATCATCATACTCTTCAACACAACGATAGTACTGGCTCTTGTTTTAAAGACTGAATTAGAGTTCTCTGAAAGCTTGGCTTTTGTCAACAGAGACATAGCCTGAACCTTAAAATTCAGCTGATTTCTATTCTAGGTTTACTGTCCGAATCGGTGACATTCTCCTTCGTCTTTCTAGTAACCCCGCTGGTCAAAGATGGAGGCACAGACATCTAACGCAGCTCGAGGAAGACAGACAACATTAAGGTAAAGATCTAATAGTTAATATGCTGTACCATCTGGGTGTAATCTACAAATAAATGATGAAGTCGACAGAGAGGTGTTGCTTTAAGCAAGCATGGCAAATAAAAACTCAGTCTTATAAAACAGATGAAGGAATGAATAACCACATCGAAGATGAATGCTTTGCTTTACAAAATAATTCACCGTAAAGTACATTAAATACCACCCCTCTTGGCATGTTGAAAATGTGACTGCCATTTGGAAAGTCAATAATTTATATGCAGGTTTTCAGGAAATTATCTAAAATTATCTGAAGTAAGGTGTAACCCATACCAGATGTTTTGTTTATGACTCCATGAGAATTATGGGTCAAGGATGGCCCTGAAACTGAACGCCAGGGCAAGTGCAAACTTGGCATCGCCTAGATGATGAGAATGGGAAGCTGGCGTTGTCATCTGTGAAACACGTGTGCGGCAAACACACGCCACTCAGGAAGTGGAGGAGTTGCGGTGCCTGAGAGCATCTGAGAGAAGGCGTTACGATTCGGGTTGCTTGGTGAGGCAGGAGGTAGTGGGGGCCTGGGCAGAGGGGTGGTGCTGGTTGGGCCGCCTTGCTGCAGTGCGGAGGCGGTGACGTGTTAGTGGGTGACCTCCTTCTGTTTTCAGCCTTGAGTCGTGGTAATATCATTACCGTGTTCTCCAGCTTAGTCGTCCAAAGACTGACTCGTGGGCAGAGATTGGCAAACCTGGTTTTATTGACCTTTAAAACCTAGTGCTTTCGACCATTATATAGCGAGAGTTAAACAGTTCACGGTAGATCCATTAGCGAGAGTTTAAAAATTCCAATGCATGACTAAAACGTATTGGCAGGAAAGCATATTTAAAAAGTGTCGGCTCTGAGGTGAACCATCCCGGTGAGGATCACAATGAACATGGGAGATTTTGCAATGTTCGCATTCGGTGAATCTGTAGCAATGGAGGGCTTGCGTAGTCCACAAGGCTATTCACTGTCGGCCCGAAGATCTAAATTTTCAGGTGTGCCGACAGTACTATTTGCTATGAACTACAGATGCTGTGGTCGGCAACAGTTTCATTTTATTTTTTCTGATTTGTGAATGGTTTAACAAAAAGTCTCGGCAAGCTGCGAAAGGTGAAATCATGTTTAGTTATGTGTTTAAGGAATCTCACTGTTAAAAATAAACCTGCTGCACACATCCGGGCTGTTGTGGAAATTCTGCCGTGTGTAAGGGCTGGATGGAGTTCTACTGGATGCCCCGGCAACACTGATAAATAAATCAGCCTGCTCCCCAGAAGCCGCCCCCAGCCGGAGCCGCCAGGCAGCGCTTGTCATCTGAGATCTCATCACGCTGTCTTTTGACCGTAAATTTGCCTTGTCCCTCTGCCTTCCTCTCTGTATTACCAGCCTCTTGATGGAGTGGTTTAATTTAGTTATCACGAAATGTCTTCCCCTCACGCCCGTGGTGGAGCATCTGTGCCACACACTGTCATCCTCTTTTGGAAATTTTAATATAGTAAAACCCTCTCCTGATGCCGTGTGTGTAAAAACAAACAAACAAACAAACAAACAAACAAACAAACAAACCTACAAAAGAAAACCGTACTGTATCGATTTCTCTGGATCTAATTTTTCTCTTGGGTCTCGGTGAATTTCACTGTGTCTGTTTTTCTCACATATACTTATAAAAATCCATAGAATTGCTAATAAGATTTTAGACCTGCACAGTGTGTTTTTTTTGGTCTGACTGAAGACAGTAATATCTTGAGATGTTAATTCCGTCATATTACAACTACTCAGTAGCTGGAATGGACAAGTATTTTTGGTGCGAAAGCAGTTTTTAGCTTCTCAAAGACAGATTAGAGGAGAAAACAGGTCAAGCTTATTTTATCCACTACATGAGCATCTTCTGTTTACAGTAAGATTATATAAACATTTCTGGTGAAAGCCACTTTATTTAAAATACAGTATAGTCTATACCAGCAGAAGCCCTAAATAATTAACTCAGCTGATTGAGGATAAATTCAGTAATTCTTAGCCTCGAAATCTTGTTTGGGAGTGGCCTCTTTTGGAAAAGGAAGGAATATCGTTATATCTTTTTTATGAACAGAACTTTTTTTTCCAATTTTGAAGATACCTACTTTGTCACTGATGATGCTTTACGTCGTACTGACGACAGTACCCCACTTGCTTTAGGTTACAATCATCTTAAAATACCCTTTTCCATCCTTGGCTTTCAAATTTTCTCCATCCTTATGTTTTTGGTGGGTGTCTTATAAAGAGCGGGTGACCGAGTTGTTTTTGCTGTTTTGTACAATCTAACTATTTCTTCTGAGAATTTGGTCCCTCTACGATCAATGCAATCCTGGTATATATGGGTTTATATGCATCGTGTTGATTATGTGCTTTCTATTTATCTCACTGTTCCGGTCCCTCAGCTCCAGCCCCGCTTCTCGCCTTTCTATAGATCGACTGAAATTTGTCCTTATATCAATTTGAATCTTTTTTCTTTTAATTCTCATTTACCTCTTTTCTAGTTTTGAAGTTATGCGTTCTGTTTATTTTAATGGTCACTCTAGGCGTTTTAACATTCATGCTTAGCAAAGTCTAGAGTTAACATCTTTACTTTCCTAATTGTCCTCGGAACCAACCAGCTTCCCCTGGAAATATTGTCACGTTCCCGACGCAGGGACAGAAATGTTCATGGAGATGCGGACCTCAAGCGTTCGGGTCGTCCGGCCCTGTTGGGTCTTGGCCGGCCACATCTCTCTGTCCTTCCTCCGGCTGACACTCGAGGCTGCCACGCTCGGGCTGCAGCCCCCGTCCAGCTTCCGTGACGCCCCTGCAGGCCCCTGAGTACACCGTCGTTTCCAGGGCTTTCCACCGCTGGCCCGGCCCTTCCGCCTCCCTGCTCGCCGGAATTCTGCTCATCCCGAGAAGCGCACCCCAAGTCTCATTGTCCCCAGGGAGACCACCCCCCCTACTGCTGCGGTAGTCACCGCTCTGGGCCAACTCGGGCCGTACAAGCTCGCGTGGCGTTGGTACAGTCCCTTGGGTCGGCGATGGCCAGATAGAACGGACTCGGGAGAGCAGGGGCACGTCCTGGCTCTCGTGTCCCCTGCACCTGGCACGGTGACACACACCTAGTAGGAGCCCCTCCTGTGGGTCGAGTCAGCTCGGGGGATGATTTTTTTTTTTTTTTGGTCTCTTGCTTTGAGAACTGCTAATCATGGAGACGGATGGCAGCCCCCGTTTCTGGTCGGATCTGAGACCTCGATGCTGTTCTGGGTGCCTAATTGTTCTTCACGGGTAGTTAAAACCTGCTTAATGTGCCTCAGCTCTAAATAGGATCTCCGATTTACAGTCCAGTCAGGCAGGACATTGGGTCACCGGCAGGCGTGGCAGCCCCGTGGCCCAGCCTCCCTTCCCTGCTGACCCACCGCACGGGCGCTGCGGGCGTGCTCGAGGTGGCAGGGGAGCCGTCCTTCCCAGCAGGCCAGGGGCCAGAGAACACCGAGACACGTCCCTGTCCTGCAGGGCCTTGCTGTGCTGCCGTGCAGAGCCTAAGGATTCGGCTGCTGGCCCCGGGGCCACCTTCTTCCTGGGCGCGAGCGAGTCTGTCCCCTGCCAGGCGGGGTGCGGGGGCCGTGGTGCGGGCCTGGGCCCAGAGCTACGGGACTGGCTTGGCATCGGGACCGCGCTCCTCGCCCGCTGCTGGATCTCGGCTTCACCCTTTCCCCATCTGTGAGACGGGAATCACCGGAGCCGATGACCGTCGTGAGGGACGAGTGACGTCGTGGGCGTAAAGCACGGAGCTGGAGCCCGGCCCGTGCTGAGCGCCAGGAGGGGCTGTGTCGGAGTCCCCGAGTCCTTACTTCGGAGTCGTGGCCCGGCCTTTGGTGCTTCCTTATGGCACCTGCTCCTGCGTCCTGCCCGCCGAGGTTCTTGACCCTGTGCCTGCCTCCTGCGGCGGCACCTCCGTGTCCCCACTTCCCGGACCGCCTTTGTCGGTCGGCATCGTCTTGGCGACCGCTGTTTCTCTTCTGCCCAGAGACCCGTCTTCGAGGGGCAAATGCGGCCCCTTCATTCCGTTCCTCGAGGTGGACGTTTCTGCAAATCCGTCCTCATCCGGTCTTGCCCCGGGTGAGACGGTGCCACCACGGGCAGGTGGGACAGCCGGGGTTCAGTGGCGCTTGGATTCCGTCTCCACGTCGAGTCGCGTCATCTCAGTGTCCGGAGAGAGGGAACCATTTGGGTCCATCCTGCCCTAAAAAAAACTATAGCTTAATACAGTTTTTCAGGCGTGTGAGCCAGTGATAAAAGTTCTAATCTCTGCAAAGCATGGGAAGAAGCGTGAACACCGCTTGGGAAAATACCCTCCCGTCCTCAATTTCCTGGCCCGCGCCTGTCCCTCGCCAGCGCAGAGCTTATCTCGCAGAGGCAGCGGATTCCACGGTGACACTTTTTAGACCAAGGAATGGTCTATTTTTCCTCTGCCTGCAGTTTCTTTGCAGTATTTCGAGGAAGCGTTTCGATTCTCACGGGGGAGAAACAATCGATTTGGACAGTTTCTCTTCCCTGTTATTTCCTGCTTGCATTTTTTTTTTTTTTTGGCAGTTTTACTGGAGTCATTGGCTTTATAAAGGCATCAGAAGGGAATTTAATTTTGAGAGAGAAAAAGGAAAATGCTTGAAAAGTTCTTCCTGGAAGGAAATGGCAGTATGTAGGTACTGAGCTGGACTCCTCACTACGCAACCATTGGAGACGCTGTCCTTGGATGGCCAGCTAGGACACGCAGCCTGTGGGGCCCCATGTGGGGGCCGAGTGTGGGTTCGGCAAGAGTGGGGTCCTGGTCTTATCTGTCTGTGTAACCTCCGCACCTCGTCTAGCTACTGGGGAGGCTCGCCGGTACCATGAATAAATGATTATGTTGGAAATAGGTCCGAGCACAGGCTTGTCCTTAGACCCATCTGTCTTTCCCGTGTCATTAGGTGTTTATGGAGGCTTTTATCCATTTATTAAATATTCATCGAGCACATCCAGGGTGATGAACACTGCCAAGTGCAGAGAGAGCAAAGGCGAGGGAGGGAAGTTCTCTGCTCTGGTGGAGCTCGTATGAGAATTTTCCTGTTTTCCCTAAGGTGATGCCAGATCTACTGTGTTTTCCTTTAAAAGATTTGTTGCTTTAAAAAAAAAAATTAGAAATTTAAAGTAATAAAGATCCATGTACCTGGGTGACATTTGGTCATATTTGCTTTAGTTTTCTGAAAAGTCAAATATTACACACGATACCGAAGGACCCTCTGACCCCTTCCAGTCCAGTCCTCCTCCCCGTCAGAGCAGCTCTCGGAATGAATGGGTTGCACGTTCAGTTTGTTTGTTTGTGGTTTTATTAGTCGGTGAGTGAGCACACGATAAATTATATCGGAGATAATATTTTTGTAAATATTAAGCCAACGCCTTTAATTTTCACTCTTTACGTCTTAACTCAGTGCAGCTGGATGTGGAATTCAGGATTTTCTGTGATTTCCTGTAGCACCTTGGGATGCTGACTGAACGGAATGTTCTTTCAGTCAGAGAGCCGCGTCGTTCTTAAACAATTCTTAGCCTGTATCTCTTTTTCTACGGTTCTTTCCACCTGATGATCATATTAAGTATATTTTGGAGACTCTCATTCTAGTACCGATGCTTGTTACGTTCCATTTTTCTAGCCACATTTTTGTTCTTTTATCTGCGTTTGTGATGTGCTGGGTGAATTCCTCAGTCTTACCTTTCCATTCACTAATTCTTTCTTTGATTACATTCAGCCTAGAGTTTATGCCACCTATGACACTTTCATTCCAATGGCCATATTTCTCAATTTCGGGCTTTAAAATTGGTTCTTTTTCATATTCTCGATTCGTACGTTTCTTCCCAAATATATTTTTCAGAGTTATTTTGAGATCTTTTTTGAGATTTATTATTATTATTTTTTGTTTAATTGGGCACGATTTTATTTTCCAATTGCTAAGTGTATTGACTGTCTTTCTTAGTGTTAGTTTTTCTCACGTGCTTTGGAATGATGACTCCTCTCGAGTGGGAGAGTCTCTGTTTCTCTGCTTTCCACTACGTGCAGTGGAGCCGGACCTAGAGTCCAGATCTCAAAGTATCCTGCCCACCAAGGTTTACTCAGCACCGGCAAATGTCCCCAGGTGATGTGTCCCTTTTCGTCGTGTCTTTGGTTGATACTTAACTAACGTTTCCATCAAAAAGTTCTTTCGTTCCTGTCGTTCCTGTTTATAAAGTAACTTCCAGAACCAGGGTGGAAGCAGCAGGACATAGAGCCCAGGCTTGGGGATTTGGCTGCTGGTTAGAGGTCGTCCTGGTCAGCCTGTCCCCATCAGCTTCTTCAGTATCAAAGTTCCCCTCTGGGATTGATTTGACCAGTTTTTTTATGTTATGTTTCATTTGTCATTATGTTTATGATGTCATTACGTATTACGTTTTATGTCTTATTTACATACACTCAAACTCCCCCATGCGAGGTATACATTTGATGGGTTTCAGAACTGCATACCGATGTGTCAGTGCCCCGCAGTGAGGTGGAGCCTGCTCCTTTCACTCTAAAAAGATCCTCTGGGCCACTTCGGAGTGACTCCTCCTCCCGTATCTGTCCCCGAGAAGTCACCGATCTGCTTTCCGTTACTAGAGTTTTACCGTTTCTAGAAATTCACATAAATGGAATCCTAGTCTTTTATGTAAACTTTTGTTTCATTTAGGACAGTGTTTTGGAGAATCTTCCACGTTTACGTGTGTATTAATTAATAAATGGTCCCCAGGGACCCGATGGGTGTGACACCACCTTTCCCACCTAATTCCCGTTCTCCTTACCAGGAATTCTTGGAAGATGCCTTCTTGCTGCCTTTAATCAGGGCCTCAGGCAAATTTCTTTCCTTCTCCGAGCCTTAATTTCCCATTTTGTAAATTCGGGGTGATAGTCCCGTCACTGTCCCTTCATTCCTGAGGTTCCAGACCCGCTGAATGTGTCCTTGTCCTGGGTTCTCAATTAGGTTCAGACCTCCTTGGGGGGTCACAGTACCCAGCACGTGAGACACTCTCAGGGGCACGCTCTGACGTCCTATGAGCTCGTTTACTCCCAGGGGAAGGAGAAAAGGCCTTCAAGGGGACCCAGTCCCACCGCCCGTCCAGCGCCTCGAAGGTCCCTCGTCACAAGACACGAAGAGGTGGCCCATCCTGAACACTTCCAGTCGTAGGAAGATCGGTCCCTTCCAACGATACACATCCGTTTCTGAAAGCTCAGCTTTGTAGAAACTTCATCCTCACACTCAGCCAAAGGG
>NW_011889029.1:618389-627585 GCF_000151845.1 Pteropus vampyrus | reverse complement strand
AGCCTGCTCCTTTCACTCTAAAAAGATCCTCTGGGCCACTTCGGAGTGACTCCTCCTCCCGTATCTGTCCCCGAGAAGTCACCGATCTGCTTTCCATTACTAGAGTTTTACCGTTTCTAGAAATTCACATAAATGGAATCCTAGTCTTTTATGTAAACTTTTGTTTCATTTAGGACAGTGTTTTGGAGAATCTTCCACGTTTACGTGTGTATTAATTAATAAATGGTCCCCAGGGACCCGATGGGTGTGACACCACCTTTCCCACCTAATTCCCGTTCTCCTTACCAGGAATTCTTGGAAGATGCCTTCTTGCTGCCTTTAATCAGGGCCTCAGGCAAATTTCTTTCCTTCTCCGAGCCTTAATTTCCCATTTTGTAAATTTGGGGTGATAGTCCCGTCACTGTCCCTTCATTCCTGAGGTTCCAGACCCGCTGAATGTGTCCTTGTCCTGGGTTCTCAATTAGGTTCAGACCTCCTTGGGGGGTCACAGTACCCGGCACGTGAGACACTCTCAGGGACACGCTCTGACGTCCTATGAGCTCGTTTACTCCCAGGGGAAGGAGAAAAGGCCTTCGAGGTGACCCAGTCCCACTGCCCGTCCAGCGCCTCGAAGGTCCCTCGTCACAAGACACGAAGAGGTGGCCCATCCTGAACACTTCCAGTCGTAGGAAGATCGGTCCCTTCCAACGATACACATCCGTTTCTGAAAGCTCAGCTTTGTAGAAACTTCATCCTCACACTCAGCCAAAGGGTTGTCTCAGAGTCAGCAGGCTTTACAAGAACTTGGTCTTCAGCCCGGGTGCCCTGGTTTTCCTCTGTATGTTGGTGTGTGGGGGAGGCGGGGGGGATGTGGGGGTGGAGGTAGGGGGGAGGCAGAGGGGGAGCATGAGGGCAGGAATAATAAAGGGGTGAGATTGGGGCGGGGGCTGACAACCCCCAAGAATATTCCTTCCGTGAACTTCAGAGTGACCAGGCAGATGTCCTCATGCCATATGCCGACAATAGCCCCATCTCGGCGACCTTTCCCTGCTGGCATTCGTGAAAGTGATTCCTTCCTGGGGACAGCCGGTTCGGAGCTGTCCGAGGCAGCAATGCATCGCAGCCAGAGGGAGAGGCAGCGGATTGTGACACACACGCGATTTTGCTCAGCACGCTCGGCCCCTCCTCTCCTCCCTCTGCCCCCCACAATCTCCCAACCCCCTTTTCTGTAAATTCAGAGGCTCGCAAAAGCAGACACCCTTGGAGGAGGGTCTGACGGTGCTGCGCGTTGTACTGCTATCGCCAAGGCTCCGTCGGGACTTCCCGCGACGTCACGCTGTTTGCTCGTTTCGCCCGTCACTTCTCCTGTCCGCGCTTGAGGGCCGGATCGACAGCTTTGCAGAGCAGAGATTTACAGAGAGAAACGCTGGCTGGTCCCTCGCGACGCTGCTTTCCCGGGGCCCCTTCCCTGCGTGTTTGCTCAGCCGCACGTGACAGACAAGTCCTCTCCTCGTGTCTCCCACCACCTGGGCGCCTTCTGAGGTGGGGGCTGGGTGAGGTGACACTCCCTAAGGAGTCAGGGGAGTCTGCTTTGCTGGGGCATCAGAGCTGCCTTGGAATTGCTGCCCTACCCTATGGTTCTGTAAAGGACTAATAACTCTTTCCCGTACGTCTAGAGCTTTAAAATTTTCACGCTTTGATTCACAAGTGCGCTGAGAGGCACGCAGGACAAATGCGTGTTATATGTCACTCCCTCCAAGAACCTGCTCTGGCGAAAATACCTATTACTTCCCAGCACATGGCCATTATCTCTAAATAGCTTAAAGAGACACGTCAGGTTGTAATTGAACCAGTATTAGGCTAACCATATCATTAGTCATTCTCAACAGGGCATTTTGATGGTAAAAGGGACACTGAATAATTACACAGGCGTAGAGTAGGAAAATTAGGACAAAATTAGAAAAAGGGGAAGGGAGGGAGGAGGAGGAAAATGAACGTTTAAAGCCCTAATGTGTGTTAGGTATAGCGTGCCAAGTGGTTAAACGGAGTTTAGCTTAAGAGATGTATATGGTTATGTTCCTTGTACAGATTTGGAAAAATCAAAAAATTCCTGGCAGGCAGTACAAGCTAGTGATTAAGATCGCCTTTGGAAATCGAGTTTCTGGCACCGTCATTCATCAAATCTTTCCTGAGCACGTACGTCCCATGCACGGCTCTAGTCGCTGGGAACAGGGCAGCGGCAGGCGAGGAGCTTTTATTTAATTGGGGGGAGGGATTAAAATTAAATAAAATATAAATATATATGCACATATGTATTTACATGTTTTTTCCTAAGCAGGTGTTGATGGATGTGATTAAAAAAAAAGATTATTGCAAGGTAGGGGGGTGGAGAGAGCTGGGGTGTATTTTAAGGCTGACCAGGAAGGTCCATTTTAACAAGTCGGTTGAGCAGAGGCCTGCGGGAAATGAGGGACTGGACCGTTCGAGGGAAGAGGGTCCAGGAGGAAGCGTGAGCACAAGCATCGGCCTCCAGCGGGGGGTTGCAGGGTGGGCATGAGGGCGCGAGGAGGACGGTGGTGAACGGAGGGAGAAGGAGAGAGGCCGGTGAGGTACGGGAAGTGACAAGGGCCCACACCATGGCTCCTCGGAGGCCAGGGGAGGGATTCTGGATTTCACCCCGAGACAGGAAGCTACTGGGCGTTTCGAGCAGGAGACTAACGTGATCCGGCTTGTGTGTTTCGAGGCTCACAGTGGCCGCTGCGTGGGGGTCCGGGCCAGGTCGTTAGAGGCAGGTGGGAGCGTCGTTAGAGTCTGGAGACAGGTTGATGTTAGCTAATCCTTTGCTAGTGGATTGGGTGTTCAACGTGAGAGGAACGTAAGAATCGAAGATGATCCCAAGACTTCTTTTTTCTGTTTCATTTGTTTTATTTTTAATGCTTTACATGTGTTATCACATTTAAAATGTTTTTTATTAAATATTTTGGGTGACATTGGTTAATAAGATTATATGTTTCAAGTGTACAATTCCATAATACATCGCCTGGACATGGCACATGTGTTCACCACCCAAAGTCAAGTCTCTTTCCATCTCCAGGAATTCGAGCCCTTTACCCTCTGCTACCTGCCCCTTGCCCTTCCGGTAACGACCATGGTGCTGTCTGCATCTGCGCTGCTATTTTATATCCCACGTATGAGTGAAATCATATGGTTCTTGTCTTTTTCCGTCTGACTTGTTAACATAGCAAACTTGAAGGTTGAAATCGGTGTTTTCCAAGATGCAGGGGCCGGTAAGAGCCTCGGAGTTAGGGGTCCAAGCCGAGTTCTGTTTCGGGCCTGAAAAGTCCGAGATGCCTGTTAGGCTCCCGAGTGGATGTGTCAAGGAGTGTTTGCCTCCCACGTATTCTTCAAACTGTGCTCATCCGTCGTGGGCACCGTCCCGTATTCACAACATCCTTTCAATGACACAGACACGAAAACCCTCCCGTATACACAACATCCTTTCAATGACACAGACACGAAAACCCTCCCGTATACACAACATCCTTTCAATGACACAGACACGAAAACGACACGTCAGAACGAGAGGAGCGGGGCCGGAGATGGCTGTGGGTACGACGTCCAGGGGTCCTGCTCTCAGGCAGAGCTAAAGAGTGGGCGGTGAATCGGAAGGGCTCGTGGAGGGTTTTAGTTTTCTTTTTTGGTTTTGGGGATGGCGGGCGTGCTCGTGAACTGCTGGGGATGACCGAGCGGACAGCGAAAAGCCGCTGATGCGGGAGAGCAGCCACTTTGGGGAGCAGAGAGTGTCCTCGGGTCGCGAGGAGCGTCAGGTTCCAGGGCAGAAGGGGAGGAGCTGGCCCCCGCCGGGAACTGGGGGACGTTCGCCATTGCGAGAAGGGCACAGGTGCCGGTAGGGGAGCTGACCTTATGGATGAAACTTCCAGAAATTCCATCCTGATTGCTTTAGTTGTCTCAGTAAAATAAAACGCGAGGTTCTCAGTTGGCTGTGAAGGGCGGGGAGGAGAGGGGGAGAGGGGAGGGTCCGGATAGTAATTTAAGGGCGTAGGGAAATTAATGGGCCAGGACCACAGACGAGCCAGACTGAGGTTAGTTGCCAAGGACAAAGCAGGACCGCTCAGGACCCCTGACTTCCTTTGACCACGTGCCTGGAGCGGCACAAAATAAGCAGGGGGCTGGATTGATGATATTCGGGGAAGTCGCCGTGGAATAGACGAGACGTTCAACAGAGGAGTCGTAACCTGATAACCGCACGTTAAGGACAGAAGTCAACACGCGGTGGGCGCAGGGTGGCGATGGTCTCGGCACAGTGGTCTCAGCTCCCAGCGGGGTCACGGCACCGTTGGCAGCAGGGGTTAGAGAGACGGGATGGAAACACTGAGTGTCGGCCGCATGAGGTTAGGACCGCGGAGAAGCTGTAAGTACCGCTAAGGACAAGGCTTATAGGTTTACGACACAACCAGAGAAGGTCATTAAGAGAGAAACGAAGCAAAGAGTTGAGAAGCCAGGGCAGTGGAAGGATTGTGTATATACACGTTAAAATAACAAAGAACGAAGACAGGACCAGTGCTGGAGTCAGAAATGGAATAAATCATCAAGGAAAAGGGAGGGCGTTTCGGAGACCGGGATAACTTTGCTGCGGGCACATTGTTTGACCAGTAGCACCAGCAGGGACCTGGTTAGACAGGCAGACCCTCTGGCCTCACCCTCCTTACCCCACACCCACCGAAGCAGACCCCAAAGTTAACGAGCTCCCCAGAGGTTCGTACGCACATTAAAGTTTGAGAAGCACCTTTGCAGATGACTCCAGCCATGAGAAGTAGCAGCAGGCTGATGGCTTGAGCTTCAAAGTGGTTGTGAATTTTAGTGGGAAGAGGGGAACTGCTGCCTGAATGCCATGGTGAGGGACAAGGACACCTGCCCCAGGTCCGGGAGCAGCGTTCAAAGGGGTGTGGGACGGAGGGTCGTGGCGGGTTAGTGACCTCAGTTGGGGGGGGGGCTGGGTTTCCGCTGGGGCAGGAGCAGACGACGAGTTTGTAGGAGGTTTCGCTGATGATGGCCTAATGGGAAGGTTTGGGGATCGAGGAGGGGAAGGTGATGGGGTGAGAGTCAGTGACCTAGGGGGTTATACAGGGACAGAGGCTGGGAGTGAGGGGTGACCAGTGGTCTTGTGCTTCATGTAGTGACGGAGAAATAGGAATCCAGGGTGTGGCTGGACTAAAGCTGATGACCTCTCTAGTGGCTGTGAGCAGAGGGTAGGGAGGTAAGCGTGAGGGCACCTGCCAGGACCAAGCAGAGCTGGGCCTGGCGCGCAGCCTTCGTATTCCCCAGGGACAGTGTTAAGGCTGACGGAAGGCCACGGGCAGGCCCGGGCAAGGACCGATGAGAGGACGGAGGGGCGGACGGAGGGGAGCACTGCGGGGCACACGCATGACGCGGGGGACCTGGGTTGCTCCCACTGGCCACGCCCTCCAGGGCGAAGACGTTTCATCTCTCCTGGCCTCGGATTCCTCAACCGTAAAATCATGATACCAAATAGCAAAGCTGTGATGTGAAAATGTTCCGGGACCTCTTCCCGTGCCAGATGCCGTGCGAGGTGGTGAAGCTGCCTCAGCGATGAGACGCTGTCCCTTCACAGGCGCGGTGGGGACGTGCTTTGTTCATGCATAGGCTGCATTCAGTGCGGTAAAAGCTCTCCAGAAAACTTTAATGAATAAGTCATTGCCTACTGACAAATCAGCGTTGCAGGTGATTCATCAATAGGCAATTACCTGTCCGTTAAAATTATCTAGAGAATGAAGGAATCCATGAATGTGTGGACATGGCCCAGACAGTCCGAGGAGTTGGCCTGGCGTATGCAGATTCTGGATTCTGGTTCTTAAAAACACCCCCGAGATGACAGTAGTGAACGTCCGGGATGGAGATCCGCCTGCGCGGGGAGAGACCTTGCTCTCAAGGACTGGGGTCCATTTTGACCAGAGGGGGCTCACCTGTTCCCCTGTTCCCCAGTCTTCCATCTCTGCCCTTGACTCCGGCGCCCTGGATTTCCACTCCGCATTCGAACTAGGGGAAGGTCCTTGCGATCAGAAGGTGACGAGAAAGCCTGAAGAGCCATCGTGCGCCACGACCCCCGGACAGATGGAGCGCTCGCTTCACAGGAATTGCTCGGCATCCGAGTTGCCAAGGACGGCAGAGGAGGAGGCTTCCCCAGCAGCAGGGAGAGAAGGGACGTCCCGGCCGGACGAGGCGGCTGGCGCCACGTTCCAGATGACAGCCAGAGGCCTTGGAACCGGAGCCGGGAACGTTGGAAGGAGACGCAGACCTGGCCAGCGCCGCTGTCTCTCGCTGGGACACGAGTCGGGGAACCTTGGCAGGGACGGAAGGCGCGTCCGCGTGAGACACTGCCGTCGGGAGACACTGCCGTCCGCCCCCCGCGGTGCATCAGCCCACCTCCTGACCCAGCTCGCGGCCAGGCCGTCATTTCCACCTGAGAACCATCTCTCAGGTGAGGCCAAAAATCTGACCACGGGAAGAAGCTACCACTTATGTGCTGCCTGGGGGACCGGGCGCAGCCCCATCGCTGGACTGCGCTGACGTTTTTCGCTTTTGCTTTCCTTTGCTTATGGGTCAGCAGTGAGGGCCGGAACCTGCCCCGCATGGCTCACAGGTGCCTCCAGTCAGGACTCATGTAGCCGTGACTAGGGAATGTCACTGGCCGTCTTCACACCTGCTCTCGGTCGTGGAGATGCCCGATTGGATCTGTCTCCAGCGACGGGGTTCACTAGCTGTGCTCAGCTGCAGACTGAGCCTCGCTGTGCCTCCACCTCCGTCAGTTCATGAGGATGGAGGGGCCGGAAATGCCACCCCGTGAGAGGCGGGGCTAGCGGGTGCCACTTGGATGGAGCCGTGGAGGTGACACCACACTGGGCATGCAGGGGGCGAAGGAGCAGAGACACGGGGTTCTTGTTCCGCAGCCCCGGGTGCCCGGGGAGCCGCTTGGCCTGGTGGCGGTCCAGCAGCAGCAGTGGTGACTGCTCACACACGGCTTGGGGGCCCGGTGAGGGGTCCCCTCACAGGGTTTGCATTTGCCAAGCGTGATCTTCGTTTGATGCAGATCTTCAGTGCTTTTCGCCGGGCCCAGCCTTCCTTTCCCACGTGAAGTAGGTCCCTGGTGTGATTGGGGTCTCTGTCAGAGCACGCAGGTCCTTCCCGCTCTGGTGGGGGCTGACCTCCCTGGGGAGGTCCTGGTGGGCCTCCCGGAGCGGCCACGGTGACGCAGGCCCAGGAATGAACAGCTTCCGATCTGGTTTCTAATGGCTGCAGCTCATCGGCCCGGCGCCCTCCCTCCTGCCTGCCTGTGACACCCTAATTGCTCCCCGTGCAGCCAGCTCGCCTCACCTGGGACATCCCAGGGACTCTGGCCATGTAGGCAGCGCACATCATTGTCGCCCTCCGCCTGAAGGATGTAGGGACCCCACGAAGCTCTGTGCTCCTAATTCAGCATGGATCCAGCCTCGTGTGCATTCCGTGTGACACCGAGTGTCCTCTTCACGGTCACTTATTCCCTGTCTCCCAACAGCCTTCAGCGATCGAGGTGGATGGTTTTGGGGGTCTCGGCCACCGCAAGCTTTGAGAAGAGCTGGTCCTAGTGTTCCCGGCTTCTGCCCTGCCTGCCCTCTTCCCTCCAGAGGAGCCGGGGTCTTTGGCTCCATTCTGGGCTTTTACCATGAATGGTTGGCCTGACCCCCCCCCCGATCCCCATGGCAACGGGCTCCTGGTTACCGAGACTTTTGATTTTGGAGACAGACTTTTATTCACAGGATCATTCCAAATTTTCTCTGGATATCATAGGTTTCTTCCTTCCTTGAAGAGAAAGGGGTCCAAACCCGGCCCCCCTGGGTAGGTAGCCCTCCCGGGCCTGCCCGGCCCCCAGTGTCCTCCCGTGGACAGTGGACCGGCCAGTGTGCTGAACGGTCCTCGGGGAGTGGAGCCTGGTCCTCCCACGTTTGTCCCTGGAGTGCTCACCTCTATTTCAGAGAGATTCTTCTTTCTTTGCTTCTTTTTAAAGGAAGAGGGTGTTTAGGGTTCACGATTCCGATTCTTTTGCTCTAGAGCATGAACGTCCTGATTGCGAAAAGCCGTTTGATGTCCACTCAGACTCTGGAACTGTTTAACGAGCTTCCAAAAAGTTCTTTGAGCCGCACAGGTTGTGTTTTGGTGAATCTGGGCAGCCTCGTCTGGAGGGGCTGGAAGGTCGTTCAGACTGCGGCTTTCCTCAGGCTACGTGAAGAAGCGATTGCCTTACGTGGGAAGAAGCCAGAACTCTCTGCGCCCGTGGGCCGGGGGCGGGAATGATTGTGGAAATTCGTCTGCTCGCCGTCTGCTGGCACTGCTTTCTGTGCATCACGTCTCATAGGACTCCCCGACCTCTGTGACCACCCAGGAGAGGGCATCGGGAGACAGAGGGCTCACAGCGCCCCTCACCATCCATGCGATCCCCCCTCTTCCATGCAGAGTGATAGAGAAATCCTCCCAGTTCTTTGTCTCGCTCTCTAAGCCTTATCAATAGCCATGTCCCCAAAGTCCCGGTGAGCGTAGTTCTACAGAGGGTAGGCCATGGGGAAGGTTTGCGTTCAAGGGCCAGTCTGGACATTTCCCAGCGAGGTGGCCTGGGGCAAGGCAGTCAGAGTTTCTGTGGCTTGTTCATTCACTGTCCGATGACAGTGTCCGCCGTCTAAGTGACTGCACCATGTTCTGGGCAGGTGTTCCATAATAATGACCGCGATGACAGCTGTCGTGGCAACTGCCACTTACCGAACTTGGGTTATGTGTTAGGCACGGGACCAAGTGCTTTATATACAGCTTTCTACTTAGTTCTTCCACAAATCTTCGCTATACTCGGGACCAACACAGGGAAGCTAAGGCTAAGAGAGCTTAACTAGCTTGCCTAAAAGCCACACGGCTCGTAAATGACACCGCAGAGGATCAACCCCAGTTCTGTCAGACTTCAAAGCCCGTATTTCTAACCACCAGCTCACCAAGATGACTCACCCCGTAATCCTGCATTCGAGGGTTTAGAGGCCCCGTGGGGAGAGAGGACCTGCGTGTGACTAAGGTTGGTGTCTTAGAAAGACGCTAGGTTATCAAGCAGATGCTGAGATGCTGAGTTCCAACAACAGAGTGTTTTGCAGCTGTGGGGATG
>NW_011889029.1:612756-618339 GCF_000151845.1 Pteropus vampyrus | reverse complement strand
CTGCCACTTACCGAACTTGGGTTATGTGTTAGGCACGGGACCAAGTGCTTTATATACAGCTTTCTACTTAGTTCTTCCACAAATCTTCGCTATACTCGGGACCAACACAGGGAAGCTAAGGCTAAGAGAGCTTAACTAGCTTGCCTAAAAGCCACACGGCTCGTAAATGACACCGCAGAGGATCAACCCCAGTTCTGTCAGACTTCAAAGCCCGTATTTCTAACCACCAGCTCACCAAGATGACTCACCCCGTAATCCTGCATTCGAGGGTTTAGAGGCCCCGTGGGGAGAGAGGACCTGCGTGTGACTAAGGTTGGTGTCTTAGAAAGACGCTAGGTTATCAAGCAGATGCTGAGATGCTGAGTTCCAACAACAGAGTGTTTTGCAGCTGTGGGGATGGAGGAAGACTTTGTGGAGAAGTTGTCATCCTGACTTTGAGATCTGGCTGTGATTCGGGTATGAGCCGTGGGTGCGGGTGATGATTAGGAAGGGACATCTCGCCTTCTGGTTGCTGCAGCAAGTGTGAAGCTAGAAGCTTGGGACGGTCGTGGGTTAGTCCACGTGGGACGCCACACTCTCAGTCGAAATGAGCATATGGATTAAATATGGCCATATTTGTCTTTGCAATCTATGTTTACTTATACCTACATATGTATGTTTATATCTCTATATATATCTGTATCATCTATCTCTAGGGCCTAATTTCACTGCTAGGAATACTGTATATGCCATGCTGTTTTCCACAGCACTGTGTGTGTGTGTGTGTGTGTGTGTGTGTGTGTGTGTGTGTGTGTGCGTGCGCGCGTGTGTGTGTGTGAAGCCGATACATCAGCCAGCACCCTGGCCTCTCCCCTCATGAACACTCAAAAGGAAGCTTCTGACTGGCAAATTCGCAGGTCAATATCTGAATTTTTCTTCTCCACAATTAAAATGGAATTGAACCTCCCAGGGCCCCATTCATTCCACAGAGGCAGGAAGATACCTCACATACTCAGTGTCGGCCGGAAGATGGGGTGCCGGGGTGGCACAGACGAGTCCATGGGTGATGGCCAAGGAGATCGCGTAGAAGCTGGGGGGCCACTGCATGGGCTCGGGCTGCAGTCTGAGCGACATGGGGGCGACGCTGCAGGCTTTAGAGCAAGGGAGGGACATGATCTGACTTAGGATTTAGACAATTTTGCAAAATAGAGACCCCGTCTTATTCATCTCCGTGATGCTAATGCCAGCACGCTCTCTGGGACATCCAAATGCTTAACCAATTTGAACAGAATCGCATTATTAAAAACGAACAAGAAAACGATATGGCACTTGTCCCAGGTCGTTGACAAAGCGTTAGTTGTATTTATGACATTAACATGTTTGGTTTACAACCTCAGTGTTTACAGGCCATCCCGGACTCAAATGCCCACATTCCTGTAGCTGATTCTCCGAAGGGTATTTGAGAGCCAGCTCTTCCTGGTACACTGATGCATTCTATAAACTGTCCCATAGCGCAGGAGTCCCTGTGTCTGCTTCCCATCTCTGCCTGGCCGGGGCTGATTGGCTTTCAGTGGTTCTGTCCCCAATTCTCAAGTCGCGAAAAATATCAAGCACATTCTGATGGAAATGCTATTAGTAACTGGGACCATTATTATTATAATCCCTAGGAAATCGTAAAGCCGAAACAGCTTTTGCATTTATCCAAAAAAAAAAGAAAAAAAAAAAAGCTTTTATCTTCTGTTGCCAGCTTGCACACGATCATGGAAGACATGTCTTTGATCTGGCGTCTTCATTATTTTTAGTTTCTTTGGGACGGGCTTTTGCCTTCATCAAGGCTGGAAGCCCACTAGAGAGAAGCTTCAGGGAGAAGAGTCGATGACATTCGGGGTGTGAATTCCCATAGTCTCTCTGGCAGTTCCGGAAGGACCCCCTTCCGCTTTGGGTGGAAGCCTGGCTCGGGGTCCCCAAGAGGGTGGCCTTGTCTAGGACTGGGGCTTTGGGTGTCAAGTCCGGGCAGAGGGTCTCTGCTGCAGCTCTGCTACCCATCAGCTGTGTGACTTCAGCCAACTCAGCTCCTCCGTTGGTGCCGAGGGAGACGCGTTCACGGAGCCTCTTTCGTGGGTTCAGCACGGGGCCAAGTGCTAACGGCACACGACGACCTAGGCCTCAGAGCTCTGCGAGGTGACATTCCACCAGCTCACGGGAGAGGAGACGTGGGCTGGCGGCCCGAAGACGCGTGCCTGAGCGATGGCAGAGCTGTTTCGAAACCAGGATCGGTGTGTCCCCAAAGGCCACGCGTTTGCCCCAGCTCCTTAGCCTGTAAAGGGAGTTCATTGGTGCCTGCAGTTCCAACAGGTTATGCCTGAGTCGGATTGAGTTCTGACGGCCCGGGGATTCATCACGTAGCACAGTCATTCAGCTGCGATCGTGTCGAATCCCTGTCCTTCCTCTGAACGAGACTTTCGGTTCCTAAAGGCTGGTCCCCACCCGCCACGTGCCATCTCACCCCGACTTCTCACCCCGCCCCTCCGCTTCGTCCCAGAAATGTTTGCTTCTGTCTCCTGAGAGCCGCTGATTTGCATCGCATCCTTCCTCTAAAGCCTCTTTCTTTTATCCACCTACCTATGTTTTTTCCTCCTCCAAAATATCCCTGTGCAAAACTCACCTTTTCTTCTTCCGGTTCTATCTGGAAGCTTTCCTCGTTAAAGAAATTCCCTGAATGGGCTTTGGAAAAATCACTTTTTCACTTGTAAATCCAGAGTGTCACATTCGGTGGCCCCCTCGCCCCTCCCAGGGCTGAGTCCTGTGATTGCAGGTAAATCTGATTCTGCTTTCCCTGTATTCCCTCAGCAGGTGGCTTTATTTGCATATTAGGTTGATTCGCAGGTTCCACCGACCGTGCTACTTTGTTTTCAGTCTTCGATTTTTTTGCCAGGTGCAATGTTTAGGTAGTTTTATCTAGACTGTAGGCTCTTAGAAAAGAAGGACTATGCAACTTCCCCCTCCTGTCCTTGGCCACAAGACAGATCCGTGGACTCAGGGGTTATTCAAACAATGTCATCAGCCGTCGGACAGATGACAGATAGTAAGCCCCATCCGGTGCCTTGTCTTCCTGGTGTTTCTGCCATATTCCTGCCACGCCCCTTTTTAATGCATAGCTTTAGTTACACATTGGTGCAAGAATTAGATCTTAGCTGTTGGCCCTTGTTGGATGAGCTCTGGAACACATACTGGCCGAATCTGTGTCTATGCCCTTAGTGGGGAGGAGCGATCTAGAGAGATCTGGCTCCCTATAATGCCCTCTGAATTTCGGGGATGGAATTTGGGTTTTCTTGGTTGATGGAACGCATCACACTCTCAGATTCATCGGGGAGCTGACAGCCCCATCCATTATGGTCAGATTGAACCGTTTTTAGATTGAAGTGTTTTTCCAAATGCTGCTGTCCGCAGAGTCTGACGTTTGTATTATGGTGATAGGAAGCAAGATTTCTTTCTTCATTCATTCATTCAAAAATCGTTTTATTGAGCACTTACTATGTGTCAGAAATTTGGGGTAAAAAAGATAAGTAAAGACTGATTCTTGCCCTTAAGAAGTACTTGGCCTAACGAGGAAATTGGTACTAAAACAGTTGCCATCATGCGGTGAGGTACCCAGTCACAAAGGTTCTGAGGGACTAGGAATGGGTTATGAGCAGGGGACACCATGGAACATGTCACACAGGAGGCGGATGTAGGGCTAAGCCCTAGTAAGATTTGGCAGCAGAAGGACAGAGGACGTTCCAGGCAGAAGGAGCAGCCTGCACGAGGACAGGGGATGAGGGTCTGGGGTGAAGGGACTGGGGGAATAAGGTTCAAACCGTAGGCAGGGGCCAGAGGTCGAAAAGTCTTACACGTTTTACGGAGGAGGCTGCTTCTGCACGCCAGGCTCCGGACGGCCCCACGAGCAGGGCGGGGGCCAGGCAGCCCGGCGTGGCACACACCCGGGCCTCAGGAGTCGGGGAGCAAAGGGAGAGCGGGCGCCAGGAGCCGTGGGGCAGGCAGTGACCGGGAGGAGCCCAGAGCTGGGCACTGGTGCTCGCCGGCAGGCTGGGCGAAGCTGGACGAGGCCCGGATGAGACGAACGGGGGCGGGCACCGTGCCAGATGCCGCGGAGGGATTAAGAAGGCTGAGAAGGGGCCCGGGGCTGACATTCGGAAGGTCGGCAGTGACCTTCACGGGGTGATTCTTGCGAGGGAGCAGGGATGGGGTTCGGTTAGGCGGCTTTGTCCCCAAAGCTGGATGGTACAGCTTGAAGACCTGGAAAAGTTCGTGTGGCCAACTCGTATTTCAAAAATTAGTCTTTTCCCTGAGATGTTCTTAAAACGTAAACGTACCATAACATGCTTTTCTACGATATTTCCATAGCTTCTTATCCTTCAGTTGTTAATCCTTGCTTCAGGAATTTTAGGCTTTTGGCAATAAACCAAGTAAATATTCTAACATAGAAAATAAAATTGTCCTTTATTATCGAAGTCTTTAAAATAAATATCTCTTACATTAACTCAGACTCAGATGTGTGTGTGCGTGCGTGCGCGCCCAGGCATGCCCATGTGTAGATGTGGAATGAGTGTGTATGTTCACTTAATGCACGAATATACTTCATCTTCTATATTTCAAGCCGTGTAGGAGCTCCCGTCTGCCCGTGCGCGGGAAGTACATGGCGGAGCCGGCCGCTCCAGCTAAGATAGCTATGTGTGGGGCCAGGTTCTTCTGTGCTGTACGGGTGGGAGGAGAACCAATCAGGAAAATGGGTCCCTTGACGGATCATAAGGTCGAGGAGTTTAAGATCCCATCTATTCCTGCACAAAGAAGCTCTCAGGCAGGGCTGTGCTGACAGATTCATCCCCTGGGGTTGCAGGAGAAGCCTGGCGTGTAGCATTTGCCGGTTACCCTGGTGTAGGTGCTCTCAGCGTGGTGGATTCAGACCAGCACCGTGTCCGTCACTGAAGGTGAGTGAGGGGAATAGAGAGATGCACCGTCAGTTCTGGGAAGCCAGGACCAGCCAGCTCCAGGACTCACCACTGACCCTTATGTCAGCAGAGAAGTAATAATAGCAACAACAACAATCATCATAATATCTTTTATTTATGGAGCTGTTTGTGGTTCATCGGGAATTTCGATATATTTTACTTTACCTGGAGGGAGAATACCTGGAGGGAGATGCTAGAGGATGCGATTTGAAGAGTATGAAAGTCTCTTTGGCTAGCCGCCGACCCTAAGTTACCACCACGGACGCTCTCTCTGGCTTAACATTCACGAGCAGAGGGCGTGTCCTTTAAGGACTAGGATATAGGGTATACACATGGTGGAATCTCAGGAGAAGACAAGAGAGATCTTGATCGTAGGATGTCCCTGGAGAGAGAAGACCTGAATGGGACCACCGAGGGGGAGGGAGGGTGGGTAGCCAGGTAAGGGGAATGTTCAAAAGAGAGACCCAAGGGTATTGAAGGCATAATTTCTCCAACTTTGTCATTTTGCTTAGGGCCTGGCCTGCTCCCAGATCATGCATCTTGCCAAATATAGTTCATGCTCCATTATCCATCCTAATGGCGGAAAGTTGGACAG
>NW_011889029.1:609404-612706 GCF_000151845.1 Pteropus vampyrus | reverse complement strand
TATTCCTGCACAAAGAAGCTCTCAGGCAGGGCTGTGCTGACAGATTCATCCCCTGGGGTTGCAGGAGAAGCCTGGCGTGTAGCATTTGCCGGTTACCCTGGTGTAGGTGCTCTCAGCGTGGTGGATTCAGACCAGCACCGTGTCCGTCACTGAAGGTGAGTGAGGGGAATAGAGAGATGCACCGTCAGTTCTGGGAAGCCAGGACCAGCCAGCTCCAGGACTCACCACTGACCCTTATGTCAGCAGAGAAGTAATAATAGCAACAACAACAATCATCATAATATCTTTTATTTATGGAGCTGTTTGTGGTTCATCGGGAATTTCGATATATTTTACTTTACCTGGAGGGAGAATACCTGGAGGGAGATGCTAGAGGATGCGATTTGAAGAGTATGAAAGTCTCTTTGGCTAGCCGCCGACCCTAAGTTACCACCACGGACGCTCTCTCTGGCTTAACATTCACGAGCAGAGGGCGTGTCCTTTAAGGACTAGGATATAGGGTATACACATGGTGGAATCTCAGGAGAAGACAAGAGAGATCTTGATCGTAGGATGTCCCTGGAGAGAGAAGACCTGAATGGGACCACCGAGGGGGAGGGAGGGTGGGTAGCCAGGTAAGGGGAATGTTCAAAAGAGAGACCCAAGGGTATTGAAGGCATAATTTCTCCAACTTTGTCATTTTGCTTAGGGCCTGGCCTGCTCCCAGATCATGCATCTTGCCAAATATAGTTCATGCTCCATTATCCATCCTAATGGCGGAAAGTTGGACAGTATAATTCTAAACCACGGGCAACCTTGAAAGGTGTACGCAGTTGGATTTGCAGAGGATACAGTGCTTGTTTCTTAGTGCCTTCGCCATCTTGTGTTTGTTTACCTGTTCTCCCTCTGGAAGTTAACCTACCCGTGGCAGGTCACACAGGGAAAAGCCACATGATTTCTAGCAATCTAGATACTTTTTGTATAAGTGTGGGATTGGGGGTATTTATTGCCTCCTTATAAGCAATTTCATAAAGTTTTATTTAAGAGCGACTTCTAATTAAAGGATGAAAAATCTCTTGTCTTAGAAAATGAAAATACTTCTTTTTTTTCCCCCTGGGAGAAATATTTAATTCATTTATCCGTAAGCTTTAAAGCGGACTGTACTATACTTCACCACTGCTGACTCCAGGAGAAATCAGTGTCCAGCCACTGGCGTTCGTGGGCTGTTATCACTTGGTGACAGTCGATGTATTGGTGACAGGCAATGAGAAGAGTCATGGGTGTGCATCCTACCAATTTTTAGAGCGTGTTTTATCTGTCCAAGTATTAGTGGCTCAGCATTCCATTCGTCATGTTTGCCCTTGAAAGTAGAAGTTGATAAATGACAATAACTTTTAGCCACCGAACCACGTGCTTGTCTGCCTCCCACAGTCTGGTTTCAGGATCGGGGAGAGAAAGGAAAGGAAATTTCTAATCTCTAGTAGAAGTCGGGGGTTTGGGGATTAGAATGGGATAGGAAATGAGGCCCAGCGGTGGCTTCAGTGACAGGAGCCGCCGTTTTGAGGGCTGCAAACCCATACGTTGAAGTTTGTTTTTTTTCGTTGCCATTAATGAAAGACCTTTTTTTTTTTTAGTCCTTAGTTCTGTGACCCCAGCTGGCTCCGATCCCATCAGGGACCCACTTGGCATTTTCTCCTCAGTGTCTTTTGCCTGTTTCCTCTTGTCAGCCAGCGTTTTACGGTCCCCACTGTATTCTGGGATTTCATGATTCACTTAGGGATAAACACGACACTTACTACGGTAACGATGATGATGGCGATGTCCGGTGCCTACACTCTGGGAAGCATGTTCCAGTCGGCTACGAACGTTCACTTACCTTGTCTCGTTTAATCTTTCTAGCAGTCCCTAAGATGGGACACTGAGGCTCGGAGGGCTAAGTGAGGTGCCCAGGCGGGCGGCGTCAGTAAGTAGGGGCGAACATTTGATCAGGTGCGTTACCCACCGCCTGGCTCTCCCGGACTATGCTGTGCTCTAGGGCCGTCCTCGTTGCTTTTGAACCTCTATGGAGTCGCAGGGCTGATTGTGTGTAGACGCTCCCCTCCCGACAGAGGCCTTTCCTAACCGATCCAATTAAAATCCCTGCATCTTTTTCCGGAGAACTTATGAATCTCTTGGTCGTGTGACAGTAGGTGCTGACAATATTGAGAAGAAAATTGCCTATCGGAAAAAGCGCTGTCATCTCTTCTTAAGAACGCCTTCCTTCTGTGTGTGATGAAAATCTGCTCGACCTTCATGGCTTATCTCGAGGGCCATCTTCTCGTGGAATGTTTTTCTGATTGCTCGAACACGATCTATCTTTACTTTTGGTTACTCGGTCTGTCGCCATCATTTTTATTATTTGTCTCACGCCACCTACGAACCTGTGTAATCCTCGGGGTCGGCAACAACGGTTTTAAAAATAAGAGATGCTCAGTAAATATTGGTTGAATTCAATTGAAATGAATTAGTTCGAAGGCACTCCGAGTACAATAGAAGCCCTTTTAAAAGCCAATGCCATTTCTATGAGAATTTTTGGTTAGTCAACCACGTGAATGCTGATTGTTCCCATGAAAATGGCTAACGATATTTGTAGCCAGACTTGTCCACATCCTACCAGCAAGTAGGTTCGCTAGCAAGTTGACATGCTCCGGGGTTTGGGTTTGCTCTTAGGTTGCAAGGGCAGGGAACAAGGCACTAGCTGTTCTCGGAGAGGAATTTGCTCGTGGCCAGGGTCTGGCCTGCAGGAGGAAGTCGCCTCTCATCCCTATCGCTCCATCGTGGTCCTCTGGAGTCACGGTGAAGTGCTCACTTCCATCAAAACAGACAGCTCTCCTCACCCACAGTCTCGTCTGTCTGGGAGAGGTGAGTGGTTCGCCAGTTACATTATATCTCTAAGGCACGTGAGAGAGGATGGTGCAGCCTGCGTTCGCCACCCAGCTGTGCCGGGGCTGGGGAACGGGCGAGTTACACCCGGATGAAGTGGGATGACCCTGATCCAAGCAAGTGGCAAGGCTGGACCACTGGGCTCAGTCAGGCCACCGCACCCAGCAGTGTGGGGAGCACGCAGCGGAAGTCGATTTCAGGAAAAGAGCGTCTTCGGAGATGCTTTCTGTTCCGCGCTGCTGGTTTGCTGCAGACGACGACAAAGAAAATAATAATCAGAAGAGAAGGTCTGAGCAGAGCCGCCTTCGGCGATGACGAATCACTCCGCTCTGTAGTGATCAGTGAAGTGAGCGTGTCAAGTCTCCTCCTCCACGGGTTCCTTGTGGACGACGCGACACACC
>NW_011889029.1:600446-607629 GCF_000151845.1 Pteropus vampyrus | reverse complement strand
GTGCCTTTGCCCACCCACTCTCATCCCCCCAAAGCCTATTTTTGGGGCACCTCTTTTGAAATGCGTCCCTCGGTGTAAGTGGGGTCGGCTCGAACCGCCTGACTTGGTATGTCGCTCGTGAATGCATACCACATTTTTCTTAAAACGTACCGTCCAATTAGAATGCACAACTTTGGTTAAATGGCCTTGGCTCTTCAATACACGCATTGCTCAGGACAAGAAATAAATGGAAGGGATCTCACAGGGACTTGAAAATAGTAAGTAGTCCATCCTAAACTGTTAAGACTGGGGTGGTTGAATAATATTCCTCCCAAAATATATATTCAAATCCTCACGCCCTAGTACCTGTGGATGACGTTATCTGAAAATAGGATCTTTGCAAATGTAATTAAGTTAAAGATTTTTAGGATGAGATTGTCTGGATTTAGGGTGGGCCCTCAATCAATGACTGGTATCTGTATAAGAGAAACGAGAGGCAGATTTTTAGATCCATGGAAACAGAACTGCCAGGTGAAGGCAGGTGGAGATGGGTCCAGAGAGGCCTGGAATGGGGCCCTTTTTAGATCCTGAGAAGGAACCAGCATTGCCCACACCTCGATTTCGGCCTGCTGGGCTCCAAGACCGGGATAGGACGAATTTCGGTTTTCGTCAGGCGCCCGCTTCGTGGTCGCTCCTTACGGCGTTGCTAGGAAACTAATTAATGCACGTGGGGATGTCGGGGCAGGAAGAAGCGCGGGAAGGAGGCTGAGGTTAGAATGAGGGGCGTGGAAGTCCCCGCGGAGGCCGAAGTTCCCGCCCCGGCCCTCGATGTGGGAGACGGCGGCGTCCCCCTGACAGTAACCTTGAGCTCGACGATTGTCTCATGTGGGTTTCTGCTTCTGGGTCCTGTTTTCAATAAAAAGTTTCTGAAGTAACGTCATCCGCGTGTGATCCATCTGTGGCTCCAGCCCCGTGTATAATTCCTGCTCTTCTTTCTGGGGTGAACTACATTGTCTTAAAATTCATTCTTGATAAAGCCTTGTTAAATATGTCTCCTAATTTTTTCCTGCTGTCTTGTTTGCCAGTTAATATTTTGTCGTTGTTTCTTTCTATCTTGCCATGTATCAGAAATATCAACAACTGACTTTATTTCTCAGTTTTGTAGCCTGCTCTTTTAAAAAAGTGCCTGTCAGTTTTAAAACAGTCGTCCCCCCCCCCCGGTCCCGCCATGCATGTCATGGCCTTTTGCTCATTTGAAGACACCGTTTTAAAAAGCAATCTTGAAATACTTCCCTTCCCAGACCAATTTAGTTTTTACCTTCACATCATAAATGATGCATACTCATATCACGGTTGACCTTTTAAAATACGTTATCAAAATGGAGACTAAAAATAGTGTTAAGCATTTCTCCTTGTGTTTTTAATATTATCTATCATCAGCTTTTCATTTTCTATCTATGGAGGTTGGAAAATCCTTCTTGACCCACCCTACCCTTCTTTTAGATGCTAAAAAAACAAAAAACAAAAAACCAAGCTTTCTCCTTTGCCTTTATGTATCTTATTAGAGATACTGTTTTTTTTTTTTTTTGTCCATACTGAAGCATTTGAATCACAATAAAAACCACATTCCCTTTGCCAGAAACTCTACTGACTTTAACAAGTAATTTTCCAGCTCATGAGTGATTCGTTAGTTTTATGAAATGAAAAGTCTGTGCACATCACGGAGCTTCCCATGCTTGTTCACTAATTTACTGTAATTTTCCCCCTCCCTGGGATGGCCTTCTGAGAACTAGTTTAAACAGAAATTGAAAAGAGTAAAGAAAACCCAAATAATTCTAGGGCCAGAGATATTGTATGTGTATGCAAAGTGGCTCACTTTTAATCTCTCTCTCTCTCTCTCTCACTCTCTCGCTCGCTCTCTCTCTCGCTCTCTCTCTCTCACACACCCCCCATCAGAAAATACATTGCTCCTTCTTGCAGGAGGCATTGCAGGGTCTATGGTGACAGCCAGCATATAAAATCCTCTTATAGTGAAGGGTAGGGAGTAAATAATTGGGAGAAATGCTACCATCTCCATAGTTTACAAGTTAATCAGGCAGAAACCCTGCCTTCTAGGTGTTTGTAGTCTAGTCAGAGAGAAAAAAATGTGTATACAAACAGCCGGCACACAGAGCTGGCTGCCTGTGACAAGAGCCACAGCAAAGACAGAAGAAAAGCTGCGTTTGGCGAGGGCCGTGTGAGGTGGAGGGGACCAGGCTGCTCACAGTCGCCCACGGCGCTGATGCTGGCACGAGATGGGGCTTTTCTGGAGCTTTGGTGCTCGATCAGGCGTTACTGCGTTTCCGGAAGAATAAGGATTTTCGCGTTTAATATATTTTTGTTGAAATTACAACTCTGTCACTTAATAGCTATGTGACCGCTAGGAAATCATTTAACCTCTCTGTACGTCTGTTTCCTTATACGTGCTATGAAAATAGCACTTCGTTTATAAGGTCGGCGTGAGGAATAAGGAAGATAGTATGTGCACAGTATCTCATTTAATGCTTTGTCGATGGACACATTTCATAATCCATAATACTTTTTCCTTTAGCAAAGAGCTAGATATATTTAAGCACAAGGTAAATGTGCCTTTTCTATCCAGGATGTAAAAAGGATGGTTTTCTTTCTGCCGAGTTAATTTTTTTTTTTGCATGTCAAGAGAATGACTTGTGATTATTGATTGTAAGGACAGAAACCAGTTCTGTGTTATGACATAGGGTTTAAGTGCCTAGAAGTACAGTCGCTTTGGGGGGTGGCGAGGGAAAGAACGTCACAAAGAACAGGCTGAACTTTTGCAGCAAATGGAGGCTCTGTGGTTTGCAGAGATAATACCAAGAAATAAATAGAAAATGTGACTTCCAGTTAGTGGGCTGTGCATCATCTCTGGGGGGCCATTTACACGGACAGTGGTGAGAAAGCTGCTTCCTGCCGTGTCTCATCCAGACCCGACTGGCCTCATCACCCAGTTCCTTCTGGGGCTCCTTTCCCACCTGTGAACCAGGACCGATCCTGAGCACTGCTTTGCGTCACCGGGTGATTCATCAGAATGCGGTCTGGCCTCCTAATTTGCGATCCACGTTTGCAGATTCGCGTACTCACTGAAGTGTATCTGGAGCCCCCGGGTCGATTCTCACTGTGTTTCTCGGTCATTCACAGAGTCGTGCGGAGCAGCGGGACATCTGAGTCCCTGCCGTACACCCTCCCGCCAAGGCCGAGCGAGCATCCCGCCTCCCCGCTTCAGCCCTCCTGCCGTAAGTAAGTGTCCTTTCTGCCCTCCACTCGCTGAGAGCCACGTTTTTCTCATTTCTGTGCTTTTTGTTGGTGATGTCATGATTCAAAGGGCCCCCAAATGTAGCATTGGAGTGATCTTTAGTGATCCCCAAGTTCGGGAAGGCCGTGACGTGCCCCATGTAGAAGAGAGATGTTTTAGGTAAGCCTTGTGCAGGCGTGAGCTCCCAGGTCAGTGGCCTCGAGCTCGGTGTTAATCACTCAGCATTGTATGTAAACGAAGCGTCTTTAAACAGAAGCGCTGATGAAACGTGTGTGGATTGATGAAAATGTCACCAGAGGCAGGAGCCCACGTAGGAGCGATGGTTCGGTATCGGATGATTCCTGTTTATGGCGACTTTCTAGAACATGACTACTGTGAATAACCAGAATCGACTGGGTGTGTACAGTCTTTACCAGGCACTGTGCTAAGAGTAGTTTCATGCAATTTCTTTTTTAACTATGAAAACAACCCAAGGAGGTGGGTGCTACCTGCATTCTCATTTTCCAGGAGAGAAAACTGAAGTACAAAGAGGTTACCAAGCTGGCCTGAGGTCACAGAGCAGGGAGGGGCGAGCCACATGGGCAGGCTGGCTCAGGGCCTGTGGCCTTAGCCCCGATGCACGTGGCCTCAGGTTGGGCTAGCGTGGCAAGTGGGTGTCTGTGGAGGCCTTTGGAGATGTATAATGCTTTTCTAAAACACGGTTTGTCACTATTGGTATAAATTCAGAGATTATTAATTCATCTCATGCACTAGAGAAATCTTTGAGCAACGGAGAGTGTCTTCAGAAGGTCTGTCCAGTTTGGTCATAGAGATGACATGACGTTGTCATCCAGCTACGGCTGTCGTCCAGACCAGCTGGACACTCGGGACTCCAGCCATCGCGGGTCCTCGAGCTGGTCTGAGGTTTACTCGTAGCACAGCTGCTTCGTGAGGAAAAGGAACCAGTCACCTGAGTGTATGGCTCCCTCCTCCTCCTGCCCAGAGGCTTCCCGTCCTAGGCTTTTCAAAAGCCGTGTGTAGTCAGCAATTTATGAATACGAATAACGCGATTTGCATTCCCTTGATGTAATATAATGATTCAGCTTCTTCGGTCCACCAACGCGAAACAATGCATTTTCTTTAAAATCCTTTGTCCTTTATTAGTAATTTTTCCCCTTCCAAATTTGCTTGGTTTTGGCAAATGAAAGAAAGATAAGTTGCGCTTTGATCTGGTGGCACAGAGAGCACCAGAGAGAATTAAAACATTAGTTAAAAGGTGCCAAGGAACTGAACAGAGAATAGGAATTAAGTTAGCGCAGCGAGTTGCCTTCTGGTCCTGAGCTGACAGGCGTTCGTGGTTTTGCTTGGAAGTGATTGTTTTTGCTTTTCAGCAATAGCCCTGGGCTGTGCTCCTGCGGGAAGGCTGGTTCAGTACTCTACAGCCAATCTCTAATTAAAGGGAGGGGCTCTTCTGATATAAGTTTAACCTGATCAGTTCATAGTGGCTGAGATTTGGGACCCGTCACACCCCTTCCCCTCCCCTCTGCCCTTTGGCTGCCCTAGAATTCACTTCTTAGTGAAGCTCTCATTTAATGTGCAAGAGAAAAGATGTAAGGAGAGGCTTTGGAGAAAGAGATTCAAACGGTCTTCCTGCGAAGGACTCCTTGAAATGGAGCGTGGGAAGACCGAATCGGGAGGCTGGAGAAGGTGGAGCTGGGTGGGACATTTCTCCCAGTGAGGCCTCCTGTACTCCGGAGCTCCAGGAGGAAGGGTGATGGGGGGTGGAGGAGGAGCGGGGTGCTCCGGGGACCCTTACCCCTGTAAAGAAGTGAGGGTGCAGAATGGGACTTACCCGGAGGGCTGGACACCCCTCCCTCTCTTTCTGCCCATTCCAGCCAGACGTGGCTATGGGGCCAAGCCCTGGTCAGGTTCTGCAAATCTTAGAGTTAAAACTCTTGAGTCTCCATTCCCATGTCTGCAAAATGGAGTTCGTATTTTGTGCTCTGTAGATCTCGGAAGTTTTTTTTGGTGAGGATCATATAGACATCACGTGTGACAACGCTTTGCAAAATTTAAGGTGTTTACAAAAATAACCAATCTTGCACATAAACATGGAGTTCCTGAACCTGGTCTTGTATCGGCTCACTCACTGTGAGCTCTGAAAAATGACGTCATATCTCCTCAGGCTCCATCCTCAAATTGCAAGGGGGAGGGTGTGAAATCGTTAAAAAAGCTATAGGAATAAAAGAATAAAAGCAGAAATCCTTTGGATGATGTCGTGGATGATGGTGATGAATGTTACAATTACGATGGACTCGGACAGAAGTAAGTAGTTCAAGGTTTCGCGTTTGCCGATCCAGTGGAGTGTGGTCGGAACCCCGTCTCTCCCCTACTCCAGGCGATAAAAAGCCTTAAGTGATGTGACAGGCTTTTGTAGGGGACAGACCCTGGCTATTGATAGTTAATCTTCTTTCATGAACTAGAAAGGCAAGGAGGTAAACATATTTTAAGGGACGACTTCTCTGTGCCGGGAATGACGGTGGTTACTTTTCAAGCATTCGGTGGCCCCCATGAATTCCCAGGCCACTGGACAGATGCTTGGCTGGTCCCAGAGGGCGGACGGAGCCTGGGTCTTTCTGAGCAAAGCCGGAGGTTCTGTGGTGTGACAACAGCTCTGTTCATCCTCAGGCCATCTTCCCGCACCTCCGGGTTGAGCTGCTGTGCCCGCTGCCTTGCTACCGTGGCTTAAATAGCTCTCCTTCCCAGCAGCAACGCGGCGCTGAATTAACTAATTCTGTTAAAAATTTGGAAGTGGAGACCAGGCACCAGTGATTGAAGTTTCCGCAGTCCCGTGGAGAAAAGGGAACAGAAGTGAGTGGCCTTTTCCTTTAGTCGAAAGATCAATGCAGCGTTAAGTCGAAAAGCCCTGCCGAGCTCCTGTCACAGCATGCGGGCTGAGCTTGCACATCGGCTTCCACTTAAATCTAAAGATCAGAGCAGCCCAGAAATTTGGGGGCTCGCTTATTCCTTAAGGATCACAGCCGACTGTTTCAAAGGAGCCGCAGAGATCTGCCTATGCGTTCGCTCACTCGGCCTCTGATAAGTTGGTTTTAGGCATCTCTCCAAATCCAATTCTGCCACGAGGATTGCGTGGGTCACGGCGGGACATTTCAAAACAGAATTCTCCGAGAACGTCTAGAAACAGGTTGCAAGTGCACATTGATTATTTCCAGTTGCTTTAAAAAACCAATGAGATTTTAACCTCATCACCTTTTTTTTTTTTCCTTTTCATAAAGTAACGGCTGGTTGGAAAACATCCCTTGGTAAAAAGCAAACCCACATCAAGACCGCGCATCTTTCCCTCTGCCTATGAGAGAGAAGGCAGTGGCCGAGGATGAAAGGAATAGGTTGGAGGCTAGAAGGAGGGGCTGTGTGACGGGCTGCGCAGGTCTTACCCTCTTCCTCTATAATCGCGTCCGAGTCTCCCCGAGCTGTCAGTAAATATCTTTATAACATGTCCTCGCTGGTAACATCGCTAGGTTAACAGAGTGTGTGTGCTGTCTGGGTCAGGACACTCGCCGGGTGATGCTCATCAGGTTCGGCCTTCTCTCTGCTCGCTGTTTTCTGTGACTGCCAGATGCCCTCTGCAGCCCCCTTTGTCCCCCCACCCCAGCTCCCACCCCAGTGCCCCAGGCTCTCGCTTCTCACTTGGGGTGAAGGTGCAGCCCCGTTACCGCCCCTTCCCCTGCTCCGTCTTGCCTCGAATCTCCTCTTCACACCAGACTCGCTGCTGTGGTCTGAATGTTTGTGTCCCCCCCTACAATTCCTCTGCTGAGCCCTGAGCCCCGAAGTGTCGGTGCTGGGAGGTGTGGCCTTTGGGAGGTGATTAGGTCACGAGGGCGGAGCCCTCCCTCC
>NW_011889029.1:593354-598896 GCF_000151845.1 Pteropus vampyrus | reverse complement strand
GATTATGCAGTGGTAACAACGCAAACACTCGGTGTCTTCAAACCTCGAAGGTTTATTCCTGACTCGTTTTACACACTCTGCAACCGAGCAAGGCATTTTGTTCTGCTCTGCCCTCCTTCCAGTACTCAGGTGACAGAAGTGTCACTATCCAAGACTTACTAGCCTCTGTGGCACAGGCAAAGAGACCAGTGACGGGTCTCACTGAATGGACGACGTGTTCTGGCTCGGAGTGACACGTGACACCACTCTTCACAAGTCCTTAGTGGGAAGTAGTCACGTGGTCCCGCCAAGTCACAAGGAGCCCAGAGTGCAGTGTGTGCGCCTGGACGACAGAGTTGAAACATTTGGTGGTCAGCTCCGAGATGACCACACGTTACTGTAAAACCGCCCTCACGGAAGGGGGTGGCCTTCCATGTCCCCCCTTGGCACCGAGAGCCCAGTCACACCCTCACGAGGGGTCCTAGACCCACAGACAGTGTCTGACCCCAGCCAGCCTGGGCTCATTGTGAAGCCCAGAGCAGAGCTGCGGGAAGCAAATCCCAGGAGAGGGACGGCTCCCCTGCCTCACACACCCCCAAAGGGAGACCGTTCCGGCTGCGGACTTTGGCCCTTGAAGAAACGTAATGAGAATGGAATGCACGAAGTAACGAAAATCTCGTTTGACCGAGGGGCAGAGCAGGCTGTTTGTGAAAAGCGGAATTTGGATGGGCACACACACGCACACGTGCCTTACACGCACATGCATACGAAGCCTTTTTAAATAGTACTTTGAGTACATTCTGAACTCAAACTGGCCTAAGTAGCAAACGAGGCCCCCCGGCGACCCGTCCGTGATAATTAGGGCAGCCCTTGTCTTTTCTTAATTGTCCTTTAAGAGCGGTTGAAAGCAGATTTTTAAACTTTGCCTCCTGAGCTCATTTATGTGTATATTTCCATTACTTATAAAGAAAATATTTGCTGCCTTGAGTTTTGTAGGGTTGCGCGCTTGGGTATTATATGGTGTATGGATTTCTTTACCCTTTTCCATAAAAAAGTAAACCGCATGTGTAAAAGAAATGAAGACATTTTTTTTCCCCCAAAGAACAAATCCCATTTATCTGTAATTGTTTTCACCGATCGTTTGGAAACCTGAGCAGAGAGTTTCGGGCTGGAACTAGCATTTCATAAAGCATCAGAAGGTTCCTGGACTTTTATGTGTGTTTGTACTTTCATCCAGTGCTGGCCAATTGAACTTTTGTGCAGGTGGAAATGGCTAGATCTGTGTCTTCCAGGATGGAAGCCACTGGCTTCATGTGGCTGCTGAGCCCTTGATATGTGCAAGGGAGGGAATGAATGTTTCCTGCCCTTACCTTTTAACATATGCGAATGTAAATGGAGGGGCCATGTGTGGCCAGCAGCTGCCACGCTGGACTGCGGCTTTAGAAACGTGGCCCAGAGCCTGGGTGACCTGACGGCCCAGATCCCAGCTTCCTGGCCCGGCTGTGGGAGGCCTGGCCGTGTGCCGCGTCGCCCTTACCCTGGCCCGCTTGTCCCTTCCTGTGTCTGCAGACACGCAGGACCCGAAGTCCAGAAAAGGCAGGTGGCTTTGAAAAGTTATTTCAATTTGTTCATTCTCTTCAATCCACTCGGAATTCTTTGTACTCCTAAAAGTCGCTGGGCTCTGGGACACCCGCATGGGACTGTGTCACAGAATGGGGATCTCTGCCAGGGACTCTGAGACCTCGGGGGGCCGGCCCCTCCTTCGTCTCAGCCCTCCTGGGCCAGGCCACAGTCCCGTTTCCTGTGGCTGTGATGTCAGTTCTGTGTGCCAAGGGTGATGTGTTCTATTCGGGTCTCGTGCCTAGACATTTTCGATGTATTTTAGGCAGGAAGATTGTCTTTTCACCCCTTGTCGCACTTGGTGGAAATTAAAAGGACAGAAAATCCTCGAGACTCCTAGGAAACGTGGCAGGAGGTCAGATTCTGCACCTGCCCCTTGACACGCCCCCTCATCACAGTTCCGATGAACAGAGCTGGGACCTGCCGCTCTCCAGTCCCCAGCGAATGAGAGCTTAACACATGCAAATCCAGACAACTCCTGCTGGACCTCAGGGCACGTTTGCAGCATCCGAGTCAGGGCAGGGAGACCAAAGTCTTAAGGAACTGCAGGCGCCGGAGGATAAGGTTACAGATGAAACTCGAGTCAGAGGCAGGAGCTTCTTGACACGGAATAAATGTACTTCAGCTTAGTGTGAGATTTAGCATGATCCATTTACTTTGAACTAATGGGACTCGTATTTACGAATAAAAGTCATCACTACCAAGTCACGTGACTGACTTTTACACAACCACGTAGGAACTTAAACATCGACGTGCATTTTCTCCTTCAAAATGGACCACTTGGGTGGGAGCTGCTTATTTCAACGGCACTGTCCTGGCTAAACACAATGTCACCCCTGTCTCAGAACACAGAGTAACACGTCACTTGAATGTTCCTCGAGATGGTAAACCGACCTCGGGATCTGATGGCGGTTTGATGTGGCGTAGCGGCTGATGAGAAGGATTCGCAAGTTTCACATCTCTTTCTTTTTGTTTTTGAATGGCCGGAATTCATTCATTACAATACATCTTATCAGATTCTTCCCGAGTTCAGACACGTAGGTTGTGCTTACCATAAAGCGTTCCTTTGCCTCCCTTTGTCAGAATGCTCTGTGGGTGCATCTCCCCTAGAAAGTGGGGAGAGATGACCTTGTTCTCTGTTAATGGGCCTCCAGCTGTGCCATCGTTTCTAATAGCATTACCGTCCCCACTTTACAGAAGTGCAAGTTGGTACCCGAGTGGCTTGCTCCAAATCTTATATTGGGAAGTTACGAGTTGGGACGAGCACAGGGTCTGTGGGTGGTGGTTGGGACCAGCTCCTGAGAGCCAAGGATTGTCATCTCCTCCCACCTCTGCGTTCAGTAACGTCTTGGTGTCTTGAAATGAGCCACGAAGGGAGTATTTATACCACAGAAATTGACAAATGCTGCACATCAGCGCTTCCCCACCCCAGCTGGAGAGCCGGTGAGTAGATGTTTACTGGAACCGCTGGGCTGCTGTAAATCCACAGTCCATCTTCTTTTCATTGGTCCGTGTTCTTCGTCTGGTCAGCAGCACCATGGTCCTGACGGGGACCGGGCTGGCTCACTTGCGTCACATGTGCTACTTCTAAGACAGGGGCTGTGTAGCTGGGTTTGGTAGCACAGCTGGAAAGAGAAACACCTTGCTGTTCACACACCAGCCTCTCTGGCTCCACGCACAGGTGCTGCCCGCAGTGGGGACCAGGTGGGCGTGGACACACCCCGACCTCGTGTCCTGCTGACGGAGGGCGGTGGGCGTTGGTACTGCTTGCTTCACGTTCGTAAGACAGTAGAGCCCATAGCCGTAGAGGAGGCACAGGCAGAGCGCGGGAGGTGTGGGTTCTCTGGTTACGTGGTTTCGGGCAAGTCGCTTGACCTTCTATGCTTCAGTTTTTCATCTGAAATATGAAATCACCATTGAAGGTACTATATGAATCAAAATGACCTAGCACAGTGGTTTTCTTAGGCACGTGGTAAATACTCAACAAACAGTAACTTTTAAATGTAGGCTCATAATGAACTAAATTCTCCTGAAGCCGATGGCTAAATTCTTACGCATCCTGGTAATCTACAAGGTATCTATGTTTGTTCTTCCAACTGGAAAACCCATTACCAGAAAAGTTTCATGTGCCAAGGATCATACCTGAATTAAACACCGAGCCTAGAAGTTCACGTTCTTTGGACTGGATAAGTAGCAAGGTAGCGGGGAAAAGAGCCTCTCAAGTCCATTTCGAATCCCAGCTCTGCTGTTACGAGCTCACGATCTCTGGGTTTCTAAATTGCTGTTTCCTCCCGTGTAGCGTCGACTTCATAAACAGTTAGGATTAAGTGAGATTTTTAGGAAAGCGCTCAGCACATTTCTTGACGTTATAGCTCAGTCCAATCGATGGTGGTGGTTATTGTAACTGTTATTATCATGGATTTTTTAAGTCCGTGTGGTTATCTGCACACGTGAAGGCAACCACACGTCAGCGATCAGCCTGGCTGAGAAGACAGAGTTGGAAAATAGACCCCGGTTTCTCAGAGGTGGTATATAAGAGGACACGAAAATGTCATTTTACATTGAACCGACTTGGGAAGATACTCATGAATGTTTTAGGGATGGACGATGTTTTGCAGTTAGTACATATTTTCCCAGGAACTGTGTGCATGCATGCGTGTGTGTGTGCGTGCGTGCGTGCGTGTGTGTGTGTGTGTTTTCCCCAAAGGAATTCATAAATAGCTTAGTTCTGCTTCTCTGGTTTGATCGATAAGATTTATTTTAGCTACAAACCCTTGATGCTCCTAATAACCAGATTTTCTTTTACGCAAAGTAAAATTAAAAAAGCTGTATCCTTATTAGTACTAATAGAGACCAGAGCAATAATATGAATCACTGTTACGATGGGGCAGCGGAAATCTGTCATCCCTTTACACCTAATTCGTGTGACAACTGAAGCCAACTGAGCATCAAAGCAAGTGCCACCTTAAATTCTTCAGTGGCTGGGTTTCATTCCTGCCTGCCCAGTGGTCGCCTGCAGTGTCATTTGGGAGACCGCTGTCAGCTAGACACGTTTCAGATACAATGCAATGACAGAGCCGAAGCAGAGCTGGGGGGAGTGCGGATGAGAAGCCCCCCGTTCAGAAGGGGCCCATCTGGACCGCAGAAGCATCTTTCACCCGAGAGTCAGAAGGGGCAGTGAAGTTTCAATTAGCTTCGGAAAGAACTGTACTCAGGCCAGACTGGGCGAAATCCATCCTGATACCCTAGATCAAGGGTCAGCGAACATTGCTGTGAAGGGCCAGATCATCACTATGTTAGGCTTCGTGGGCCACGTGGTCTCTGCCACGGCCACTGGACGCTGTCCTTGGGATGCGAAAGGGGCCTAGACCATATGTGAACGAAGGAGCATGTGGCTGTGTCTTCATTTCCAGAAGCAGGTAGCTGGGCTGGATTTCACACCTGGGCAGTCGTGTGTGGACCTCTGTTCTAGATCTCGCGAGGGGAGATTTCGTGAACTTCTCTAGGACTGTTTTAGCTTTAATGGCTGGATATTCTTCTAGTTCACACCCCTTGGCTGTAACGCAGATTCTATCCTCTGGGGATGCGGAGGTCATCTGTTTGGGGCTCTCTGCCATGGAGAAAATGACAACAAATTAGCTCTGCTGGGGACTCTGGAATCCGAGGACACGTGTTCATACCCCGGCTTCCATACTTACTTGCTGGATGGCCGTCGGCAAGTTGCCGAGCCATTCTCAGCCTCAGATTTCACACGGACAGAATCGTTACACTCGTGATATTACATTCACGGTCTGCTGCCAGGGGAAATGAGATGCAGCATCGTAAGGCGCTTTCAGCCAGCGCCGCAGTCAGCGTGAGCTGTAAGGGTGGGGGTAGGGATGGCAGAGGGAGAAACGCGAGAGCCCCCCGATGTCGACACAAGTGCAGCTATTGAGGACAGACT
>NW_011889029.1:586067-591039 GCF_000151845.1 Pteropus vampyrus | reverse complement strand
GAGCCCATATTTTCTCTTCATGACATTCGATCTTTCCCCGCTGTACCATCCGGCTTTTCATCCACGTTACCGGGTTGTCATCATTAGAAGAAATATTTATTTCGTGCCGTGCACCACGGCTTTTAAAGCATGTGCACTAACGTCGTCTCCCTTAGTCCTATTACCCTGCCGAGGAGTTGAGAACCCGTAACCTCCCTGCTACTCTGTGACTTCCATTCTCTTCTTATGGGACAGGCCCGCGGCAGCGATGCCAGCTGCCCGTAGCCCCTGGGCTAGGTGGCGCCGTGACATGGGCGGGGTTGTATTTTCCATAGACTGTTCTGGTGACCGGGTGCACGACTGATTTGTGGCAGCAGAGGCGGCGATGGGGTGGGGGGAGGCATGGGAAGGAGAGTAGGGGTGAGTGGGAGCTGTTTCTCCGGTCCCGGCATGTTTGAAGAGGCCCCATGAAGATGGGCAAGGCAATCGGAAGGCGCACCTGGCTGGACTTTCGACCTACTGATCTTCAGGGACGAGGGGAATCCGGTGAGACCCTCGGCTTGCTCGGTGGTCCCATTGATGGAGCTGGAGCCACAGGAGGAGGAGGAGCAGCCTGTGGGGAGCATAGTTTTGAGGGGTCAGCAATTATACGGGTGGAAGCTCAGAAATATTAGACTCTCGCGCAATGATGGATAGTCTCTAGTGCCCTCAAAAATGACGCAGGGGTCTTACCTGAGGTGGGACAGCGACGTGAAAATTCAGCTGCTCAGGACAGCCGGGTGCGCGCCCTGCCTCTTTCACCAGCAGGACGGGGGCCCGGGGCCCACCCCTTCGTCCCTTACGTCCCTCCTGTCACCTGCGAAACGAAGGCACTGATGACAGGGGTCCCCTCGTGGGCATCGGAGTCGCGCGGTTGTTATCCGTCCTCGTGGACGAGGACAAGGAAACGCGGAGCAGACCGAGCGCGAGGCAAGGCGCTGAGAGCTCTCCTGCCCCCTCACTGTCGTCTCGTTGCCACGTCCATTGTCGCTGTTCGCCACGGGAGCAATCGATGCGCGGAGAAGTTAAGTACCAGTGCCAAGGTCCCACGGCTAGGAGGAGCGTGTCAGGGACCGAAACCCTAAGCCGGGTCTGTATGAAGCCGCAGCTCCTGCTCTCGCAAGCCTTGCTCAGAACCTAGTCCATAGCAGGTGCTTTCTTCAGACTCGTCTATCCATCGTGTTGTTCGTTTATTCGTTCACCAGACGTTTTATTCAATGCCTAGTGTGTGCTAGACTCTCATATGAGCCGATGCTACAGTAAGGAATAAAACGTGCTTTGCGGGTTAGGAGTCAAGGTTATCGATGCTAGTCCATGGGGGATGGGAGCGACATAAGGGCCCTCGCAGAACTGGAGGGCACAGGCGGCTCCTGGAGGTATCGGGGAGTCGCTGATCTAATCCTCTGTGCCAGTGGGGAACTGGGTCAGGACCCTGGTGGTGTGACTGTCTCTGTTCTTTCTGTCCCCGAGGCACGGTGTGACAACAGCTGGCCAGGCCTGGGTAGCGATAGGTCTTGCAGATCTGTAGGTGGCTTCTTTTCCACTTAACTCTGGGCTTTTCTCTTCTACTCTTGGCCCATAGAGATGCTCGTCTGGCCCTGAGCATGGCTCTGCCTTTCAGAAAGATATTTCAACGTTTTAACAATCATACTGTGTGTTTGGCAGAGGGGGTGACGGTGTCCCTCAGTGTAAGTGAAACACTCCGGTTTATGTCATTTCAGTCTGCGAGTTCGGTTAACGTGGTCTCACCCCTTAGAGCTAGATCTCCTACCCTGTGCCGAAAAGCAAGTGTAAGTTTTAGAGTCTGTAAGGCCGAAATCCACGGCCCGGATGATGGCGAATTCAGCAAGATTGATGCCATTTTGAGTGTGAACCTCATGGGCGACGAGCCAACAACCTTCTCCAAGGGACACCCCCAACCCCTGTACTGCTATGCACACTGTGCCTCAATATGCAAACCACAACTGGTTCTAAACCAGGTTTACTGGTGACCTTGGCGTGAGCCCGCTCAGGCTCCAGGCGGAAGAGAGCAGGGAGAAATCCGAATCTCTGGTTTCTCGTTAGCTGGGAGATGCCAGCTCCAGCCCTTTACCTAGACTTGGAAAGAGTCTGTCGATTTTGCAAGGCGTGTGCTCCCATGGCCGAGAGAGATTGCAACGTTCTGGCTGGGTTTAAGACAGGGAGCTTAAAGTTAATGTGCAAAGGGAAGTTTTCGTCCAATGTAAATCCAGCTCCAAGTCCAAACACACAAGCTCCATTTGCAAATTGGACCCGAGTCAGATAAGTCCCTTTGAGGCTGGCCTGTCTCGAATTAGCAGTATTTAGCCCCTGTGCCTAGCTAGGAACAGCCAGAAGAGCGTGTGCCCTTGGCAAGATAAGGATTTGTCTAGAAAACAATACATTTCCTCTTGCAAGAAGTGTGTGTGTCTTCGGCCATTGCAGTTCAATTACTTTGGAGAATATGGGAGGAAAAGAAGGTATTTTAGGTGAAGGCATGTAAATCTGAGAGAGGGGATGAGCCTTCAATTAAGAGGACACTAAAGAAAGAAAATGAGCTTAGCAGATTCTCCTAAAAATTCTTGATGCAAAATTAAGTCGATCCGCCGTCGAGGGGCCTGAGGGAGTCGGGGAAGGAAAAGGCGTAGAAGCAGAAGTGTGTAGCCCTGAGTCAGAGGTTTCAGACAGAGATGCGGGGCCTTTACAGTCAGTGGCGGGACGGATTCTGGAGAGAGCTTTAATATGCACAGAGAAACACACTCCTCGTTCCAGATAGTCTTTGCGTGTCACTGACATCCCCAAATGTAGCGGCTTCATACATGAGTTATTATTGCTCACGATTCTTTGGGTTATTGAGCTCAGCCGCATAGTTATTCTGCTGGTCTTACCTGCGGTCACCCACATGGCTCGAATCACCTGGCCCTTTCACTGGGCCGGAAGGGTTTGAGAGGACCTCACTCACCTGTCTGCAGCCTCGACACTGGTTGTCAGCTTCACTCTCTTTCTGGAAGGTTCTCGTCATGCCGTGGTTTTTCTCGGGCTTCCTCGAGGAGCGATGGGAATTCCAAGAGGCGACAAACGGAAGGAGCGAGTCTTCCCCGCAGATGTCGTGCAGTCTCGCTTCTGCAGCGAGTCAAAGCAAGTCGCAAGGCCAGAGTCGCAGGGCGAGGAAGTGATCCCATTTCTTGATTGGAGAAGTGACAGACTCACGATGTGAAGAGGCACAGACGGGGTGACATGCCGTGTGGCCTGCGCCTTTCCCTCCAGCCGGGGTTAGTCCGTTTGAATGGTTGTTATTCGTAAACCTCTGCTGGGAGCTCAGTGAAACGCCGGCCTGGCTGGCTGCAATGGCCTGGTCCGTGGCCCAGTCCCCCACCATGAAAGGAGGCGAACCCCAGGACGTGAGCGTTCGCAGCCTGAGGCTCGGGCAGGATCCCCACTGTGACCAGACAAGAGGTGAACGTGCTATTGGCTCAGCCGCTGTGGGAAGCTTTCGCACTCACCCGGAAAGTAAACGTTTCTGAGTTTGAAATGGCTGGAGCTCTACAGAGCATCGCTTCCCAAACTCAGCACCTGCAGGAGCAATTTAGGGATCTTCTTACAAGGCCCGGATTCTGACCCTGTAAGTCTGCAGTGAGGCCTGAGGTTTCTGCGTGACAGTCTCTGGCTCATGGCCCTCACCTGGAAGCGACGAGGCTCCACGGATGGCAGGAGAGACCTGACTTCTCAACAGGGCCTCCTGCCTTCACACAGCTCTACACACTGCAGCCTTCCTCCCGCTGGGCGGTGCGAAATGCACCCGAACCGTCCGAGGCAAAAGACACACTGGCATTTGGTGTGCTCGAATCGGAGGCAAATAGGTACAGATGGTACCAGTGTCGCTCGCTGCTGAAAGAGAGTTCTCAGCTAGACGGCCCCAGAGGGGTAGTGCCCATCTGTCAAAGATGACAGAAGAACTTGAGAGCATCAGCTGGGACTTCTCCCCTTCCCCGTGTGTTATTGAATGCATCACACCTGCATTCAATAGAATGGACAGTATGTATTTGGGAAGTTCGTATACGAGTCTCTTGTTATTAGCGCAGCTTAAAAATAGTTTGTTTCACGAGCATAAATCTCTCGCCCTGCCAAAAAAAAGCTTTCTAAATTTTTGATGGGGGGAGGAAGAGGAAGCCGCATCTATGTGTTGCTGGAACGTTCAGTGGGAAAATGAAAAACACCAAAATGACACAAACGGGTGGACTGTTTGCCTCCACGCCGGAGAGGCTCTTTGACCGGTTTTTATTGATTGACCTGGGCGAGCATTAACTTTTGGTTTGGCACCCCCTCCCCCCACCCCAGCCCCGCTGCTGCCCCCGACACACACGGCAACGATGGCTCCGTATCTGCGACTCCTTCCCCTCCAGGAGTTCCTCCTGCGCAATTTGGCAACATCGTGGGAGTCATTTTCAAGAAGAGAGCACCGCGCCATCTAAGCATCTGCTTGGCCGTCTTCACCTTCGTTACCAGCCGCGTTGGGAGCATTCGCATCTTCTCAGCGTCTTAATCGTCAACATCTTTGCTTTGACTTCCCGCGTCTTCGTAGCAGAAGAGTTTGAAGGTGTATTTTTTGTAGACTTCGGGTGCGTTCCCGAAAAGCTCTCCGAACCGAATCATTTCCCCATCAGTTTACGAGAGATGCCGGTGCGCCCCAGTTCCTCACACGTCGATTCAAGACCCTCTGGTCCCCGCTCTCATTGTCAAGTGATTAATGACCCGTAGACTAGTACTCCCGTGCAGTGTGTCACTGCCAACTACCTTCCTGCCGAGAAGTCTTTAGTCGTTCGGATTGCGACCCGCGTAGTAGTTTGTTTTCAGTTTTCATTTTAGTATTCTGGGCCATCGGAGGGAGAGGTTGGAGGCTGTGAAATATGTCCTCACGTTCCTCGACACTTCTCCCCCACCCTCACCCCTCGGGCAT
>NW_011889029.1:579886-581687 GCF_000151845.1 Pteropus vampyrus | reverse complement strand
TGCTCTGGGGCCATTTTGGACGTTTTTCATGTCTCCCTTCTCCCCGGTCGTGAATTTATACCGCTTTTGCAAAGGTATTGATTTTTCTTTTCATCTTGGCTAGATTTTTAATTACTAGTGCCTCCTGGCATTTTACGTCTCTAGTCAAATACTTTTCCTCTGAGACTTGTTACACTTCAGATAAAAAGAAGTGTAAAGTCTCGGATATATTTTATAGTCTCGGAATGAAAAAAAAAAGCATTGACACAATTTTGACTGATTACAAATGTAATTTCCCCCCCAAATGTCCTATTTTTGGTATCTAGCTTGGACAGGGACAATGTAAAAGTGACACAGTAGGTGGCTCCCTTGAGCAGAAGGAAAGGTAACGACTGACTGACTGTGTCTCTGCGGCTCCTGAGTCCGGAATGACACCTGTCGTCTTCCGTGTTGCCTCTAGGGGCGGCTTCACCAAAGGGACCGTTGCAGGGCACCCTGTCCCCTCCAGCAGAGTCGGAACTGAGCGGCTCCAGAAAATCCAGGTGTGGGGATTTTCCACGTAAAAACTTCCCATGAAGTTGCAAAGGGATCAGTTTAATTATAAAGCAGGCTTTTAAAGTTATTCCTGTTTTTTTCTACACGAAGAAGCGTATTTAAACTTCGGTCGTGTCTCAGGTCAAGTTTATGCAGAGGGCTGGCGGGAAAAAAGGAAGGGAGGCGCTTTCTGATTTTCTTTTGAGTCCCCTCCTCTGGGTCCTCGATTCTTCATTTTTCTCCATCTCCCATGACAATCCGTATTGATGTCCGTAAGGACGGAAAACATTGCTTCTGTGAATGCTTACACCTGGCACTGGGCCTGCAGTCATGCATTTTTTATGTAAATAAAGCTAATTAAATTGTGTTTTAAATGTGTCGTTCTATTCATGTAGGAATTTGATTCCTAGGTTCTTTAAAAAATTAGCACAAATGCTTTGCCTAGGAACAAATAAGGGCAGATATCAGGTCTTACAAAATATTGTACAACTAACAAAATGTTGTAGTTGCTACATTGCCGGATACTTGTCTCGTATTAGTTTCGGTATTGACAGTGCCCCAAATACTTTAGTGATATAATGCACCTCTTTTCCCAGTAGCCCTGCGAGGGGTGTATTATTAGCACCGTTTACACACGGAGAAAACTGAGACTCACAGATGTGGGTCTCCTGAGGTCACACAGTGAGGAAGGCAGAAACCCAAGCCGCCTCCAAACTTGAACTCCTAACTACTCTCCTATGTCACTCCCTACTGCATACTGAGTATAATGGACCAGTAATCAAGCTTACTGGCCTTAGCTTTTGAATCACTTTCAAGTGAAAGTAAAATGGTGTCGTGGTCTGTTATTTGCAGCCCATGAAACAGGAGGTTTCCTGTTTTGGTAAAAGGCGAGATTTCTGGTGGGATGGAAATTCTATCTGATTACCTTATTCCACGTTTCCGTTGAAGCAGCTATGCTAATTCAGATGATAGTTACAACAAACCAGAAACTCAGGCTGCCAATCAATTATTTAGTAATCTCTGGAAAGCATAACGCATTGAGAAATACTCAGTGGCAAAAGAAAGCCTCGGTTTTTATGATTCGAGCATGAACAAACACAGAGATAACGCGAAACCAATGAAAAGTCGCCTGGTCGTTCATAAGTCAGTTTTATTCAAGGTCAGTGCCATCTGAGGAAAAGTATAGGTAGAAAAGACTAAAAATAAACTAGATAATGTTCTCTTTGTGTTCTCAATAAATAAAAGAAGGCCTGGGCCTGTGAAACGAGAGTTGGGAAATGCCATAAAA
>NW_011889029.1:577618-579836 GCF_000151845.1 Pteropus vampyrus | reverse complement strand
TAGTTGCTACATTGCCGGATACTTGTCTCGTATTAGTTTCGGTATTGACAGTGCCCCAAATACTTTAGTGATATAATGCACCTCTTTTCCCAGTAGCCCTGCGAGGGGTGTATTATTAGCACCGTTTACACACGGAGAAAACTGAGACTCACAGATGTGGGTCTCCTGAGGTCACACCGTGAGGAAGGCAGAAACCCAAGCCGCCTCCAAACTTGAACTCCTAACTACTCTCCTATGTCACTCCCTACTGCATACCGAGTATAATGGACCAGTAATCAAGCTTACTGGCCTTAGCTTTTGAATCACTTTCAAGTGAAAGTAAAATGGTTTCGTGGTCTGTTATTTGCAGCCCATGAAACAGGAGGTTTCCTGTTTTGGTAAAAGGCGAGATTTCTGGTGGGATGGAAATTCTATCTGATTACCTTATTCCACGTTTCCGTTGAAGCAGCTATGCTAATTCAGATGATAGTTACAACAAACCAGAAACTCAGGCTGCCAATCAATTATTTAGTAATCTCTGGAAAGCATAACGCATTGAGAAATACTCAGTGGCAAAAGAAAGCCTCGGTTTTTATGATTCGAGCATGAACAAACACAGAGATAACGCGAAACCAATGAAAAGTCGCCTGGTCGTTCATAAGTCAGTTTTATTCAAGGTCAGTGCCATCTGAGGAAAAGTATAGGTAGAAAAGACTAAAAATAAACTAGATAATGTTCTCTTTGTGTTCTCAATAAATAAAAGAAGGCCTGGGCCTGTGAAACGAGAGTTGGGAAATGCCATAAAAGTGGCCCTTCGGAGTACCAGTCGACAGAAAAAAAGATCTGACACAGGAGAGACGAGAATTCTGGGAGAATCGAGATTAAAATATGCCTTGAAGATAATAAATGGAACAGATACTGCAAAAAATGAAGTCAACGGTGTAGATGAAAAACTGCATCTCTCTACGAATGCCGAAAAACGGATTATAAAAACGAGGGAGAGGAAGTCGATATGGAGAACAGAAGCCAATTTTAGATGAGCAACATTCAGAAGAAAGCAACCAACACGAAACGAAGAAAGAAAGACATGTAGAAGAAAACTTAGCTGAGCTCACAGCATCAGCATCAACATCAGCATCAGCATCAGCGTCAGCATCATTATCAACATCACAAATCATCATCAGCATCAGCATTATCATCAACATCAGCATCAGCATCAGCATCAGCATCAGCATCAGCATCAGCATCATCATCAGCATCAGCATCAGCATCAGCATCACCATCGACATCACAAATCATTTGACGGTCAAGCGCCTCTTCCTCTTCTGTCATTGCTTCTTTTCGGTTGTGTCGGCTTTGTTGTTAATTGTTTCCAAGGCGGTGCTTCTGTTCTTTCTCATTTGAGGAACTTGACTGATCTTAATGATAAACATGTGCCTGAAAATCCACATTTCTGTAGAGAATCCATGCAACTCGCCCACCATGATGAAATCGAGTCTATCCTAAAATTCAAGAATGGTTGAATATTAGGAAGTCCATTCATAGGTCACATCATAGCAACATTTCAAAGGGGACAGACATATGGAATTTCAATGGATGCAAAAAATATGCAATGCAATATATTCCTTACAGATGAAAAAAACTCCCAGAAGACGAAGGACATACTATTTCTGTAGACGATTCAGTGTCGTAAAATATCAGCTGGCATAATGCTTAAGGCCGAAGCGCTGGGGACAATTCCAATTATTTTGGGAACCTGACCAGAATTTCTGCAGCTGCCATCATTATTTCATGATGTGATGACCATGCTGTCCGCCACGAAATGGTAGAAAATGAAATGAAAAGAGGGTGCGCGAATATATAATGAGAGGACAAAATTATCATTTGCAGATGACGTAAGTAACTACAGGGAAAATTCAAAGACATCCCGCTGAAAAGCTCTTAGAATTAATCTAATTTCAGAAGGGGAATGTCTTAGTCCATTCGGGCTGAGAAAGAACAACAACAACAAAAGATTAAAATAAATAGAGTAAGGTGGGAGGCTGAGAGAAAGCTACCGTGACCCCGATGACCGCTGCTGAGAGCTTGCAGCCTTGACCCTCTGTCTACACGGTGCCCGCACTTCCCTGGTCCCTGTCACGAGTCTTTGATCGCATGGAGACCGCTGCTGGACTATTCCTTCCTGACAGACATGAGCCCATTATGTCCCCGGAGCTGCTCTCGTCAAGGCGTCTCTGAC
>NW_011889029.1:575879-577568 GCF_000151845.1 Pteropus vampyrus | reverse complement strand
AAGCGCTGGGGACAATTCCAATTATTTTGGGAACCTGACCAGAATTTCTGCAGCTGCCATCATTATTTCATGATGTGATGACCATGCTGTCCGCCACGAAATGGTAGAAAATGAAATGAAAAGAGGGTGCGTGAATATATAATGAGAGGACAAAATTATCATTTGCAGATGACATAAGTAACTACAGGGAAAATTCAAAGACATCCCGCTGAAAAGCTCTTAGAATTAATCTAATTTCAGAAGGGGAATGTCTTAGTCCATTCGGACTGAGAAAGAACAACAACAACAAAAGATTAAAATAAATAGAGTAAGGTGGGAGGCCGAGAGAAAGCTACCGTGACCCCGATGACCGCTGCTGAGAGCTTGCAGCCTTGACCCTCTGTCTACACGGCGCCCGCACTTCCCTGGTCCCTGTCATGAGTCTTTGATCGCATGGAGACCGCTGCTGGACTATTCCTTCCTGACAGACATGAGCCCATTATGTCCCCGGAGCTGCTCTCGTCAAGGCGTCTCTGACTGCCAGGGAACCGAACCCAATGGACAGTTCCCAGTCGCGACCTTACACAGACTTTCGCCATTCGTCACCCGTGATCGTGCTGCCCTTTGGGAAGGCCGTCTGCATTTCCCGTCTGCAGAGACGTCGCCCCTTCCTGATTTCTCTCCCGCTGTCACGTATCCGTTCGGGGGCAGCTCGGGTATGTTGTCATTGTCCCTGTGGCCACCACGTGTACCCATCATTCCCTGCTCTGCGGTGGTGATGAGCCTATAAATATCTCTCCTGCGTCAGCGACACGAAGTTGGGCTTCGTCGGTAGAAAGCGTGGCAGGGTCGAGTGGCGAAGGGGTCTGGCATCAGTGGGGTCCTTTCATCAGCCACCCTTGGCACTCACGTTTCCCCCAGCCTCGGTTTCTACAGCCAGAAGCTTCTCCAGCACTTGGCTCCGGAAGCACAGGTAGCCTTTCTAGCGCCTTCCCTCGTGCGTGGTGGGCAGGAGTGCTGAGCAGCCGGCAGCTTTCCCGGCGCCTTCTCGGGCGGCTCTGTAGTGACAAACCCTCTGCGAGGCGCCTCCCTCCGGGCAGCTCCGCAGGCCCAGAGCCCTTTGCTCTTTACCTCCAGAAAGCCAAACTCTAGACATCTCCACACAGAGGTGTCCACGAGGTCCTCGCGGGTCCCTCCTGTCACGATCGATTGGCCGCTTTTCCGACTGGCCACGGAACCTTCCTGCTCGTTGACATGTGTTCTCCTCCCGCTTTATGTCATGTTTATTTGTGCAATTATCTGCCGAAGCGCAACCCAAACCGACGGTTAAGGAGAATAATTGAAAACGGCAGGAATCCACTCAATGTCCGTCGATGAACGAATCGACTACTATGGGACAACGCCGTGTCAACAGTAACGGGAGCGTCCCGGGCACAGTGGAATTTCGTGAAACGGTGAGGTGTGTATGTTCTGGAATAATCCAAGACATTTTCAAAGCTGTTTCTCGAAAGATACGTGGGGTCGGGAGACGCGGGAGGGAGCGAGGCTGGGCCGGGGCGGACGCCACGGTGCAGAAAGCAGCACGATCGAGTGGCACTGGTGTCCTTTGTTTGAGGGACGAAGAGAAGACTGACTGAGCTGCAGTGGAGGGTCCTTGTCGGGACCGGTGAGGTCAGCCTGCATTTGGGGACAAGCGCGGACCTCGGAGGG
>NW_011889029.1:569078-570169 GCF_000151845.1 Pteropus vampyrus | reverse complement strand
CTTTGATCGCATGGAGACCGCTGCTGGACTATTCCTTCCTGACAGACATGAGCCCATTATGTCCCCGGAGCTGCTCTCGTCAAGGCGTCTCTGACCGCCGGGGAACCGAACCCAACGGGCGGTTCCCAGTCGTGACCTTACACAGACTTTCGCCGTTCGTCACCTGTGATCGCGCTGCCCTTTGGGAAGGCCGTCTGCATTTTCCGTCTGCGTTTCCCGTCTGCATTTCCCGTCTGAGACGTCGCCCCTTCCCGATTCCTCTCCCGCTGTCACGTCTGCCGTTTTCAGTCTCGTTTCCTGGATTTTCTTCTCCCGATCGCTTACCCTGGGGTGTCCCGGAGCCCGGAGCTGGTCCCTCTTCTCATTGCTGTCTGTCCCCACTCCCCGGGTGACAGCAGCCAATGTGGTGGCTTTGCCGCGTGTCGTCTCAGAGACCTCACGTCGTCCGGACTCGTGCTTTTAACTGTCTGCTTCACGATTCCAGCTGCGTCTCGTCGACAGCTGTCGCCGACTGTGTCCGGGATCTCACTCGATCTCTCCCTCCCTCCGCTCACCAGTCTTTCTCAGTGTGGTAGAAAGAGTGGTTTCATCCGCTCCGTTGCACTGACCCAAAAATCGACACCTTCTTGACCCCCGTGTTCCTCTCGCACCCCATCCTCTCTGCTGGAGCATTTACCCGCCACGACATATCCGAATGCAGCCGCTTCTCACCAGGCCCCGCCGGATTTGTTGTTGGCCAACAGGTTTCTCGTCTAGACCGTAACTGTCGCCTTGTACCTGATTGCTCTGTTTCTAGCATCGTCTCTTGCAGCGTGAAGGCAACTCGTTGAGTCATCCTTTAAAAACATGGGTCGGATCATGTCACCTCTCTGCTTAAAGCTCTCCAATAGATAGACCTTAAGGCTGAACGTCGACACTAAACCTGCATTGCCTCTAGAAGAAAGTGTTAAAAAATACAGAATTAAAATGAATAGAGAAGCTCAGAAGTCATACACTGTATCCGTTCGGGGGCAGCTCGGGTATGTTGTCATTGTCCCTGTGGCCACCACGTGTACCCATCATTCCCTGCTCTGCGGTGGTGATGAGCCTAT
>NW_011889029.1:557525-565628 GCF_000151845.1 Pteropus vampyrus | reverse complement strand
GAATTGACCAATCCAGCCTTAGCCCAGGAGCCCCAAAGCCCTCCACCCACAGACTCTGATAAGACCTGTGCTCCCTCTGCCTGCGCCCTTCCTCGACCTCCCCGTGTGGCCCCTGGAGGCCTGCTGTGTGCTCCCTCCGGGACCTCTGAGTAGCAGAATGAGTAATTGAATTCGCTTTCTCAGTTGCTTCTGTGGTCTGCTGTTGAACCATAACTCACCATCCGGCATTCTGGGCTCTACTCAACAAGCGTAATTTAATAAAGTCATAAAAAGTTGGAAGCGACCCAGATATCCATCAGCGAGGGAGCGGATAAAGCAAATGTTAAAAAGAAACTCAAACATAAAATTAAAATACGATACTGTTAAAAAAAGAAGTGACAGGCCCAAAATGGAGTCCCTTACCCCAGGACAATAAACCAAGACTTAATGGCTGCTTCAGCCCCTCCCATGAGTGTGACCGTGAACCAATCCGTCTGAATTTCCTGATGACACTTGAGAGGCAGTCTGCCCGGTCAAGACTTCGAGAAAGACGGGACAAAGCGTCAACATGCGGGGACGCGGTGGACTCATTTCTGTCACCGGCGGGAGCTCGGACGGGCTTCGTCATCTGTAAAAGTTTATCCGCCTCTCTGTCCTCGAGTCCACAGACGTGCAGTGCGGCTCTCCGGTGCCACATGTGATGCTAGGGGGACACGAGGACGAGGAAGGCGTGACCCTGCCTGAGAGGGTCGCACCCTGTCATGGAGGAGCCGGAGAACAGGGGACAGATGAGATGCTGACGCTCAGGCACCAAGCTGTGGCTTCCTCCATGTGACCTCGCTTAAGGAGCTCGGCACAGCCGTGGGGAGGTGGCGTTAGTTACTGCCTCGAAGACGAAGCCGCGAGGCCCACACAGGGGTTAGGTAACCTGTCTGCCCAAGGTCAGAGCATCGGCCAGTGGCCAAGCTATGGTCTGAACCCAGCTCTGCCTGACTGCAAAGTCCATGACCTTCCCAAATTCCCCCACTGCTCAGAGGGGCCAGCTGCTCATCCTCAGGGCACGTTTGAAGCCCAGTGTCATGGGACCACAGGGAAGAGGCCGAGAATGATTCATCTGCATTTAAATAAAGCCGCCCCGGGAGAAGGGTGTCGGAGGGAATCCAGGAACAGCAAGCAGTAGTGATTTGTGTGCAAGTGCGTTTTTCAGGCTGTGGACAGAGTCCAAGTGCGTGAAATCGCGAAGATGACCTTAGAGCCTCTTCCAAGAAGGAGTCCGGGGAAGAACAACCCGCGGGCGTGGCCATCGGCTATCCCTCGGCGGTGAGAGGGTGGCCTTCGCAGGACAGGGCGAAAGTCAATAATGTTGTCGCTTCGCAGCAGGGAGCGGGCTGAGTGAGCACAGAACGTCGGGCAGCTCTGCCCGGGGCAGTAGCCGCTGATTGTGGGGATCCCAAGGCAGTTGGCCCTTGGACTGCGGCCTGTCCATTTTGCCTGCCTTCTCACGATGAGTACGTTCCGAGCCGGGTGAGCCCTCACCGTCCGGAGGGCTGGCCCTGCTGTGTGGAGCGACACCGAGACCGGAACCGCCGTGCCATCGGCTCCTCACCGTACTGGCTCTGCAGAAGCGGGTTCGGAATGTCGGGGCGCCCAGGGCCACAGGCGGGATCACGCAGCCGCCGATGGGCTCCGGGCAGGCAGCCTCCTAATGTGCCAAGGTGGCATGCCGATCGCTTTGAATTCGAGTTGCTTGAGAAACAAGCCGGTGCCAGACCACATGGACTCTCCCCTCTCGGTCCTTCTAAACGCAGGGGATACGTCTCCCCCGTGAAAGGTGCAGCCCCTGCACGAGGAGGTAGGGAGGTCTGGTCAGGGCTGAGGAGCCCGCATAAACAAACCTCGTTTCTCCCTGACTGGTTTGTTGCCCTAATCCTCACGGGGGTGCTGGCGCATTGCCTGCTGAGAGTCCCCACCAGCTGAGCACCCACGCTGAAGTTTCTAAGTTTGTGTCTTGAGATGCGTGTGCTCTGACTGCGTCTGTGTGTGTGTGGGTGTGTGCGTGTGCACGCTGGTGTATACACACACGAGTGCGTCTGAGTGCGCGGTGCGAATTGTGTGCGTCTGAGAGTGAGTGTGTCTGTGTGAGTGTGTCTGTGTGAGTGTGTCTGTGTGTGGGGGCCTGTGCGTCTCTCGTTCTGCGTGTGACTGCGTGTGTTTGTGTGTTTAGTCTGAGACCCAGGCCTGGTGCCAAAGCATATGCTCCTTCCCTTCTCCTGCCCGGCTTCATGCCCGGTGGGTTATTGAACAGGTCGATTATTCAGCTTCGACGCGTGCAAGTTCGTTGGATGCACGTGGACCCCCATAGCTTCCGCTCCCTTTGTGTGTTCTAGACGTTAGCACCATTCCTGTGTTCTAACTCACTTAACTGGAACCAGCACGCTCATGGCAGTCATGGTTAACCGAAGTCTCCCTTCACGTTATATATGTGTGGAGAGGCGAGGTGAGGTGACGGGCTCCTCAGGGAGAGTGGGCATCAGCGGTCCCCTCTGTGCCCTGCCCCTGGGCTGGACAGCACCCGTCACGGCAGTAACAACACCCGCTGTTGTGATTATCTGTCTCAATGCTGAACGACCCCACGATGACAGGAACTCTGTGCCATCGCCCGGGCCAAGCACGGCCGGCACGTGGTAGACACTTAGGAAATATTTGCTGATAATTATGGTGGAGGGGAACAGAGGGAGCTCCTTTGAAAAGAAGTTTAAGAAATAAGATAAAAAAAAAATAGGTATCCAGAACCAATGTTTCATTTAACAAAAATGGAGACGTTAAAACCGAAATATGGTTTTGTTATTTTTTCTAAAACTCTGTTTCCTTCATATATTCCGAGCTTCTAAGGCAGTAAAATAGCTTTACCGTGATATCGTTATCTCATAGAAATAAAAATATGATGTAGCAAAATGGCGTTTTTTTTATACTTTAAGCAAAACAAATGCCTGTGCTCCCGGGGAGGGGTGCTGCTTGGGTCCCTGTTCTGGAGGCAATGCCCGCGCTGCAGCCTCCAGAAATTTAGCGTGAAACACGCTTTGGGCTCCTTCGATTGCAAAGAGCAGGTCTTATAAGACTTTGGATTCCCGCAACTCAGTACCAGAGGGAAGGCTCAGTAAACGCTTCCGACGAAATCCGAATAGCGAGCACGCGTGAGTAGAGCAGATCCGTTCAAAATCAATTTATTCATTGGGTTACTGATCAATCGTCGTTCCTATTAACTACTGAGAGTTTATAGTTTCTTGTTTCACCATCATACAGTGTTTTTCAGGTTTTCCTATTCTTTGGGCCAACGTGTGGCTGGAGTCGCAATTTCACGTACCTGTGGAATTCTGAATTGGATTCTGTCGCGATGTGATCAAAGGTTTTGCAAATGGCAGAGCAGGTTTGTTTCTTCCATTGTCTCGTCTGCGCGCTCAGCTGCCCTTCTGAGTTCTGTTAATTTGCAGAACTGCTTTCTCGAGTGGAAGAGACCGCGATGGAGTCACAGCCCGTGTGTGGGGAAGTGTGTTTGAGTTTGGACTACAGGTGTGTGTCGTGGTCCTCTGCATATGTCCCCACCCCGCCCCCGTCCCCGCCTGTGTACACACAGACACGTCCGCCCCGTCCGTTTCTGTGTCCGTCTCCTCCCTCCTCCCACGTCAGCCCTTTCCAAGAGGCACGTGGTTTTTCTCGGTTAATCCAGGAAAGAAGAAAGCTGAGCTTCTGGTTAATTTTCTTAAAGAGCTCAGCTTCTGAAATAGAAAGCCTGTGCAAAATTGGCCGTCGACTAGGCTGGGCTGGCAAAGCATAAATAAAACAAGGAGCAGGAAAAAGTGCGGACCGGGTTGAGAACAGGGACTGTTCCTCCGCTCGTGCAGGAGCCCTGCGATGCTTCACGTGTGGTCTCCTCTGGGACTGTCATTTCCGTTCCGCTGTTTTGGATGGATGCGTCTTACGCTGTGATTTGATTTGAGGGGACGGACCCGGCACCTCACCATGTGCCAGGGGCTAAGGCAGGCTCTGTTGGAAGTTGCATAGCAAGTAGAATCCACTGCTTCTTCCTCTGGGGACCCAGAAGCCAGTCGCCCGCTCGGAGGGTCCAGCGGCTTCCCTTACATTTGGGATAAAAGGTAGCCATGGCTTCGAGTGCCGCGGACGACCTGCAGCTGCCCAGGTGCCCGAGCCCCTTCTCGTCCCGCCGCTCCCCGTCGCCTGACATGCTCTCCCTCTCCCCGTCAGGCCAGTTTCTTCTCACCGCAAGCTTTGCACTGGCCGTGTCCCCCATGCGGGGAGCCCGTGACCCAGCTCAGGTGCTCCTCGTCCTTCAGGCCCCGGTTAACTATCACCTGACCCCCACCCTTCCAGCCCCCCTGCACCCCAGGCCTCTCAGGCAACACTGCTTCATTTCCCCCCTAGTGCTCACCTCTGGGTGACGTCAAAGACTCTTGCCCTAACGCCCACTCACTCGCCACTGGATCGTAAGCTCCCTGGGAGCCGGTGGCTTGTCTCCTGCTGTGTCCGGGCACCTGGGTCCAGAGACCCAGCATAACCTCAGGACGCGTTTCTGTCATGAGCTCTAGAACCACCTCGTTCCACAGACACAGGGACCCGTCAGGGGCCCGTCAAAGAGGCTGTGCCGTGTGTTCTACTAATTTTTTCTCTTTGAAAGTTGGGTGGCAGTGGGTTTTGCCAAGTAAGTGTTGTGAATTCTTATGTGTTCAAGTTCACGCTTTCTGGTTTTCTCACTTTGATTTGCGTGACTAGAAAAACCCTTCGCATCAGAATGATAAAAACAGCCGCCTCAATTTTCGTCTAGTGTTTTTATGTGTTTGATTTACACTTTAATATTTAATCCATCCTGCATTTCTTTTGGAATAAGACGCCCGGTAAGAATCCAAATTAAATTTTATTCAAACTGCGAGCTGGTTGTCCCAACACCGTTTAGTGGAAAATTTCTCACTTCTCTGCTGATTTGAAGTGACAGCTTGATGATACGCTGATCCCTCTGCAGGCGTGCCGCTTCCTGGGGACAGTTTTCTGTCCCCTTGATCTGTGGGTCTGGTTCTTTGCCAGCACCATATATTACTTATGGGAGCTTCGTTATGGCACCGCGTCTAATCTGTAGGGTAAGCGTCTCTTTCTGTAGCTCTTATTTGCTTTTCAAATGTTTTATTGTTTCTCAAATTACCTTTATGATGACTTTGTCAAATTTTTAAAGAAGTGCCAGTGGATTTATTGTGGTTGCCTTCTTGGAATATGTTAGTGTTTTTAGACTTGCTCGTCTAAGCGTTTGGAATGTTTCTTGACTTCTAATTGCCGGCGTCCTCCAGGACTTTGTTCATTTTCGTTCAATACTTGCTGATCTCTAGAGGGTAGAGCGCGCTTAGTCGGCCACATCATTTTGTCCCTTTTCCGTCTTTTTCCTTCGTATGGTTGGCTCTAAAGCGTCTCTCTACTCTCCGTCCATTTCCCTCTGGGTTTTATCAGGGGGAGCGAGACAATATTCTGAGGCAATATTCTGAGGTCTGGAGAGACTTCCTGTTTGATAGACTGACTCGAACCTTCCATGACTGTCAAGGTTTCATAAAGCCGAGATGAGCTTGCCAGGTCCCAGCCCTTCGGGAAAGGCAATCCACAGCCGGCCGCTCGTGAATCTCCTTGAAGCAGGTGATTTGCTCGTCACCTTGCGTTTGCCAAAGTAAGACAAACATTCCCTTCGAACTCACCTTCCAGATGCACTGAAGCCTTCGCACTGACAGCCACAGGTGTCGACGAGTCACCAGCTGATCTGGAAAGAGATCATTTGAGTGTAGACGGTGCTTGGGGATAAACGGAAGCAAGTCAGATTAACTTCCGTTGGCGAGAGCTCGGGCTCCGGGCTTGGACCGTCCTGTTCCGATTCTTGGTTCACGCCTGCCCCACACCATAATGACAGACAGCTGTTCCTGGGGTCGGCCATGGACCTGATCCTCAGCGGAAAGCAGAACCTCACGGATTCCTCGCAAGCACCTGAGATATTGGCAGCATCTTCCCTCCATTGTAGATGTTTAAAACCAAAATTCGGACTCAGTAGTCTGTCCCCGAATGCTTAGGTAGTGGAAAGAGGCAGTAAGGGTTTGGACCTAGGTCTGTCTAATTCAAAAGCCCGCATTGCTTCTAAGTGATCTGGGGGTGCTTGGGGTTCCTCCTACCCCCCTAGCTTCTGGGCATTAGCATATGCTGTTTCCCCAGCCCCTCATTTTCTACATCTGATTCAATACCCGGATTAGCCATGAACCCCTACCCGATGCGTTTCTTACAGCCGCCGCCTCCCCGAAGCCCAGCTTCTTCCGGATCATTCTCCACACACTGCGTGACAGTTTGGGGCTTACGCATCGCCCCGCCTGGACGCTGAGCTCCTGGGCCAGCACCAGCCCTCCGCGATTCCACAGGAGAGAGGTGTAATGATCACTTCACCCGTCTTTTCACACGTTTAATCAGTAATTATTAACTAAGACAGGCCAAGGCCCCGTCTCCGTGGCTCCCGCCTTCTCGTGGGGGGAGATCGAAGGGTAAACGAAAAATGACAAACACGCACGCGCACCTATTTCCCTTCTGCTCCCCCGTTTTGCGTTTTAATGCTCCCCTCGCCGTGAAGATGCAGCCCGGGGTTGACCTCGTGCGTAGCTGCCACTTGTTTCTCCGCATTGTCACCCCCAGGCGCACAGCCCGACTGACGGGCACGGTGGCTCGTGCTTAGCCTCGGCTGCTCCGTCTCTCCAGGATCCGGGCCCTCGTTCCCATCTGGGGGACAGCCCGGAGGGCCCCTGCCACGCCTCTCCCGCACTCCAGCGGAGGTCACATGTTTGTGCGTCACTGCCATCCACATAGCCTCTAATTCGGTGATGCTGTTGGACAGCTGTAGCTTTCATTTCCTCAGAAGCTCACCGGCAGGGAGGTGACACGTCCTGTGGCTGCTTCCTCTGTGTGCCCCATACCAGGAACCCCCAATAAAACTAAGTGAGACAGAGCCATGTTGGGTAGAAAGAAATAGCCCAGAGCCCTTCACTCTTTGAAAGAACTCAGCGTTCACTATTAGCAAATCAATGGATGAGCCACCAGCGGGCACAGGGACGTATGTGTGCACGCGATTGACCTGCTTTGCAGAGAAGCCATGACCTCAGGAGTCATGGGCTTTGCCAGGTGAAACGAAACGCCCGAGTCGTGAATTAGATTCTTTTCCTCCCCTCTCGCTTTTCAGAGGAAATGTTTCAGGCGCATTGTTCTTTCTCTCTCGAGCAGAGAATGGCTCTCCCTCCCCTGGCTTTGTCTTGTCACATTCTCTCCATATCGAGTTTCCTGTTGGAAAAGTAAGAAACCAGGTGGATAAGGAAGGGGCCGTTTTCTTTCCCGGTGGTGACCGACGACACGGGGGGCCAGGGAGGTGTCCTTTGAAGGGTTCGTTTTGCCCCAAGGTCCTTGGAAGCCTCGGGAGCTAGACATCGACTGCAGGAAGGAGGAAGTTATGTCATGAGCTGGCGCTTACTGGGCCCCTCGCCTGTGCAGACAGCGCGTTTCGCACGCGTTACTCATTTTGCTCTCTGGGTGGGGATGACTGTCATCCTCAGTGTAGGGACGGGGAAACTGAGGCAGGAAGCGATTATGTGTCTTGCTCAAGGTCACGTATTTAGTAGGTGGCGTAGCTGGGACGGGTCCACGCACTCAGCCTCCGTGTAGCATCGCCTCACTGACGGCTGAGTTCTCGGGGTGCCTGCCTTAAAGAACAGCTCCTGACAGCTCCCTTTTTTATCACGGTCCCAAGTCGCACGGGCGTGCTGGCTCTGTCCCTCCTGCCTGCGAACCACCGCGTGGGAAGGAGCTATCATCAGGCCATGCCATCCACCTGGAATGGTTTTCAAACGCAGCGGAATATTTGGTTTTGTATTTCAGGGGCTGCGAACCCAGAGCACTCTAGTTTGCTCAAGATAAAATTCTCACAGTCTCGGTCTCAGGGCGTGACATGAGACGATGGCAGGTGGCCGAGGCTCGCTTAGTCCGCTCCTGCCGGAAGTGGCCTCACATTATGACCCGGAGGGCGCTCAGAGTCTGGAGAGGCTCTTG
>NW_011889029.1:554191-556340 GCF_000151845.1 Pteropus vampyrus | reverse complement strand
CACCATTCACTCACCGATCTTACGTTCACGAAGTATGTGTGGGGTGACTACTGCGTACCAGCCACAGGAATATAGCCGTGAGAAAACACTCTTCTCAGAGAATTTATAGTCTAAAGGGGAAGATAATATTAAACAGCTTTTAAAAATATTAATCTTATAAACTGATTTATTGCAGTAAAATACACATAACATAAAACTTACCATCTTAACCATTTTTAAGTGTATGATGCAATACATTAAGTTCACTCACATTGTTGCACAGTTGTCACCACCATCCACCTCAGAATTTTTTGTCGTCCCAGATGGAAACTCTGTAGCTATCTAACTGTAACCCCCTCCCCCTCCCCAGCCCCTGCACCCACCATCCTACTGCTCGTCCCTATGAACGTGACGATTGTGCACATCTCACGTAAGTACAATCACAGAACAGCCTTTACATGTCTGGCTTCCATCGTTTCAGACAATGCCCTCAAGGTTCATCCGTGCTATAGCACGTGTCAGGATTTCCTTCATTTTTAAGGCTGAATAACATTCCATCGTACTCACATACCACATTTAGTTTATCTAGTCATCCATCGATGGATGCTTCGGTTGCTCCCAGCTTTCAGCTATAGTGCATAATGCTGCAGTGCTCATGGGTGCACGAGTATATCTCTTTGAGACCCTGCTTTCAATTCTTTTCGGTAACAAGTTGCTTTTCAAATGTGAAAAATAAAAATGCACCTACGAAATATATACTACAAGGAAACCGAGCAGTGAACGTACAAAGGGCGCCATCCTCCGTGCGGCGAGAGGCTCAGCATGGCAGGGTCCTGGGGAAGATGACGCCCACGGCGAGGCAGAAACTGGCTGGGGGTGAGGCAGGGGAGGGGCCGGAGGGAGCAGCAGCCCAGCGGCAGGGGAAGCACACGCAGGCTCCGCACAGCCCGGCTCCCAGCACCGAGGAGTTGCAGGTGCGGCTTGTTCAGGGGTCCGCAAGGCGGTAAGACAGACCAGGACCCGGGCCCGGCGGCTCCGGGGAAGGTAGGATATGCTAATTCTTGCAAAAATCTCTTTGCCAGGCTATTTTCATTTCTTTTATTCCTGAATGTTCAGGACAGTCTTTTTTTAGAAAGCGGACCTCGTCTCATCTTTGCTGGGGAAAGCATTAGGGGAAACACCTGTTCAGTGACTGAAATCGAGTGACAGAGGACAGACAGCACAGACGACCAGGGGTGCGGCAGCTCCACGAGGGACGTCGGTGGGGGAGGGCAGCGTGGCAGCTTCATGAGGAGGCCGGCAGAAGCACCCCGGGCCCCCCGAGAGATGCTCGGAATGACCTGTGTAGCACTGGGAAAATGTGCTTATGTTGTTACAGATTGATGAGGTCGGCCAAGTTCATACACATGCATATCGCACCCCTTTCTAGGTCTTTTTGTTTATTTTACGTCGAGTCCAGCTTTCTGCGGGGTCAACTGGATGCGCACTTGTCCGGACCCAAGAATCTATTGAACTTATGCCTAGTGAAAAAACAGGTCATCATTTGCTTATTACAAATTTCAAGACTATCGACCTATTCATCATAAAGTCCGTGTATTCTAAACAGAGGGGATGTTCTGTTGGTCTTTGGCCCCAAGCAGTAGAGTTTTGGAGCAACAAGTGTTGAGAGTCACTGGCCCGCAGCCTTCAAACTTACTGTCTTGGTAACGGAGTGCGATGCCCCTTTGGCCACGGCCACCGAGAAACGCAGAGTCGAATGCAGTGACGACTTGCAGACGTCAGCCCCTGTCAGATGCGGCTGCACCCTCTGTGTCTGTCAGTTTCAGATCTGATTTATTACTAAATATCCTGATTCACACACATGGCTAGCATTCCAAGTACTGTGGGAACAGCCCAGGTTCAGAAAGCAAATAAGTTCTCATCCAATGTACTAGTAGGAAATTGTAGCTCCTGGTGTTCACTGGACAGAGCTGGTATTCTCCCTACAAGTTCAAGTCCTTCCCTTTGACCAGAAGCAGGAAATCGTAGCTGACCCGGGGTGCCCGTGGCGTGGAAGTGTGGCATCTTTAGGAAAGTCGGTATGTGAAAGAGAAGGAGAGAGAGCATTTCTGAAGGGTCTCAAGGATCACGGAGGCCACCTTAATAGCACGTCCCATTATAGGTGGGAAAG
>NW_011889029.1:545228-552836 GCF_000151845.1 Pteropus vampyrus | reverse complement strand
TGTTTGTTTCCATCAACGAGACTTGAGAAATTGTCGGGCCCTTTGAAACCCCCTGATAACCGGTGGGTCTGCGACTTTAGTTCAGGTACCTCCCCTGCCCTCCCCCCGAACTACGCGTGTGGCTCCCGACACGGTCCCTGTGTCCACCACTCGGTCTTTGCATGTGTCGCTCCTTTTGCCTGGAGCTTTTTCTTTCTCTAGCATCTCCCGTGTGTGCAATTCTGCTCATGCGTCGAGACCCAAATCAAGGAGGCTTGGGACACGTCGAGCCAAGGCACGCCTTCCCTCTCTTGGACCCCCATGGCACTCTTTGCCCGCGTTGGCTGCAGTCTCTGCTGGTGGCTCTCTGGCATGTCCCTTCTCTGGTGACAGACCCCCCAGCTCCTTAGGGTCAGGGTCTCCTTCTGATTCTCCATTGACTCTCCAGTCGTACCTGGCATGGAACACAGTGCGGAGTAGCCGTTTATTAAATATATTTGCGTGAATGAAGGAATGAAGGTCTAATCCGCTACAAGAATTCGGGATGGACATTTTGGGTTTAGACTACATCTTGCCAGAACCGCGCGAAGTCGTGCGCTCAGACACGCTTCTCCTTCCTCATCCGCTAACCTGTCAGACACACCGCGTGCGGCTGTCCAGCCAGATGCGGGTGACCATGTTCCCTTCGCTCTTACAATAAAAAATGAAACGATCCCGGCGTTGTCTGATTTTTGAACCGACGCTGTCTCGCTGTCCCCAGGGTAATCAGAGCGGGTCCCAGAGGAGCCCGGCCCATGCCTAAGAAATTCTAGTGCTGGGGTCAGACAGGGAGCTCGGTAGCGATGAAAATCTGCGCTCAGTGACTTAGCGGTTATTTCCCGTTGATCGCTCAAGGCTCTGTTGATGAGAGGAACCAAATAAAGCACTTTAAAAAAAAAACTTATTTATTTAAATTAGTTTCAAGTGTACAGCCCATTGGCTAGACATCTATAGAGTTCATAAAACATCCCCCAGTTGCCGCCCCCTCCCCGGCCGTCACACTATGTTAGCTGAGGCGACAGCACCGCAGAGCGCACGAGAGCTCGGACTCACTCCTCCTCTTATTTCATTTAAAAAGCGGGAAAAGAGGGAGCAGGAAAAAGAAAGAACGAAGAAAACCTCTCCTGAGCTCCGATGCCCTCGCTCCCGCTCACATCACGTGCCGGCCACGTGCGTAGCGGACGCGTAAGCGGGGGTGCTCAGCATGCGGGGTGTGATCCTGCGGGGCTGGGGTTCACTGGTTTCCTAACGTCCCCCTGCACAGCTCTCTCAGAGGAGCAACCCCAGCGAAACAAGAATGTGATAAAAGTGCGTTTGCTGTGTCGTTGGACCATCGGGACGCTGCCGGCCCAGCCCCATGGTGCCGGGCTGGAGAGATGATGTTTGGAGACACAGCGTGTTTACATACAAGTGTAATTCGCCAGAGCAGAAGGATTTCTCCCCGGGATCAACCGAATGCATGTATTTTATTAAGCGGTCCTTTTGCAGTGCTTTTTAATTTATTTACCTTTTTGGCGGGCCCTGTTCATTTGCTTGGGTTATGTCCTCCAGCTGTTGTATAGGAATCTCATGCAATTACCTTGGGCTGCAAAGGCGAATTGTTCGTGAAAATTCAGCAGTCGGTAATGTAGTTGGGTTCAGGTCAGTTTGCTGCAGCCTGTCTTTGAGGCTTGCGAATCTCCACGATGCAGTAGCTCTCACAAACTTAACACAGAGGCTGCTGTTGACACCAACCTTACTTGTTGGACACGGGTGCTCAGAGTGCGGTGGACACCACAGTGATTTCGATGTCCACCCTTCTCCCTTTCCTGACGCCAGACCGAGACTAGAGAGTCTCTGGCTGGGAAAGAGTAAGCCGTTGCTGGTCTCCTTGACCGAGTGTCAACAGCGCTATGTCACGCTGACTGTTGACTAGCTCGGCAGGCCCCGGAGGCGTCGTGGAAGTGAACGCTCACAGCCAGGTGTGGGAGAGGGAGCGAAAACATCAGATATCGCCCTCACCAGCACAGGTGTTTCTCTCCATTCAGCAGCCTCATCGAGAGATGAGGAGCTACGATGCATCCGTCAACTGCCATACACAGGTGACCTTGAACGATGTGGGGTTACGGGTGCTGACTTAACTTCCAGGAACCTACCGTTGACCGGAAGCCTTACCGCGAACGTAAACAGGTGAATAACACACATTTTGTCTGTCGTATGTATCACATACCGTATTTTTATAATATAGCAAGTCGGAGCAAACGAATGTTATTAAGACAACATACGGAAGAGGAAATGTGATTGCAGTATTTACTGGAAAAAGTCTGTGTGTCATGGACCTGCACACTTCCCATCCGTGATGCTTGAGGGTCAAGTGTATGTGCCAGCCCACCCGTCCCCGCGTCCCAAACCCGGCCAAGTTAAGGGCATCTGTTTGTGTGTTTGTTGGGGGGTTTGGGGGGCCGGTCACAGAGGATAAAGAGGGAAGCACTGAGGAGAGAAGGCACTTGGCATTTTTTCGAGAACTCCGGAACGAGGAGACCAGGCACCGGAAGCGCCTACAGGTCCGCGTGGGCGAGCACCGAGCATGCGGCGCTCCGCCCGCGTCCCCACGCGGCCCTGCCCTGCGGTGCACCCTCCTCTCCTGGCGTCTCCACCTCCTGACCTGTCCGTGGGGATACCTGCAGGACACACCTGGGGTCACATGAGGAAGCGCTGGGAGGTGGCAGCGGGGAGCTGGAAGGATGACCTCAGAGGGGGCTGAGCGGGGAGGCCGAAGGCTGCGAAGCTGGGACCGACAATGTGAGCGGCCGCGGAGAGCGACCTTGGAGGGGAGCTCTGACTGCAGAGGAGGCCGGAGCCCCCGGGGTGCTCGGGGCTGGACGGCAGTGCCCGGCACGAGCAGCGTCCTGGCGCCTGCTGTGGCCCTGCCAGGTGCCCCCCGGGAGCATCTGCTCCTTCTGAACCTCGCTTGTATCGGAGATGCTCCCGTCTCGAAGACCTACGGCCCGGCAGGGTCTGCGGTCGGAGGGCAGGTGGAGTGGGGGCCAGCGGTGACCGCACAGTCAGCCCGAAGTCACTCTGCTGGGTCCCCAAGGAAAAATTTTCACCTTCCTGTGCTGCCTGCCTTCCACGTAGCCCCCGGGCCCACTTGATCGAAAGCCACCGAACAGAAAGAAGCCCAAGGCAATCGGTTTCGGAATGACATGAGCTCCTCCCAGAAGCGGAGCAGCCCTCTGTCCGCCAGCCCTGGAGCTAGAGTTCCTGCCTCCTCTAAGTCACACCATTTTTAAAGTTGTTACTATTTTGGATGCGACTGTTGCTATTTTCTTAGAAAGTTACCATTTTTTTTCCCCCTTGGCAGTATACCTCATTTCTTTCCTTAAATGTCATTTTGTTGGAGCCAGGGTCCAGAATTTTTTCCAATGTTATCTTTTTCCCGAGAGTTACAAAGGGAATAAATCACCAGGAAAACAAGATTTGCCTCTCGACTGTTTCGAGTGTGTGTTTTTTCCTTCCTACCCTCCAGAAGCTGGATTCTTGCATTTTTACTGAACTGTTCCTGCAACACATACTTAAATTCTGGATCTTTCCACTGCTTTCCCGTCATACACAAGCACATATGAGCTCACGGCAAGCTTTAGAGACAGGACAGGTTTAATCATCACCACTTTACAAAAGAGGGAATCAAATCTTTATATGCCGAGTGACCTTTTCGGAGTTATACAGGTAGAAAGCAAAGTGAAGCGTTGAACTTAAGCTGTTTTGGTGGTGACGGCACCATGTGACATCATGGTCTACGTCAGGAGGTGGCATAGCCAAGCAGTTAAAGCTTTAGGCTTCTGGAGACTGCTCAGCTGTGACTTTGGGCGCGTAACAAATTGCTCTCTGCCTCAGTGTCCTCATCTGTAAATGAGGATGATGGTACCCATCTCACACTTACTTGTAAAATGCTAAAACAGACCATAGCACATATTAAGCACTTAGTAATTTATTGTTGGTATTTTAATCCTTTGTTAATCTAACTTTTCTCTCACTGGAATTTTCCTATTTTAAAATTATCTATCTATTAAAAATTTGATTTTGGTGTTTTGAATTTTAATGGTCTCATATAGATCAAAAATCCAAATTACCAAAATATGTATTCTTAAACTTTTCCCTTTTACTCCTGTTTTTCATCCTTTCCAGCGTCAACCCCTGTCTTCAGAGCAGCAGCAATTGTTACTAATTTTTTTTTTTTTAATCTGCCCGGGGATTTTCTTCGTGTATTCAGGGAAAAATGGATATTTCTTCCTCTGACCCACAAACTTGTACATGAATAGTAACTTACCATCGTCTTTATTTTCTTTCTTAATACTAATCTTGAAGTTACTTCCATATAAATAGAACTTTCTTATACATATTTTTCTTTTCATCAAATTTTACAGTTGTATTGTAATCCGTTATATGTAGGCTCGTTCCAGTCTTTTGCTGTTACAGACCGCGTCGGAATGGATGGCTTTGCATGTATATCATTTTGGATGTGTATATAAAATGAACTGAATAGGTATCGGTATTCAAAGAATACGTTGACTTCCAGTTTCGATAGATACCATTGACCGAATTGCCTTCTCTGAGATTGTACTAATGTAAGCTCCTGCGAGCGACGTGAGACAGTGTCGGATGACCTCTTCCTCTGAACTCTCCCACCACAGGGAAAATTACACCGAAATTTTCGTTTGACTTAGGAAGATGGATGTGTTTCTGATGATGTGTTTTCTTAAAAATATGCTTTTGAGTCGTCACCTGTTTTTGTCTGTTTCCGTCACTGCAGAATGTTTTCGAGTGCTTGATAGCCCTTGCACACTGCTCCTGATGTTTATTTCTAGAAAGATGATCACTTTTTGTGGCTGGTACCGGGGGGATCTTCTGCTAGCCTCTCTCATCGGTTGGCGTTTGCGTTCATGGAAGTCAGTGACTTCCTCGGATTCTAGAACCTCGCTGCATTCTCTCACGCACATGACGCTTTTTCAGTTGATTCTCTTGGGTTTCCTAGAGGCACAATCCTAACTGCAAACACCGATGATTTTTGCTCTTTTCCTTCCATTTTTTTACCCTTCCGTTGTCTCCTTCTCCTGGGTAGTGGTTTACTGCAGTGTTACACAGGACGAAATGGTTCAATGATGTCCCTTTGGCTCCTGACGTTAGAGGGAACGCTTGTCATGGTTTCCCATTAAGTAAGATGATGGGCTTGTTTTATAAATCTGTATTAGTGAGGGTTTTGCCTTTTATCAATTCAATAATTCGAGAGATGTCACGTCTTTTCGACATCTGAAATGATCGTTTTACTTTTCTCTTTAAATCTATGATTATGGCGAATTTTCTTAATCTAGTTCCTAATATTAAACTATCCTGGGATAGTTTAACCTCCTAAAATAAATCCCACTTGGTTATTATATGATCCTTTCATGCGCCACTCATTTTTTGTTGCTACTATTTTATTTAGAATTTTTGCATCTAAAATAATACGTATCGCTGGTGTATCGTTATCTTTCTCTGCGTGCTGTTGGTTTTTGTTGTCAGTTTTGTTCAAATCTTAGAATGTATTTAGTCTGTGGCTTGCATTTTCATTTTATTAACAGCGTTTTTTTGAAAAGCAAAGTGTTTGGTTTTGATGAAATTCGATGTATCAGTGTTTGGTAGTGTATGCTTTATATACCCTGTTTGAAAAGTCTTTGGCTAATTCAAGTTCACAGAGATTTCGTCACCATTTTCTTCTAGAAGTTCTATAGCTTCAACTTTATATTTAGGTCTGCGATCCATTTCGAGTTCATTTTTGTATATTACTGAGGTAAAGGTCAAGGTTGATTATTTTCACGTGTGGATATTCAGTTGTTTCGGCATCGTTTGGGTTAGAAATGATTCATTTGCATCTTTGTTGAAAATCGCTGATCACATATGTTGGATTCTTTGAGATTATCTGTACGGATGGTGGTGTTGTCTGCAGTACATGCAGATTTTCTTCTTTATTTTCAAGTATATGCTTTGATTTGTCCCCCGGCCCCCCCTGCCCCTTTTTGGGGTTGGTTGGGGCCTCCAGCACGGGGTTGCATAGAAGTGATGACAGCAGACATTTTGGGCTTATTCCCAAATTTAAGAGAAAACTTTCAGTCCTTCGTCACCAAAAGGGATGTGTTACCACAGAAGGATGGTAACATGCTAGTCCCACCCATAATTCCAGAAGGATGTTTAGGACGAATTTTGTGAGGAAGCCTAACCGAGCCCGTACGGAGAAGGGACATGGAGACGACTCTCTATTTGTCCTACATAAGAAGACATTTCCCGGCTCTTTCATGTTCCTCTGCTGCCCGATTTATGACAAGCTCGTCCTTGCTCCTTTCCCGAGCCGAGATCCAGGGAGGCTGGCTCGTTATGCCAAGGTCGCCTGGTGATGCGCTGGCGGAATGAGCCAAGGTTCCAGACCTAACGCTTGAGGCTCTTTGAGTCAGGTCGGGTCACCACCACCGAGCCGGGAGGTCTCTGTACGGAGCTCGCCACCACGTGGCCCGACGCTGCGGTCTAGAACTTTCTGTATGCCTAGCTTTCTCCATCCGTTCCCATCTCCCACGGCCCTTCTCTTCACACTGTCCCCCGTCCCTGCCACTGCGGTGAGAGGTGGCTTCAAGGCTAAAACAACTTTTCCCAACCGTGCCCCATCCTTGGGTTTCCACTTAGAAAACTCAGAAACAGCTCCCGAGGCTGGAATCTTTGTGTCAGAGGTGGTGGTGGTTGGTTGTTTTTTTTCCTTGGTGTCTTGTCAGACGAAGCCTCCTCACAGCGGGCCGAGTCCTGCCCCACACGCCCAGCTTCTGAGGCCATTCGGATGATAAAGACTTAACGCAGTGGAGGTTGCTGATGCGGAGGTCCTCCTAGGAGGCAGGACAATCTCACTCAGTCTAAACCGTGGGGCCCCTTCCCTTGGGTGTTGTCTGGGACAGTCTCTAAAATTAACTGGGCCACATGTGAGTGCAGAAGAGACGCCTCCCAGCCCATCAGCAGGACAGGATCCGCTCAGAGCAGGCGTTTGGTCCTCCGTTGCCAGGAGCGTTCCCGGTCAGGCAGACGGATGGGTACTCAGGACGGCAGAGGCCAGCAGCCCGTTTGTGGGAACGGCAGCTGCTACATGGCGGATTGATTGTTCCTCATGTGTCCTGAAGGTGATGTCCTGGTATTTAGATTCTGCTTATCTGGACAAACTGAGAGGGAGATTGGGGGATACCATCACACCTCCAGTCTGGCCCCAGCCTTTTGGGGATCTTGCTCATTGTGTGATGCTGGTATCATGGTATAAGGTGGGAGTGCGTCTGTTCCCTGGGCCTCATGGGCTTGGTGCCCTAATGATCACCAAACTCCCTCTCCGCCGGCAAGGCGGAGAAGGATAAGAGAAAGCTGATGAAAATATCACAAATCCGTTTCAATTAGTAAGTCAGCCTGGTCAACAAGAAAGATGCCTACAGATTTTAATTGGTCGCAGGGGAGGAGAACAGAATGTTCTACGATGTCCTCGCTCACCCCGGTATTGAATTATCTGGGCCACAGGGCAGCTGCGGTCTTTTCCCCCAGGGCTAAGGA